>NC_081431.1:76518207-76850707 GCF_949786415.1 Peromyscus eremicus | reverse complement strand
ATCATTCAGGCTGCAGCAAGACTTCCCAATGATTGTTTGGGAGTCACAGTACTCTTATAAATAGCCCATCCCCTATGTTGCTATGAGTAACCCCAATAAACTACTGGATCAAGAGGATAGATTTGGGTCGGACCGTTACTTTGATCTATTGTTGACTACCTATGTGGGTTGAATAGATGTTCATTCATATTGCCCCAGGAAAAGCTCATACAACACATATCATCAGAGTCAACTTATCCAACCAGAAGAGGCAGGTATGCCAGGCACCATATGATAATGTGATTTTTCCCAATTCCAGAGATCCAGAGGAAGTGCCATGTGGGGACAAGGCCCCTAAGGGATGTGGGGTACTTGTCTGAGAAGAGGCACCACAGTCTCATTGGGCTGCCGTCAGACAAATCATGTTTGAGAAGGAAGATAACTGGAAAGTGTAAGGTTTACCAAGCATTGCTAGTACTGTTCAAGACTTATGTTCATGCATTTCCCTAACTAATTTAACATCATTATATAATTTTGACCTAGGTTACATGTGAGAAATGAAGTGCCATAGAAAGAGGCGTCCATTAACTTATTTGCCCTACATACAGTGGCCAAACTTTAAATTCCTGTCATATTTAAAGAAGACATGATGCAGGGCTGGGGATATAGCTCAGCTGGTAGAGTGCTCACCTAGGATGGGGAAGGTCCAGGATTTAAGATTGTCAGAAATGGTCATGGTGTCCTGCATGTTAGAGTATAAATGATAGTGGTTCTTGTTGATAGGGTTTTTTTTTTTTTACGTCTTATTCTTCATGTCAATAAAGTTTAAAAGCTATTTATTATTCTAATCCCACAGGCTTTAGTTTGCCTCTGTTTTCCATGGAGATTTTCCTTCATTCCCTCCCTCCCTCCTTTTCTCCCTCCTTTCCTTTCTTCCTTTCTTGCTTGGTGTGTGTGTGTGTGTGTGTGTGTGTGTGTGTGTGTGTGTGTGTGTGTGTGTGTGTTGTATGGTGTTTCTGTGGGCATGAGCACTTGCAACATGTGTATGCCTTTAGAGGCCCAAGGGTGGCATGGACTGTCTCCATAACCACTCTCCATCTCATTTTTACAGACAATTCTCTCCCTGAACCCAGAGCTTACTCATTCAACCATAGTGTCTTGTGAGTGAGCTCTGGGGATCTGTCTGTGTCTGTATCCTCCAGTTCTGAGAGCACAGGTATGAGCCAGTGTCTGTGTAAACTAGAGGAGCTCATTTCTGCATAACAAACATTACCTGAGTGAGCTTTCTTCTTAGATCAGTCTATCATAAATTAACCTGTAGTAAATACTTTGATGTGATAATTTTATTCTGTGCCTTTGTACTTTTAATATTTATTTCTATTTCTAGTTGTCTCTCTGTGTGTGTGTGTGTGTGTGTGTGTGTGTGCGCGCACACACACGCGCATGCACCCAAATGCATGCAAATGCACACACAAATGGATATGCTCATGTGACTACAGTTTCCCATAGAAGAAGGCATCACGGCATCATATTCTCTAGAGCTGCAGTAACAAACAGTTGTGAGCCATCTAATGTGTATTCTGAGAAGTGAACTCAGGTCCTCTGCAAAAGCACCATGTTCTCTTTACCACCGATTCTGTGCCTTTAAGGAATAACAAGGAAGCAAGTAATGATGAATTTTGTAATATTGTAGATTTTTGATACTGTCTTAAATTTACATAGCTGCTGACATAAGTAGTTGCAAATTATAACTTTAAAATATAAAAGCAAAACACCATCAATTGTCTTGCTATTGACTCACTCTATAATTGTAATGAATACTCTATAAATTTGCTGTTCACTTTTTACTATATTATTTCTCAGGCAATTACATTTTACTGCAAATTTGGAGGATTTACTTGATATAATCATTAAGTACAAGTGTAGTGCTAAGTATTTAAATGAGGATGTTATCAAATGAGGCTAATTTTTCTTGTCCTGTTGCAACCAGATTATTTTTAATATGTAAGACTTATTAAAACATAGTTCAATTATACTGGGAAATTTAAATCAAGCAAGCTTTCATACATAATATCACCTCCCAATATGGTTGACATTTACAAGATGGTAAGTAACATTTTGTGTGCTTATTACTTAAGCACTTTTGATTTTGTCAATACAAGATAAATTAGCTAAGATCAGGCAAACTATGTTTAGGTATTTGGATTAATCAGGTGCTCCATCTTGTCTGCAATATTGATAGGAATGTTTAGCAACTGTACCAAGTAGACTGAGTGGCAAAAATGAATACAGATTTTGCTATAAATTGCAAATAAGTACAAAATTAATCTGGTTGACTTAATCAGAAATACAGAATACCATTAGCATTTCAAATCATTTCATTCTGATTTTCAGAGTTTATTGGCAATGTAAAATAGCAATGTCATAAATCAAGTTGAAAAATAGCAAAAACTTAAAAAAATATTTACTTATTTGTTTATCTTTTGAGTGTGTATATACATGCCAAGATGTGTGTGGAGATCAGAGGATAACTTGAGGGAGTTTGTTCTCTCCTTTTACCATGTGGAGGCTTGAGGATTGAACTGGGGCCATTAGGCTAGATTGTCTGTGCTTTTAATGACCCTGGCTTATATTTTGGAGACTTATTTTAAATACTACTCATGTAGTTAAAAATAACAATTCATCCATCACAAAAGATGGCTTGATATCTGGATTTAAATGTTGGTTGAAGAGAAGAGAATTAATGCCATCAACTTTCTTCCTGTAAATTTTATTTATTTATTTTAGATGGAAACTCATGCATCCTATATAGGCCTAGAACTCACTAAATAGCAGAGGATAACCTTGAAGTTCTGATGCATCTGTTTCTACCCCCCAAGTGCTAGAACTACAAGTGTATACTACCATGCTGGATTATGTGTCACTGGAGCTGGATCCCAGGGCTTCCAGCATGCTTGGCAAGGGCTCTAGTTAACTGAACTATATTCCCAGCCCAACTTATTATCTTTTGATATACTTTACCAAATTTTCAGCTCGTCATCCTGTAGGAAGAATTTTCCTTATCCCACCAGCTTGCTCCCAAATTACCACATGAATATTTGATATTAATTACAAATGTTCAGCAGATAGCTCAGGCTTATTACTAACTA
Source organism: Peromyscus eremicus (assembly GCF_949786415.1). Classification (NCBI taxonomy): domain Eukaryota; kingdom Metazoa; phylum Chordata; class Mammalia; order Rodentia; family Cricetidae; genus Peromyscus; species Peromyscus eremicus. The sequence continues at coordinate 76,847,579 of NC_081431.1, read as the reverse complement.
GTTCTTACAACTTAAATTAACCCATTTATATTAATCTATGTGCTGCCCCAAGGCTCATGGCATTTACCTCTCCAGTATGTCTTGTTTATTCTCCACCTGGCTGGTTACTTTCTGACTTTGCCTTCCTTATTCCCAGCCTCCTCAGTGTCTGGTTGTGCCACCTATACTTCCTGTCTAGCTACTTGTCAGTCAGATTTTTATTAAACCAATATAAGTGACAAATCTTCACAGTGTACAAAAGGATTATTCCACAGCATCATCCCTGCTCCCATGTAAACATTATTCTACCATCAACTTCTATGATGTCTGTTTTTCACATTCTACATATGAGTGAGCTCATGCAATAAGATTTCAAATATTTTCAAACAGCAGTTAGCTGAATGTGTGGATGGAAAATGTCATAAAGGCCAAGTATATTTTGAGTTCGGTGTCTCAACAATCAGTATCTGTAGCTACAGAAAATAGCTTTTAAAAAAAGCTCATCAAGTCCCAGCATCAAGCATTTGTGTTACATTTTTCATTTCCCTCCAACTAGTTCTGGCTTCTACTTTCTTTCTGTAAAGGGATTACTCTCCCATATATATATCATATTGTTCTCTCTTATCTTCTTCCCTGGGGTAATATATTGTGTACCATAATAAAATTTGCCTGAAGATCAGAGAACAGAAAAAGTCACTGGATTAAACATAGATGCCAGGCAGTAGTACCACACACCTTTAATCCTAGCTCTCAGGAGGCAGAGATCCATCTGGATCTCTGAGTTCAAAACCATCCTGGATTACATGAGATTGTTTCAGTCTAGGAAAGAAACAGAGCCAGGCAGTGGTGCCACACACCTTTAATCTCAATACTTGTGAACCACACACCTTTAATCTCAGCACTTGAAATCTCATGCCTTTGCTTGGGAAGCACGCATGCCTTTAATCCCAGCACTAAGAAGAAAGTGATATGGCTGGGTGGAGAAAAAATATATAAGGCATTAGGAGACAGGAACTAAAGGCTTTTTAGCTAAGGAAGCCCTTTTGGCTAGAGGCTTTTAGGCTAGAGAGTTTTTCAGGCTAAGGAGCCCTAGAGCTAAGAGGTGGCAGTGGCTTGTTCCTTTGCCTCTCTGATCTTTCAGCATTTACCCCAATATATGGCTCCCCAGATTTTTATTAAAAGATCATTTAGATTTCCTGTTACACTTCCCCTTCACTCAACTGAACCCCTCTTGTTCTTTCCAGCACCCCACTCCAAATGTCATGCCCTTTTTGCTTATTTGAAGCCCACTTCATTTATTCGGTGTTTCTCATGAGCATGAGTAGAGAGGGTCATTTACCTGAGGAAAAGCAACTTGTCTATGGCTACATAAGAAAGAACATCCCATAATTCAGCAACTACTAACTACTTATTACAATGTGGGGATTAGTGAGTCTCCTTTACAGATTCCTCCTCCCTCATGACAGAATGCTGATGGAGCCACTCCTTCAGTCTTGTAGGGTCTTCTGCACATAACAACAGTTGTGAGTTTATAGTTACGCTTGCCTTGTAAATAAACTTTGTAAATAAGCATGGCTTGTATAAATATTCAGTTCTAATTTACTCCAATTTCCTTAATTATTTTTCTAATTAGGTGATGATTATTATTCAGTGGATTTAGATTTGATCATTTTTTCCAAATATATTTGTAGGAAGAGGCAACTTTAATCAGTTCTTCTCATTACTAACTTCCAAATTTTTCAAAGAACATATTTGCTTTTAGAATAAAAACAACATCCATTTTTTACCATCCTTTACTTGAAGAGTTGCTTAGCTAAGTCAAGTGAGAAAAAAAATCAGTCCAGGATATATTGCACATGGATTGAGATGGAGAATGCTATTCTTTTCCGAGAACTCTGAGGAAAAAAATCGTGGAGACCTCAAGAAAGACCAGTTTTTAATCTCTGCATCTTCAAGACCACATATGGCATAGGGTAAGTGGTGGATCTCTGATACAATCATAGAGCAAGATTTACTGACTATTATGTAAGAAGTTCTGTCCTGAGAAATGGGAAGATTCTGGGAAAAAAGACATGCCTGCCTCAGCCTTGGAGTTGATTTTGATGGAGAGATATCTAAAGATACACAAAGAAGCACAGACAAGGGAGCTGGTAAAATGGCTTAGCAGTTAAGAGCATTTGTGGCTCTTGCAGAGGGCACAGGTTTGATTCCTAGGACAAGTTCCAGGGGATTGAACGTCGTCTTTCTGCCTCCATGAGCACTAGACATGCATGAGGAAACACACATGTAAAATAAAAATAATTATTTTTAAATTTAAAAAAGAACAGTGTAGCTAGAGTTTTCCTGCCTGGCTCACCTCAGGACAAATCTCTGTCACCCACCAGTCCCACAGCCATTCAGACCCAACCAAGTAAACACAGAGACTTATATTGGTTACAAACTGTATGGCCATGGCAGGCTTCTTGCTAACTGTTCTTACAGCTTAAATTAATCCATTTCCATTCATCTATACCTTGCCACATGGCCCGTGGCTTACCGGCATCTTCTTATGCTGTTTGTCATCATGGCGGCTGGCAGTGTCTCCCTCTCAGCCTTCCACTTCCCAGAATTCTTCTCTTTGTCCCGCCTATACTTCCTGCCTAGTCAATGGTCAATCAGTGATTTATTTACTGACCAATCAGCAACACACTTGACATACAGACCATCCCACAGCAAACAGAAATGCTGTGTTTCTGGTGGAAATATTGCAGGAATGATTAAATATGGATAGTTATGCCTTCACTTCATAGAGACCAGCAGAGAATGAATGGTCTTACATTTTAAATTACATTTCATTATTTTTGTGGGAAAGCGGGAGACATATCTCAGGTGAGTGTGGAATTCAAAGCATCAGACCTTAATTCTTAAGTGAGATTTGGCCAGAGGGCAGCAAAGCATGGTGAGGAGAGAATAGTCAATAGAGAAAGCATAGCAATGGCTGGGCTCTCTGCTGGCCTGTGTTCAGGAAGAAAGAGGTCACTGAAGAAAGCTAAGTGAATGGAGCCAGAACACAAAAGACCTCACAGCCTACAGGGAGGCGGAGTGTTGAATGTGCCTTTTACAGTTTTGCTAGCCCCTTCAAAATTCTAATGCCATTGCTCACAGGAATAGAAGTAGGCAATCTTAAAATTCGTGCAGAAACCTCAAAACTCAGAGTCTGATGCCTTTGGCAGCTGACAGCGAATCCCAGGAGAGCTGTGCTTTTTCTAGGCTCATTCAGCTTTCTCATTTCCTGTCCAAGCAGACATGATTACAAGGATGACACAGTATAGGAGTTCCTAAGTGTTATGATGCTCAAGCTGTTTCTACAACAAAGGTATCAGCACCTCTTTTTTTAATTTGATTTTTTTGATTGTTCAGTTGTTTTTTATTTTATTTTATTTTTATTTTTATTTTATTCATTTTTTTATTTTACAATAAAATTCAGTTCTACATATCAGCCTCAGCACCTCTTTACACGCAGCTGGTATTTCCCACTCTTAGTGACTTAATATCAAACCATAAGAATGGCTGGAGGAGAACAGATCAACGACTAAGAGCACTTGCTGCTTTTCTAGGGCACCAGAGTCTGGTTCCCAGCATCCATATCAGATGGCTCACAATCTCCTATAGCTCTAGCTCCAGGAGATGCAGTGCTCTCTTTGGATCTCCATGATGAGCTACATGCATGTGTACAGACACACACATATGCATAATTTAAAATAAAATAAATCACTTTCGCGAGGTACTTACACCTCCCAGTGACACTAAGTGGAACAGTGGCTCAAACTGCAGCACCAAGGCAGTTTCTAAGTGATTAATCTTTTTTATAATTGTTGGGACAGAACAGAGTTTTACTGTAGTCAGTTCTGTACTTAGCTGCTGGGAGTTGGTCTATGGTGATATTTTGAGGAAAGAGGCAGAATGATGTGCAGGAGCAGTGATATTACAACCCAGAGAAGGAAGAAATTAACTCTGTAGCGAGTCAACATGGTGCTGGATCAATATGGCCACCAAATAGATGTGAGCTGCCAGGGCAACTTCATATTCTTCAGGCAATAGAGTAGGTTTTTTTCCTTGATGATGGATATGATACGCAATTTTGGCAGGTGCTCAATTCAATTAAACCATTTTTATGGCACCTTATGACATATCCAGCATATATTATGGTTCCCCATTACATCATCCATGTGTCTTTTCCAACATGGAGATTTATATGAACTAAACTGGCTTCAACTTTATCCATTTCATCCAGTAGCAGATTGACTCTTGTAAAAATGACCAGTTCTGTCTGCCAAACTCTATACTAAATTCCCAAGCCAAGGTTTGTTGGAAAACATTTTTTACATCAACCTTTATTTGCTCCAAAGTAGAAAGCAAGAACTTATAAATTTCTCATTTTTCTCTGTCTCTGCTACCATATCTATAGGTTTCCACCACAACCCTTGCAGCTGTAGGTATACCAAGAGTGAAGTGGTGGCCCTGTGTTCAGCCATATGATGCTTACTACCTGAGTTCAGTGAGGCATTTATTGTAGTTGAGGTCCTGTACTAAAACAACTAGAAGCCACTTGGGAGCTGGAGAGATGGCTCAGTTGGTAGTGTATTCTACCTTGTAAATTGGAGGAGCTGTGTAAATGTAATAAAATATCACCATAGAGCTGTGTTTATCCCCAGACTTATGTAAGAAGCCAGTTATGATGAGGCACACCTATAATTATACCAATGGTGAGAGGAGGCAGAAATAGGAAGCTCCCTGGTTGCTGATGGGCCAGGTATCCTAGTCTTCAGCCTGATGAAATCCTAAGCTGTTGAGAGATGCTATCACAGACAAATAATGAAAGATGCACGAGAAATGATACCCAAGTTTTTTCTCTAACCTCTCCCATGTACTGTACTATACACACAGACAGACAGACAGACAGACAGACAGACACACACACACACACACACACCTACCTCTGCTTTTCATTGTCACCCCTGTGGCCAAGCCAACACAGTGCATTAAGACTACAGCACATTGTCCATGATGACCAAGCAGGTAAAGGACACACACATGCCCACCTGAGGCCACTTGCCCTGGATCGGAAGAATAAACCACAGGCAGTGGGATGCCATTATGGTAAGCAAATACATGGTGGGGTATGGAAGAGAGAGAGGCAGAATGGTTTGGGTTCTGTAGAGAGAGGCAAATCTGAAGTGATGAAAGTGGTGAGGAATGGGCTGATACGTATGGCCTGCTTGCCAAGGGACACATCTGGGTGTGTGTCCCTACGTCAGCCATGGTTTGTGTTGATGTCCATAGCTCCTGTTAGCACTGAAGGGCATGAGGATGCCTGGGGTCTCAGCTACCACCGTTGGCCATGTTAGGGTCTGAGGGATGAGCTACTGCCGAGGCCATGCCAATCAGAGTGACCTGCACTGCCACCCATGGCCATGGTGTCATGCATCCAGCACTACTGTAACACGAATTGATGAATGGTCTTCTTAATAAAAAAAACCTCAAGCCAGATATTGGGGTAAAAACCTGAGAGACTAGAGAAGTACAAAAAGCCACAGACAACCTCACCTCATTGACACCTCAGTCTCCAAAGAGACCTACTTCCTATATACCCACACCTATATGCCTTTCTGTTTTGCCATCTCATTTTCTCTCTCTGCTTAGCTACATCACTTCCTATCTGTCTGTATAGAACTCCAGACCTCTATGGTTAGTGCTGGGATTAAAAGCAGGTGTCATCATGCCTGGCTCTGTTCCCCAGTGTGGCCTTGAACTCACAGAGATCCAGATGGAACTCTGCCTCCCAAATGCTAGAATTAAAGGCATGTGCTACCATTGCCCAAATTTTATGTTTAATACAGTGTCTGGCTTTTTCCTCTGATCCTCAAATAAACTTTATTAGGGTGTACAATATTGGGGAACATAATACATCACCACACTTCCCCCTTTTTGTCTAAAATAAAAAATAAAAAATTACAACTAATATAAGAAAAACTATATACAATAAGTATAATAATCATATACAATAAATATAAGCAATAAATACATCAGCAATGTCTAGTCCATTTGCATTTGACTAACTCAGAGAAAATATTCCATTATCTATCCTAGTTTTATGAATCTGAAGGATTGTATCTAATTTACCTTTTATCCTAATTTTCATAGCCAAAACTATCTTTGATGTCTTTCAAACTTACACACCTTACACCTATTTAGTGAGGCTTTTTTTTTTTCTGAATTTCTTAACAGGGAAAACTGTAACTAGAACTATCTAATCTTCAACTTCCTCAGAGACTCGAGAAGGAAATAATATTAACTGAGTAAGGAGGAAGAGCAACAAGAGACTTCCAAAGAACTTGAGAAATGACAGAAACAGCTGGCTGCATGGACAGTCACCTGAGGTTTCCCTGCAACGTTGGGGCATCATCTTCGACCTACAGGCTTAGCATATCTGACAAACTCATCTGTGAAGCAGGATTTTCTAAAGAGCCTTTCTACCTTGTCTTGGCAACTCCTCAACATCTACCATCTATAACCTATTGGAGCACATGAAGGCACTGGTCCTAGCCACTTATCTCCATGACTTGGGGCAAGAGCAGGACATCTGAGAGGAGCTTCAGTGAGGGTCCAGTGTTGATGGTGTACCTGAGGCTAGAGGCTTTGAACCTGACCAACAATACGTTACACAGTGGACAATTTCAAGGAAAGCTGTCTGGACCAAAGGGTGTCCTGCATGATACACAGCAGCTCCTAAGACCACTAAGATGAATGAGGAGACGATGAAGAGGCGGGAAAGACAGAGGAGCCGAGTGGTGGCGTGGCTTTATTGTTTATTTGTTGCTTTTGTTTGTTTTTAGTTTGTTTCTTAATATTCTTATTTGTGTCTTTTTTATTTCTATTAGTTCTTTTTAGGTTTTCCTTTGGGTGGAAGCTACAAAGGTGAAGGGCAGATACGGAGGGAATGGAAAATGAGTGGGATTAGGGCACATGATGTGAAATTACCAAAGAAAGAATAAAAAATTATGTTTAAAACAAACAAATAAATAAAGACTATAGCACATTAATTCAAGGATAAGCTATCATTTTTTTTTAATTTTCTAAATGCATAGAAAGAGAAATCATTTTAAAAATCCAAGCTAGGGCATTTTATTCTTTTGCTCTAAAGTCCGCTGTTGCATTCTATGCCACAGAAAAAGCACAGGGCCTTTCCTATCCAGGGTCTCCCTGCCACTGGTCTCACCTTCCCCTCCTCTATTGTGGGGCTCATCCACTCACTATACCTGGAGACCTCCCTGCTACTCATCTAATCCCTTCCCATCAGGCAAGCTTTGTTCTCTCTTCCCTCTGACTGAATTACTTTTTCCTGTATTGTCCACAAAGATTACTTTTTCAGTTTCATTTTCTTCCCAGTAATGCTTTCTCATGGAGATGGCCCTGCTTATCAGACTACAGGGGCAGCGACTCTTTAGGGCAGCCAACTTAAAAAAGAGAGATATAGACACTTAACTCAGAATTTAGTTGTTAATTCATCAATTAGTTTGAGTATTATTATTCTAAATAATACTAACATTAACATTTCAGACCACATTGAATAAGAAAATAGTGTTTTACTAGAAGTCTCTCCTGTACAAATGCCCTGGAAGGATGTCTTACATTAAAAACATGGATAAGGCATTTCAAAATATGTTATTATAAACAAATTAGGAGACATAAAAATGTGGAGAGAACAGAATGATATACTCTGATTCTGTTCTCCATTACCATGTCCTTCCTTTCTGCCCCTCTTTCTTTCATGATAGTTGACTCATCCTTGGGCCATCCTGGAATTATTATGAAAGAGTCAAAATTAAATGTTCAGAGATAGGGAAGGAACTGGACCAAAGACAAAAAATGAGAGAAAATTTGTAAAAGTGGCACTAGCAATGGAATAGGCTTGAGGACTAGAAGCCATGTGTGAAGTGGAAATAATAATGTTAATATTATCAGGAGGGACACCTAACACCAAGTTTTATGACATGAGTTTGATCCCCAAGGTTCACATGATAGGAGAACTGGCTCCCTCTAGTTGTCTTCTGACTTTCACACATCTGTTGTGGTACACACACACACACACACACACACACACTAAAAATAATGTAAAATATAAATATTAAAGCAAAGAATTGCCAGAGAAGGACAGGAAGCCTTTCTCCTCCTGTAAGTCAGGCACATTATGCAGCATACAGAGCATGCTCAGGCTAGCTTCCAGAGAATGACTGGATGTCTTTCCTCATCTGGGCTTCTTGTAATGAGTAAAATATGTATAAGAAGAGCTAGCAATGCACAATTGTGGGAGAAGCAGATACGTGCTTTGTAAATGTCCATGAAGGATCCATTTGCCTCCTGGCCCACTGCCTTGGTTTGTTTCCCTCAGCTCACTAGCCAATGATCTTTTTAGAAGCACTGGCCTTAGGAAGCTGTATCTTGACTGAGTTGACCTTGTGCAGGTAACCACAGCTGCTGTGCGGTCAGGAGTGCAATGGCCATGCCACATCCACAAGACAGCATTTCACAGTACTCCTTCCAATCCTCTGACTTTTAAATTCTTTCTACCACCTCTTCACTGATGTTCAGTCAGCCTTGGTTTATAAAAAAAAAATGGAGTCATGTATGAGGGAGTGATGTGCTGGGGAAATATTGGGTAGGTGGAGGCAGAAATAGATTTGATATGATCATATTTTCATTTTCGTATATAAAAATTTCACAGAATTAATAATAATAATAATAATAATAATAATAATAACTCCCATGGCCCCTCTGCACATTGTCACACTTTCTCTGAAACTTCTCTCTTGCTTCTGTTTGCAGCATCTTTGGGGAGCTTGCTTCCTTGGACTCTAAAATGGCTTGATTTTCTTCCCCTTTACCATCTCTTTCCTCCAGGTGGCTGACAATATTTTCAGTTTACCTATGCTGTAGTTTTTCTCTCAAACTCTATTAAAATGGTCCTTAACTCAGTTTTTAACTTTGTTTATTACAAGACTAAGCAGCCATGGAAGGGATCCTCACATTCCCCAGTGAGAGTACCAAGGGCTTTGCTAGCCTTTTTGTTTTGTTAACACAATGTGACAGAGGCTTCACTTTGGAGGCTAAGAGAGCCTGATCAGTCTGCTGTGACCACACAGTGAGTGCAGGCTAGAACTCCAATATGTTCCCATCTGCCCAAGTCCAGAGCCAGAGTTCTAAACACACGGCTGCCCCATTGAAAGAAAGGAACAGAAGTAAAATGTGTGAGGCAGTTGACACGTGGTTTCTGTGTCCTCATCATCTTAGTGTTGCCATTTGTTGAGATCAGGCTGCCAAATTTCCAATATGCTGTATTTTCCATTGGTGAGACAATCTTTCAAAACATGAACTGATTCTCAGTCTTTTAAGTACAGCCATTTTGTAGAGTAAAATACTAAATGAGACAGGATGGAAAGGAAGAGGATTTGGGAACAAGAGGTGGGAAAGGAGCCCATGTCCCCAGAGTGTTGTGGAAACCCCTTACCAGCTGACAGTTCCAGTAGATAAAAGCCTGCCAGGTGACTCAGGAGTCACTCTATGCTCGCGTTCAAATTCCATAGCAACTTTTTGAAGAAAATGACTTTAAAAAAATCACACTCCTACTTATATTTAAATACAACAGGGACCTCTCCCTTTGAGAAGCCCACACTCATGCATGAGTTCAGGAGTCTTTTTTTTTTTGCAAATGCCTTTGTTACTTATTACTCTTTTAAAATGTATATTAAAATGTATTTTTATGCAGTCTTCAACTCTGCTTCATGCTGTTTTTTTCCAGATGCTACTACTACTACTACTACTACTACTACTACTACTACTATTACTACTACTGTTAGGATTCTGCTCTCACTCTTCTGGGTCTAATGTCTTACATCATCAAGGTGGCATGGGTGACTTCGCACAGCTGCATGGTCACACAATTTCTGCCTTAAAAAGCCACACACAGACTCCCATGCTCTCCCTTTGTGCCTCTCTTCCAGTGTTACCTCTCCGCCGGACCTGGCTCTCTCCCCACCTCCTTTCCCTCCATTAAAGCTCTAAAAACTAATATTAGGTTCTGCCTTGACCATGACTCTTCCACTGACCAAACAGTGCCATTTATCCTTTCAACTACTACTACTACTACTACTACTACTACTACTACTACTACTATTATTATTATTATTATTATTGTGCGTAAGCCAAAAATCTGGTTTAATCTGTGTCAGGTTTCCTAAAAGATTAAAGAGATTTCTCAGGCAAGTGACAAGTGACACGATAGAGCCCTGTCTTAATTGAATAACTTTGAAGTGAAATGTAAGCTTATTGTTCTTATTTCTCTGCACCCACCGTGGCCCTGTGAAAGTGTCTGCTATGCTCAGTCCAAATCGAGATCAGACTTTTGTTTGAAGATCATCAGCTTCAGAATGCCCCATGTCATTCAACATTCTCCTTATGATCATGAGTTTGGCAGTTGTTCACCCTGAAAGAAACTTTTCTATCAAATACTATGAAACTTAAGTTTATTGCAAGGAATTTAAATATTTTTACCTCCCCAACCTGCCGGGGACGACATATAAGATGGCTGATGTGCTGCCAGCAGAGATTGGAGAAAAAGGGACCAGAGATTGTGGACCATCAACCCTCTGTATGTTCCCCTCCGGATCTTCTGCTTAACATGCCTCTAGAGGGCCAAGGCAGAAATGCCTACATGTCCCAAGGTCATGCTTTATGGCATGCACATGTCATGTCCTCCTCCATATAAATACTTCTTGTAATACTAGTCTTTTCTTTCTAAATGATCTTCATGTTCTGTGTTCCTGGATCAATGGTGATTCTGTGATACAGGAAATGAATTCAGGAAATTATACAGAGATGATCATCCAGGCTGGGTTTAAGACAGTCAGGCAGTTCATGGAAAAGAACCTGCAGCCTGGGGAAGCTTTTCAGGCTTGGATAAACTGTACCGAATGTGTGGTCAACTATAGCACATGGTAGTATGATGTGTATCAACACATTAGACTCAAATTGGCCATGATGAATGATTCAGTTTCTGAAGATATTCCAAGGGCATTGTGTAAAACTTGAGAACCTGAGGGGTATTGGCTGAAGACTGTGGATCGAGTAACATATAGATGGAATGATAAACTAAAAGTGTGGGAACCTAGAATAGGAGGAAAATAGTGGCCTCCACCAAGAAAGGGAGATGGCAACTTTAATACAGGTATTTTTGATTCCTCCTGAAGGAGTGTGGAGATAATGTGACAATTGATGGGGTGATTGCTACAAGCTTTATTGGATTCCTAAATTAAAAAGAGCTGCCAAGAAAGGTGAGCTTCCTTTCATAGAAGCTCTAAAAATTAGATTAAATCTTCCTTGAAATCATTGGGATATAGAAGGACAGAAGTTGCTGACTTGCAGGGACAAATTTCTTGTCTGAGCTCATTGTGGCTCAGGAGTCATGGGGCTTGGTGTTTGCAGAGGGCTGAGGAGGAACTTAGGCAGCTGAAGGGGTCTTGAGGTCGTAGTAGGCTGTGTGAGGAGGAAATTACTATCTGGTACATTGACCACTGTTCTTATTTTTACCTTTTTTGCAAAATTGCATGTTGCTAGCCTTTGGATCAAGTGCTCAGAAGATTGTATAATCATTAATAATAAAAATAGATTATGCTTGCTTTGGTGTTAAGTCTGGAATAGTTCTTGTGTTTAGTAAAAGATGATGAAGAATATATTGGCGATTTTCTAAGAATAATCTGTGGAATCACGAGAACATTTTGTATTGGCTGATTTCCTTTTCTTTCCGTTCCCCCTTTACTTATGATAATAAAAGACTGAGGTCACCAGGGCAAAGGAGAAGCTAAGAGAAGTTAGAGAAGCTAAAGAAACTGTAACAGAGAAACTACTTAGCAACTACAGAAGCCCGAAGTGACCTGTCAGCTTGCATGAACACTGTCTCTGAGTCGTTACTGTGCCTTCCAGGTATCCCATCCTTCAGAACCCAAAACTGCTGAGGCTGGACCCAGGCACCAACCTGTGAGACTTTCATGTAAGTGTTTTAATTAATTCCTTACCCAGTGAACCTTAGTTTACACGAAGGCCCTGATGCATTCTCAGATTACAGTGGCTGGGGATTCTTCCTCCTCCCTTGCCTCTGTGCCTGTTCTTTGAAGCCTAGCCAATCCCAAAAGATTGTGATGTTGGCCCCCCACCAATGGGAAAAGGACTCAGCCACCACTTGACTTAGAATAAAATCCAAGAGTATTTCTTGTCCGCCTTGCTTATTCGTCTGCCCTGGTGAGCAACACCCCTTCTCCATCAACAAGTTCACTTTGTTCAGACCCTTCAGTTGAGAGTGGTGGGTCTCTTTCTTTGTGATCTCAATCATATTTCTAACAACCCCTTTCCATTCACCCATGAGACCTTTTCAGGTTTCTATTGCAGTTTCCATATTCATGTTTAATTTCGGCCAACCTACTGTGTATCCCTCTAGAATATTATCTGAGATCCTCTTCCAGGATCCAGTGGTGTTCATTCCCATGTCTCCCTAGCAGCATGCCATTTTTTGGAAACCTATTTTGTGCCATGTCTGGAATCAGCAATTCACATTTGTCATTTTTATCACCTATTGGCACATATTTCCCATTTTGCCCATGAAAGAAAATGACTAAGAGCTCAAGCAATTTCCACATGATCATTGCTCATTTAACAAACTGTATTGTCACAAGTGATCTTCATTTTCAACTTGATTGTAGTTGCATTCATTCACCTAAGAGAGAGATGAAACATGCCTCTAGATATCTGTGAGAGTGTCTACAGAGGATTAACTGAGCAGGTAAGGGCGTGTCATGAATGTGAGCAGAATGATTCCCACGGGCTGGAAGCATGTGCAAAGATAGCTCAGTAGACAAGAGAACATATTGTTCCTCCAGAAGACACAAGCTCAATTTCCAGTATCCATGTGAAAGAATTTACAATAGCCTGAATAGCCTGTAGCTTTAGCTCCAGGAGATCCAGTGCCCTTTTCTGGAATCTGTGGGCACTGAAGTAGCCATACTTCTACTCAGACACATACATATATACACACACAAAAGGTAAACAACATCTTTTTTTATAAAGTGGGGGAGGCAAGGAGAAAGCCAGCTGAATAATAAACTCTCCCTTTTCAGCTCTGTCCCAATAAGGTCCCTCTGACACCATGAGTCAAAATAAATGCCTCTCCTGCCATATATTGCTTCTGTTAGGCATTCTGTCACAGCAACAAGAAGGTAACAAAAGCAAATATCAATTGCACAGCTGTATTCTCTATGGGTCGGGACAGAGCCAAGAATTAGAAATATGATCTTTCTTCTCCTGTGTAGTTTACTTCCAGCTGATGCAGGTGATATCCCAGGAACTTGCTTTGATTCTTGGTGAACATCTATTCAGTGCCTCAAACCCTGTTGCCAAGACTCTTTGCTTCATCATATACTCACCTCCAAACATATTTCTTTAATGTAAACAATCCCCATGCTGGTTAGTTCTCAGTTTGACACAAACATAGACACACTTGGGAAGTGGGGCTCCATTAAAGCAGCCTATGGCCATTTCTGCAAGGCATTTTCTTAATTGTTATTTGATTTATGAGGGCTCAGATCACTGTGGGTTTCCATCCCTTGGCAGAAAGGACTAGACTACATAAGCAAGGTAGCTTAACAGGCCAGAAGAAGAAAGCCAGTGAACAGTGTTCCTCCATGGTCTTTGCTTCAGTTCCTTCCTCCAGGTTTCTGCCTTCAGCTCCTGCTCTGTCTCCCCTTAGTGATAGAGGATAACTTGGAAGATAAAATAAACTCTTTCCTTCCAAGCTGCCTTTGGTCAGTGTTTTCTCATAGCAACAGACATGCAAATGAGGACAGATCCCAACTATAGACATAAATGGATATGAGGATAAAAATTGTCTCAGCGGGGATTAACAGGTGAGCTAACCTGACTACTGGCAGAGTTATCACAATTTCTGAGAAGGAAAAGAATAATTCAAATGTGATTTTAGTTGTGTGGTGCCTATCAGCCTGTTTGTCATCAAATATGTTTTTCTTTGTACATTTTTATCCAAAATTCTTCCATCTCTACTTAGTATTAGTCATCATAAAGTTTATATAACAGTAAAGATCTTTTATTTTCTGAGCCTGTGAGATGGCTCAGTGGATAAAGGCACTGGCCACTACGCCTCACAGCCAGAGTTTGACCCCCAAGAATTGTATGGTAGAAGGAAGAAACTAAATCCCCCAATTGTCCTCCAAGTGTTTCATGTCTCCCTACACAAATAAACAAATACATTTTATTTTTTTAAAAAAGAGGACCTATCTTCGAATTGCATTTTCATTACCCATAAAATTTCTGATGAGTTAATACCCCAGTCTCTGCTCTAATTTTGCATATACCTATTTGCTTTGGGAAACATGAACAAGAGGTTTGCATTTCTTTGTCACTGTGCAAAAATGAGAACTAATTTTAGTATTGTGGCTCTTTTAGATTAGCATAAGCAGGAAAATGCAAATAGTAAAGTTTCTAGCCTTTCCAAAAGGTAATGTTCAAGATTGTTCCAAATGAACTCAATACCCCTTACATCCTATGGTATCATAATCTCACTCACATTGCATTTCATTCCTCATTAGCAGTAGGACTTTTCGTTATAGTTTCCTCAAAAGCCACTGTCAAGAAAATGCTCAATAATCTCCAAAATCCTGCTCTTTAATTATCTTATTGGATGAACCAAAAGAAAAATGACTTTTAATGAGAAACCAATAAGTTGAATAAGTGATCAAGAATTGTATTTCAAAAAGGTTCTTCTCAGCTGTATTTTCCCCCCACCTTCCACAAAGGATGTGTGGATTAAAGTTCTCCATCTGCTAAGGAGCACCTGGGATTCACCTAGTACCCACATCCAATTATCAGTGCTGACGATCAGCATGTCTGTAATGAAGCTCAGTGTCAGAGCTAAAATGATTGACATGTCCAGTCAGTGCACAGTCCCAAGGGAGGAAGTCATGCCCTACCTATGTCTCATTGGGTCCATCTGTCCATACAGAATGGGGGCTGAACATTAGTTCAGCACCATACTAACAACAGAACTCCCAGTCCACAGACTGCTCCAGGCCCCAGAAAAGTCTCATCTTTGGCCTTGGTTACCTGGATGGTTTAACTTCTGCCTGATGGCCCTGGGACCCACATGTGGGAGGAAAGAAGTAACTTCGATAAAGTCTGAATCTCACCATTTAAATGAGTAATTAGCTTTGATAACAAATGAGCAAATGGGAAAATAATTGTAAGGTTCTGGATCTGTCCTATTATCCCTTGTTTGGGAACAAAATATTGCTTATGTCCTTTAGGCAGGAAGTAGGTTCAAGTGGGACAATGATAAGACTCCCTCAAATGGACCATACTGAATAGTGAGTGCCAGGTGGGCCAGCTGAGGGCCCCAGAAACAGAATGTAAAGAAAACTAGGTAATAACAGTCAACTCTCACCAAGTCAGTGCAAACTATCTTCAGAGGCTCATTTTTCCTGGGAGCATGCACAGAGTGCTGTTATCCTTCACTCTAGTGAAATATTCCATCTTAGAGGTGTTTAAACATGTATGGAAACCCTAAATTTTTGCATTTCATGCGTCTGCTTATAACAGGCTGAATTCTGTGTAAAAATGGCCTTCCAAGATGTGCATATCCCCTTTGGAACTCAAAAAGACTATTTTATGACATTTTTTTCACATTGAGAGAGAGGTTGTGCACATGCTGCTTCCCTTGTGTCAAGGTCAGAGGACATTTTGAAACTTTCAGGACTCAGTTCTTTCCTTCTACCATGCGAGTCCTGGAAATCAAATTCAGATCTTCATGCTGGGCAGCACGTGTCTGTACTTGTTGAGTCCTCTTGCCAGCCCACATGTCTCTTTCCTGGAACTGCCCACCCTGGGGGAGATGTAAGAAAGGGTAAAAGGAGGAGAAGAGGGATAAACTCCTCACAGCCTCTAGGAGTGGGGCTGTCGCTTCTCCACTCACTCTGATCTTTTCTTACTGAGACTATTTTTATTCCTTGACTGTGCTCTTTAGACTTGGTTCTATCTGCTTCTGTGTCCTTTCTGAATTCTTCTCTTTCATGATCACAAGAATCAAAACCCCTACTGGGTCCCAGACAGAGGAAACAGGAAACTTCCTCATAACACACCCCAAACGAACTATCTAAGGGACCTCAAAAACTTTAACATTTTTATCAAGAAAGTACAATTTTCCAAGCTATGTTTATCCAGCAAGCATGCCATGGGTTCACTTACTCCTCCAGGCTTGAAGAGTCTCTGAGAGGAACTCTGTAAATTAAGCAACAGGAAATTAGTGGGCAGGGTTCAGACCACCTTTTTCTCACAGGAGATAAATCTAAGGTCTTTAGGGTTCTTGGCTATGTACTGCTTCTCATTACTTCTCCAGCAGTTTGCAGAAAAGACGCCTTCCTGGCTATTAGCATCTTCTACCCTTGAAAATGACAGGCTGGAGTTCATCCTACCCATATGGAAACAGACGGACTTTTGACTCCACTACTTGAACGGCAGCCAGTATAACCCTGGGTTTCTGGTTGAAATTCCAGTGCAGAGGCGAAGCTATCAACTGAAAGGCAAAACTCTTATCATTTATCTTATTGGTGCTAGTCAGGGGAAAGGATTAGCAAAATATCAAAACTACATGTATCAGTACATCTAACTGTTGCCTCACCAAGTTAGGAAAGCTTATTTATTAGGAATTTGAAACATAAAAGTAAATATTATAAAATCTTAGTGAATCTGCCCTGCATATGTGTGCTTGTACTTGTCAAGGTTCTCTAGAGTAAAAGAACTTATAGAATGAATCTCTCCACATATATATAATGCCATATATAAATGATATATATGATTTCTAGGAATGACTTACAGGCTGTAGTACAGCTAATCTAACAAAGGCTGGCTTGTGAATGAAAAGTCGATGAATCAAGTAGTTGTTCAGTCCACAGGGTTGGATGTCTCAGCTGGTCTTCAGTATATGCTGGAATCCCAAAGTATGCTCTAATGCCAGTGAAGGAATGGATGAGCTACCAAGGATAGGGCAAGCAGGAAAAGAGCAAAAGCTTCCTTCTTCCATGTCCTTTTATAGACTTCCAGCAGAATGTGTGGCCCAAATTAAAAGCATATCTTTCTGTCTCAAGATACAGATCAAAGGTGTTTGTCTTCCTACCTCAAAGGTCAGGATTAGAAGTGGATTCACTCACTTCAAACCAAGAAAAATATCTCACAGCTGTCTCTCCATTTCTGGATTGTAGTTCATTCCAGATGCAGTCAAGTTGACAACCAAGAAATCTATCACAGTGCTTATGCGACAGGTAGGACCATCATAGATGAAGTTAGTTTTAATGGTAAGGAAAATACATTTTTCTTCCTTCTAAAATTAGAAGAGAGGATAGCATAGTTTTCCTTTACATGAAGCTTTCTGTCTTAGATTCTATGGATGGCTGAATATGATCCTGAGAGAGTAAGTGCCTCACTGGAACAGACAATCTTTTTTTTTTTTTTTGGTTTTTCGAGACAGGGTTTCTCTGTGTAGCTTTGCGCCTTTCCTGGAACTCACTTGGTAGCCCAGGCTGGCCTCGAACTCACAGAGATCCACCTGGCTCTGCCTCCCGAGTGCTGGGATTAAAGGCGTGCGCCACCACCGCCCGGCTGGAACAGACAATCTTGTGGAAATCATGCCAGCACCAGGCTCTCCACTGAGGAGGATGAGAGTGTTTTTCAGTAGAGGATGAGCTTCTGCAGCAAAGGGAAAGACTCTCAAGAAGGGATGGTGGAAATACAACTACAGTTTATTACCAAGTACAGATCACCCTGAAATAGAAGCTTACACTTGGTTTGAGTAACAAGTCAAACCAGAAAGAACCAAGAAGGAGCAGTGGGACCATCGCCCTGTCAGAACCAGCTCTGGGGTCTGTGGAACAGAATTGTTCCAGAGTAAAAAAGAGGCAGGACCTTTGTTAAACTTGCTTTGTGATGCTCATGTAATGTTCTGTCCCTTTAATCTGTTACCATATTCTTCTGCATGTAACTGGCCATGGAAAACAACCATTAAGGAAACACCTATACCAAACATATACAGACATTTCCCCCTTGTTATTATTTCCTAAACATTAGAAATTCAAAGACTGTTCTCCCATTAAGTACTAACCAGGCTCCACACTGTCTATCTGAGATCAGATGAAATCCTGCTCACTCAGAGAGGTGTGGCCATACATAGCATTTCATTGCATCAGGAATTACAAGTAGTTCAGAGAGCCTCGCAGTGATGTGCAAAATGTATGTCATTTCATGTAAGGAACTTGTGTATCCCAGACCAGTGGGTTCCAGGGGACAATTCAATGAAGAAATGTCATGCAAAGGGGGGAGGGAAGCTCAAGTGTCCACAAAGAGACAGCTGGTGAAGAATGGAGCCAGGTAGCAGTATGTGGTGCTCAATGTTGTCACCTTGACAGGGTATAGAAGCACCTTGGAAACAAGTGTCTGGATGTGTCTGTGAAGGAGTTTCTAGATTAAGTTCACCGAGGGAGGAAGATCCACCTTGAATGCGAGTGATAACACTTATGGGATGGGTCCCGAACTGCATGAAAAGGAAAGCTGAGCTGAGAAGGGGTATTCCTTTCCCTCTACTTCCTGACTGCAGGTCCAAGGTGGCCAGCTGCTTCCGTCTCCTGAGCCGGTGCCTTCCCTGCCATGGTGGACCATACCTTCACACTGTGAGCCAAAGTAAACCCTCCTTCCTTAAGTTGTGTTTGCTGGGTGTTCTGTCATCGTAGTGAGAAAGTCACTAATACACTTGTCAGTGCTAGTGATTCCTCAACTTGTCTCCTAACTATACGGATCTAACCAGAAAAAAAACACATCGTTAAGTCTGAATACTCTCCTTTAATTTGTTTAGATCACTTTTGAAGATGTTTTTAAATCGATCAATTAAAGAATAAAACTAAATTTATTGATTCTAATTTACACAATCCTAATTAATAATAGGTAAGTAATTATTAATTCATTAATGAATTAATGAATATATGTCAGAACTACTTGTGTTGTTTGGCAGTGCTGGTGAAGGAACCTAGGGCCTTGGCAAACCAAGCACTACAGAAAAAACATACAACACACACACACACACACACACACACACACAGACACCAAATGCATATACATACACACCAAACATACACACATATACACAAACATGTACACCCACACACACACACCGCAAGGTTATGTGTGTGTGTGTGTTGTATTTTTTTGTGTGTGTGATGTCTGAATGTATGCATGTGTTGTGTACGTACATATGCATGTAATACTGGAGTGTCTTCTTTTTCTCTCCACCTTATTAGATTTTGAAGACAGGGTTTCTCACTGAACTCAGATCTCACTGATTGGTGGCTAGGCTGACAAGCTTTGAGGTCCATGGAGCATTCTCACCCACTCCCCCCAAGCATCAGGATTATAGACATGTGCCACCATGCCCAGGGTTATAGACATGTACCTACCGTGCCCAGCTTTTCTGCGCATGCTGGGATCTGATTCAGGTCCTCATGCTCATATAAAAGATACTTTTGTGACCAAGCCATATCCTCAGATCACAGGGTGATTTTAAAAGTATGCATGTCAATAATATATTTCTTTCTATCTATGATGTGAAAATGCGAAGTAGTAGTTTGTAGTGTGACAGTGATGTCAGTTTATTGCTCTTTAATTTATCTTATCTTCCCTTTAATTTTTCTCTGTTCTGAGACTCTTAAAACTTGAGAGAATTATTCCTTTTTTAAGTATATGAGTGGTCTATTGATTTTTTATGCTAGAGAAGACATCAGATCCCACTATATATGGTTGTGAGCCACCATGTGGTTGCTGAGAATTGAACTTAGGAACCTCTGGAAGGTCAACCAGTGCTCTTAACTGCTGAGGTATTTTTCTAGCTCTTCTTCTTTTATTTATTTTTTTTAATTTATTTTACATACAGCCCACAGTTTCCCTTCCCTCCTCTCCTCCTGCTCCCTTCCCTCACCTTCCTTCTAATCTCCCTTTCCACTCTTCTGTTTCCATTCAGAAAGGGGCAGCCCTCCCATGGGAGTCACCAAAGCATGACACATCAAGTTGAGGCAGGACCAAGCTCCTACCCATGCATCAAGGTTGGGCTAGGTAACTCACCATGAGGAATGAGTTCCCAAAAGCCAGCTCAAGCACCAGGGACAGGTCCTGATCCCACTGCTAGAAGCCCCACAAACAGACCAAGTTACATAACTGTCACACACATGCAGAGGGCCTAGGTCAGTTCCATACAGGATCCCTAGCAGTTGGTCCAGAGTCAGTGAGCTCCCACAAGCTCAGGTCAGCTGTCTCTGTGGGTTCTCCTGTCATGACCTTGAGCCCCCTGGCTCATACAATCCTTCCTCTTTCTCTTCAACAGCATTCCCAGAGCTCTGTCCAGTGCTTGGCTGTGAAAAGAGAATTATATTTTTGAAAACAGGCTCAGATACTTTCTCAAATCATCTATTCTGTAAAGCCCTAATATCAAACAACAACAACAATGAACAGCACAAAACCTTGCTATCTAGAGAAAATCATTTGTCTTCAGGCCTTTATGAAAGCAGGCTATTGCTAGCATTATCATCTTATTGCTCAATAAGACATCTCTAAGTAGATAGGCATCTATCTCATAGAAACTTTCTAAGATATCTGTGCTGGCTAGATTTATGTCAACTTGACACAAACTATAATCATCTGAGAGGAGGAGACTTCAGTTGAGAAAATGCCTCCACAAGATTGGGCTGTGGACCAGCCTGTAGAGTACTTTCTTAAATAGTAATTAATACGGGAGAACCCAGGCCATTGTGCATGCCATCCCTGGGCTGGTAGTCCTGGGTTCTGTAAGAAAGCAGGCTGAGCAAGCCATGGTAAGCAATACCCCTCCATGGCATCTGCATCAGCTCCTGCCTCCAGTTTCCTGCCCTGTTTGAGTTTCTGTTCTAGCTTCATTCAGTGATGGAATACAATAAAGACACTTAAGCCAAAAAACCTTTTCCTCCCCAAATAGACTTTAGGTCATAGTGTTTGTCACAACAATAGAAAACTTAAGTAAGACAATATCCAATTCAAACAAGGAATTGCCATGCCAAATTTAAAGCCTATCCATGAGGCAGAGTGTAGACATAGGTGATTAAATCAGCAGTTAGGATCTATGGGTGTAACAAAAGTCATCATAATTTCAGTTGCTAAAAGAAGTCGGGACAAAGTAGGTTGAGGTTAAGAATAGAATGTGGATGGGGCTGGTGGACTATACTCCTATGCAACCCCAGAGTTGGGTGCTCAAAAGGAATACTACTCTCTCTAATATTTTTTAATTATTGGAGACAGAATCTCATGTAGCTCAAACTGTCTTCAAACTCTCCATGTAACCCTAGACGACCTTGAACTTCTGATCACCTAGCCTCCATCTCCCAAGTGCTGGGATTACTGTCATATACTATCATGCCTAGCATATGTGATGGTGAGGACTGAACCCAGGGCTCTGTGTAAATTAAGAAAGCACTCTACGTAATGAACTACTTTGTAGCCCTTACCTCAGTCTTAAAAAATTGTGAAGGTTTTGAAAGACAGGTGATGAATTGATAGTTGACCCCTGAATAATGTTTCATTCTCATACCCTTCTATGAATCTTTTTAAAGACTCTACCAAAGACACATTCCTGTTTGAAATTTAGGAACATATTGCCTGGCTCTGACTCTTCTCCCAATTCCTGTCCTTCTAAATCATTTTTGAGAGCTAATTAGCCTGAGAGCCATTTTCAACCGCTACTTTGAAAGATAAGGTACATGCCTACATAGTGTGCACTTACTGCTGTGCACATCTGTGCTTGAGATCAATCTGCAGGGAGTTTGAAAATTAGCATCCTTTTAAAGGCAAACAGGGTTATAAGCAAAGCCAAGTGTTTAATTGGTCTTTGGTCTTGCTGATCCTGCCCAAGATGCAATCAAAATGTTGGAATTCTGGAATAGGAAAGGTCCTTCCTGATTTTGCAAGGACTCAACTTGTTCATAAACACATACAAATAGAAAAACATAACAGGAAAATGTGTATACTAAAAAGAAAGTGTGGTTTGTTTTTAATGTTTTAAATTCACATTTTTCAAAGATGTATAATGTCAACATAAACTACAAACTTATATTGTGAAAGAACTGCAAATTTTTACCAATTTTGAGATACTTGTATAACATAAAACAAGGTAAGACATTATTTTTCCTGTTTCTTTTTAGATGAATGTGATTCTAACACTTCTCCCTTCCATTTCTTCCCTCCAAATCCTTCCAAATACCCCTCCCAATTCTCCTTCAAATTCATAGCCTCTTTTTCATCAATTGTTATTGCATATATGTATATATTTGTATATCCATATATGTTCCAAAATATATCCCATTGAGTCCATATAATATTACTTTTACATATGTTGTCACAGCTGACCTCCTTGTAGCAGACAATCAATTGATGGGGGAAGGTGACCTCTCCCCCTCCATGCTCTCCTCAGTTCCCTAAAGCTCTTTTTGTAGGGTGGAGTCCTTACAGGCTTTTCTCCTTTGCTCATTTTTTTTTTTTTTTTTTTTTTTTTTTTTTGTGACAGGGTTTCTCTGTGCAGCTTTGCGCCTTTCCTGGAACTCACTTGGTAGCCCAGGCTGGTCTCGAACTCACAGAGATCCGCCTGCCTCTGCCTCCCAAGTGCTGGGATTAAAGGCGTGTGCCACCACCGCCCAGCCTCTGCTCATTTTGACGTGTTCATTGGTGTCATCCTTGTTCAGCTCACATTTGGGCAATTATGTTGGTGAGACTTTACAGGGGTTATTTGAGGAGAATCTCCAACCACAAACTTACAAAACCAGCATAATCCCTAACAGCAATCTATAAACAAAGTAGTTTTTTTATTACATTTATTTATTTATTTAGTTAGTTAGTTAGTTAGTTGCCAGAGGGTGGCACACTGGCCATCTTAAACATGTGGTGGTCAGAGTGGAGGTAAGATGACATCACACAGGGACAGTTCTCCCCTGCATCCTGTGGGTTCCGGGTGTTGAAGTCAGGTCATCAGGCCTTTACCAGCTGAGCCATCTCTCTGGCCCCACAAGTATGATATCAGGGGTTTTTAAGCAGAAAGAAGAGCAAACAGTTTCCTCTCCCCTCCATAAGCACAGCTTATTTCCCTGCACTTTGTTGCACTTTCTGTTCTAGGCCCCCTGTCTCTCTCTGGAATGTGAGATCAGTGGGGAGGAGAGAGCATTTGCCTTGAAGCAGCCTGAAACTGTGACTGAGACTTCCCTGAGTGTAAATGCACAACTGTTTCCCAGGAAGAAAAGATCAGATAACAAGGACTAAACCTGCAGCCATTAAAGTGAAGGAGCCGGCAGCTTTTGCTACTTGTTCAAATGGAGCTTTAATATTTCTAAGTTAGCCAGGGAAGAAGCAAGAGTGCCGCATACGCCTAGAGGAGCGGTCTGAAGGTGCAGCCCATGCCCCTTCTAAATCCTCTGCAGTCGCTTGAGCTCTGAGAAGACAAGGGAAAGATCTAAACACAGAATTTATACATTTTGATGGTTCTTTTCTGCTCCACACGTGATATAGTTGATTGAACTGGCCACCAATGTGATTAATACAACACAACTGAAATGAAGGAACTCAGATAGCTTTTTTTTTTTAAATTTTATTTTACAATACAATTCAGTTCTACATATCAGCCACGGATTCCCCTGTTCTCCCTCCTCCCGGCCCCCTCACATTCCCCCCCAGCCCGCCCCCCCCCCATTCCCACCTCATCCAGGGCAAAGCCTCCCCCGTAGACTGAGATCAACCTGGTAGACTCAGTCCAGGCAGGTCCAGTACCCTTCTCCCAGGTCGAGCCAAGCAACCCTGCATAAGCCCCAGGTTTCAAACAGCCAACTCATACAATGAGTACAGGACCCGGTCCCACTGCCTGGATGCCTCCCAAACAGATCAAGCCAATCAACTGTCTCACCCATTCAGAGGGCCTGATCCAGTTGGGGGCCCCTCAGTCAGTGGTACATATACACAATGGAATACTACTCAGCAGAGAAAAACAATGACATCATGAGGTTTGCAGGCAAATGGATGGATCTAGAAAAAATCATCCTGAGTGAGGTAACCCAGACTCAGAAAGACAAACATGGTATGTACTCACTCATAGGAGGATAATAGATGTGGAATAAAGATGACTGGACTGCTACTCATATCACCAGGGAGGCTACCTGGAAAACAGGACCCCAAGAAAGACACGGGGATTGCCCAATGATGGAGAAATGGATGAGATCTACATGAACAGCCTGGACATGAGTCAGATAGCTTCTTGAACTTAAAAGGTGATAGGTGTGCCGAGGCCAAACAGGAAGCAGCGGGACCCAAACAGGAGGCAGCATAGGATCTTTCTTGGAGATTCCTGACCTCAGGAAAGAAGTCGGCCAACTTTCCTTTGAAGACTGGATAGTAAATACTATATTCATAGACAGTATATTAACTAGTGAACCAGATTTTGTTCCAAAAGTGCTTGATTTATAAAGACTGAAATTGTAATTATATTTTACTTCAAATGTCATAAAAGCTGCTCTTTCTCTCAACTATTAAACAAATGGAACCAATTCAATTGCCATTCCCACAGAGGACTGAAGCTCAGTTCCCAACACCCTTGCTGGGCATTCACAAAAACAAGGTAGAGGGTTCCATACACATGTGCTCACACAGGAACACACACACACACACACACACACACACACACACACACACACACACACACAAATAATTGAATATTAAAACTACAGTCCCTCTGAAAATGCTTTGTTTTCTAAAAAGTCTTGTCCACAAATTTAGAGATGAACTGGGCAGTCCAGCAGATGAAAGAGAATAGTGAGTTGTTGTTTTCATTTGATGGTTTTAAAAATAAACACAGCCAAGTTTGATTGGCATTGCTGAACACACCAGACTTATTTCTGGCAGATTAAAAAGTCAAGTGCTATTTCCTATGAAACTGAGATTGACATATATATCAGACTAACTCTGTGCTTCTAATGTGGAGAAAATCCAAAGACTCAATAAGACTGATTAATTTATTTCTCTTTTTGTCTTGGTGGTAGGTCACCTAACTCATGCATCTTCATACAAGCAAATGGATGCCCCATAGCTTTGTGCTAGGGTGGTATTAAGTGTTTCCATTTACTCTTTATTACATTGACAGGAAAACAAAGCAATGTGAAGGTTAAGTAGAAGTCCTTTTTCTCCATTCTGACTTGCAGTGGGGTTCATTTGCATTTCAGTCATCTTCAAAAGAAAGGAGAGTTCATTCTGATATTTTTAAAATTAGCTCATATGGAGATTTTGTTTAGTATTAGTTATAAGTGGAATAGAAATGTCTGTGTGAAAAGAGTTGTAGATCCTGTGATGTCTACTTATCCAGGAAACAATGAACAACGAGAGGCATCCTTGTAAGCCACATACTCTTCCAATAGAAATATAAACAATTGTTGCTTCCACCTAGAGAATATATTGCATTACAAGGAACAATAAGCCACCCTCTACCTATTATATAGCTTAGCTCTTGCTTATTTCTCAAAAGCTTGTAGGTTGGGGATCTGCTTATCAGTTAAATGCTATGGGGAACTCATGGACCCTCTCAGGAATGGGGTATGATCTGTAGTCCTTCATTCCTAGAGGGGATACACTTGAATGGGATGTAGGTACTTCCTCTGTTTGTTTAGGCAGGTCTGCAGTGAGATATTTTGCTCCGTCCTGCAATCCAAATACTACCATTTGGAAAAGTCAGCAGTGGCCCAAAAGAATGGGTCAACCTCTAAAACTGTAAGCCAAAATATACCTCTTTTCTTTATAAGTTGATGATTTTTTTTGTCATTTATTATAGTAACAGAACTCTGAGGAACACAATGTCTCATAACCATATCAGGATAATGTCTTCTTTTAAATGTTTAATAACATATACTCAAAAATTCCTTAAATAAAGTCTTCATTTTAATAAGACTTTCAAGAAATCTCTAAACTTTGCTATTTTTCTCTAACAATATAACCATAATTATTCAAGTATAACTGTTTACCTTCCACCGTATCATGATATAAATCTGTGTGTGGATGTACATGCAGAGAGATACACAGAGAGATATTCACTAATGTTATTAACCTGTGATTTCTCACCATATATGCTGAGTCACACGAGAAGCATGCAAAGCACACTTCAGATGTTGCAGCATGAAATCCAAGCAAGAAATAAACTGTGCATTTTAAAGACATACTTTACTTTTAAACAATGTGTACATCTATATCTATGTGTGAGTATATACATGTGAGTACAGGTGCTCGTGGAGGCCAGAGGCATTACACCCTCTGGGGCTGGAGGTAGAGGTGGTTATGAGCTGTCCAACGTGCAGGTCAGGAACTAAACTTGGGCCCGCTGTAAGAACAGCAAGTTCTACTAATCACAGGGCTGTCAATCTGGCTACTAAGCTGCATCTTTTTGATCAAAGACATTTTTTTCTCTTTCCTTTTGGTTTTCTGAGACAGGGTTTCTCTGTGTATAGTTCTGACTGTCCTAGAACTCGGTCTGTAGACCAGACTGGCCTCAAACTCACAGAGATCTGCCTGCCTCTGTCTTCCCAGTGCTGGGAGTAAAGGTATGCACCACCACTGTCTGGATGCTCAAAGACTTTATATAGGATTTGTATTTTGTTTTAAATGCACAATAGGATACAAATCTTTGTATCTTATTATACATGTATAATATATACACACATATGTGTAAGTACAGTATATATTGTTTTAGAACTTTATAGTTACAACATGGTTTATCTATATTGATTCTTTTGATGAGAACTAAAGTCATTATTGTCTTTTTAAACTGCATAATTATCTTAATGTCTTAACATCATTTATTGATTAGTTTCTCTATTCTTATTAATTTAAGTAGTTTCAACTTTAAAACTTAGTGGTCACATTATTTCCTATCTATTTCTAGCTCTATATTATTGGTGTTGTGCTCTTGGGAAGTGAAAGTTATAAGGAATCTATTGCAGTATTAGTAAAGTGTCTTGTCTGATCACTTTTGCCTATTAAAGTAAAATAAGAAAGTGAGGAGATCTTCCTGGGTTTCCCAGTCAATACTGATATTCCTCTTGCTCTGCATGACAGGTACCTCCTAGGAGGCAACCTCTGAGCATGTCGGTGAGAGCTTTTCCAGACTGCATTAATACAAGTGGAAAGACATGTACTAAATGCGGGCACTACCATCCCATGGGTGGAGTCCTGAACTGAATGAGAAGAGAGGAAGCTGAGCACCAGCGTCCATGTGCCTCTGCTTCCTGGGTGAACATTCAGTGTGAGCAGCTGCCTCATGCTCCCTGCCATGACTTCCTCATCATAAGACTGTGCCCTAAAAAGGTGAGTCAAAATGAGTCCTTCCTTAATCAGGTGGATTTCTTTCAGGTATTTTGTCAGAGCAATGAGAAAAGTAGCTAACATATCAGACTAGATGAGCTCAGTATAATCATATATGTAGCTAACATACCAGACTATGTAGATGAGCTCATTATAATCATATGTGTAGCTAACACACTGGGCAGCTATCTAGATGAACTTATAATCATATGCATAGCTAACACACTGGGCAGCTATCTAGATGAACTTACTATAATCATATGTGTAGCTAACACACTGGGCAGCTATCTAGGTGACCTCAATATAATCATATATGTCTTTGAGACTCTTTCATGGCTGAGTGAGAAAATGGGACTGATACTTAAGATGGCCAGAGAAGTATAAGTAAAAAGAGTTAAACCCCTGCTGACAAGAGATGAACCAGATTGAAAGCCAAGAAATATTTCAGGTTTTCACACCTGAGAATGTCTCTTCACTCCCAGACAATTGGAAAACTTTGGCTTTTTAGCTGCCAGGACCTGAATTCTCCTAACAGTCTACGAACAGATACAAGAAAACCAATGTTTTTGTGCATCACCGAGGAAGGACCTCAGCCCTGCCAATGTCCTGAGTTTAGCTTTGTAAACCCCGAGTACATTTCCGATGCCCAAACCCTAAGGTAATCATTTTGTGTTTCTTGAACTATTACATGTGGTGTCAGCATCTCTCACAGATGTTTACAAGGCTTTGCTTTCCATTGTGTGTTTTAAACAATAACTAAATACAGATGAATAACTAAAGCAGTCTCCTTCTCAGCAGTTGCAGGACCCTCTTGAAGGAATTTAGGTTTTAGGATCTCTCATCTACTTACTGCCATTTCTGAGACCTGTGCTTGATATGCCATTCATGCTATAACCCACCCCTCTCATTGCAAGGCTTTGAAACCCATTCATTTACACCACTCCTTTGCTTAGGGTGAGAGTTGATTATACTGTACTGAGCACTCACTTTTGCAAGCTTTGATGATAGAAGGATTGCTGAAGTCTTCTTTCATTTGTTTGTCTAGGCTTGGTTTATCGTTTTCACTGTGTTGTGGGTGTGCATATATGTGTTCTTTGCTCTTCTTATTGTTGTGTCCAATTCCTCGAGAAACACCTGTAAGGAGGAATAGCTTGTTTTGGTGCACAATTTGGAGGGAACAGTTCATCCTGGCTGAGAAGTGATGGAGGCCCGAGAAGAATATGTGAGGTGCCTGGTCACACAGTGACTGTGTTCAGAAAGTGGAGTAACTGTGACAGAAATGGGTCTGGCTGTCACTCTCAGTGCCTACTCCTATTTGAGAACTATGAGAGCTAGATTTAAAAAGTTCTGCAGTCTCCTTAAACAGCACAAGCCACTTGGGACTAAATGTTAAACACAGGAGCCTATGGGGGCTTTTATATTCATACCATAAACATCATGTTTGTGGCAATTTCTACTATATATATCTACATATATATTATGTATAATATGTATATATACACACAATGGGGGTAATAGTATGGCTGACATACTCAAATATATATATAATTATACATACATATATGTATATCAATCAATAAATAAATCTTACAAATGTATTGCTACATAGTCCAGGATATCATTAAAGCATTGAGACTGCAGGTATAGGCTCCACATGACACTTCCTGTTTCATTTTCTAGAACACTTATTATCCTTTTATTTTAGAAACCTAAAAGGGAGAAACACGGGACGTAGGAGCAACAAGCAGAGGTGCTGCTCACTGGAATTCTCTGTACACTTTGAGATTGCATCCTCCAGGGTTCAGGTGCCTTAGATCAGCAAGCACACTGGTGAGACACATTTGGGGCTTTCACTTAGGATGTATTTCCTGAGCTATCTAGATTCTCAGTGGGTAAAGATGCTTGCTGTGCCACCCCAGAAACCTGAGTTCAATCTCTGGTACCAGCAGGAAGGTGGAAAGAGAGAATCATCTCTACCAAGTTGTCCTCTGACCACTATATGTTTTCTGTGCTGTGCATGCTCATTTAAACACATTAGAGGGAGACAATAATAACACATAAATAAAAGCAATTTAAAAAGAGCTGGGGAAATGGCTCAGTGGTAAGAGCTTGTACTGTACTCCTAGAGGACTAGAGTTCAGTTCCCAGCACTCACATTGGGTGGCTCACAGATGCCCATAACTCCAGTTCCAAGGAATCTGCTGCCCTCTTCTGGCCTCTGTGGTCCCTGACTTGACATGTACATGCCTACACACAGACACAAACATGCATATAATTAAAAATATAAATCTTAAAAAGTTTACTTTTCAGACAATGGGGATGGAAGTGAAAGTGTCCTCTAAATCTTGTTGGCACCAAGAAGAAGCACAGGGAGCTGGTGCAGGAGAGTACTGAGACACAAGCCAAGTCACTGGCAGCAACCTTTGGACTGGAGTTCTTCTTACTTTCCTTACACTTCCTGCTAATGTAATGCAGGACATATTTTCTATTGTTTTGAGTTTGTATTTTGTTTTTTTTAATTTAATTTTTAAAAATGTTAGAGATTTTCTATATTTTGACTAATTTATTTTAGATATTGTCTTGTGTATTCCAGGCTAGTCTCAACATATTTATGTAGCCAAGGATGAGTCTGAAGTCCTTGATCTTGCCCTCACCTCCCACCTCTGGGATGATGTACCTGTACCATCATTCCCATTTATGTGGTGCTGTAATGGAACTCAGGTTTTCAGGCGTGCTAGGTAAGCACTTTACCAGCTGAACTAGATCTTCAGCCTGTGTTTTGCTTTATTTTGTTTGGTTTAGAGACAGCCCTGGTTGGTCTCAAACACCTGATCCTCCTGCCTTTACATCTCAAGTACTGAGATTATAGGTGTGCATCACTGTGCCTGGTTTAAATAATATGACTCAATGAGCACTGCTAGGGGGTAAAAATTGTTGACCCTGAATAATTGAAAACTGTTGCACTTACTATAAAATAATAGGAGGTACAAATAGAGTAATGAAAAGATGTCTTAAAAAAAGAAGCAAGGACTCAAATCTGATAAGTAGCAGTTCACTGTGAAGAAATTAGGGCTGGGGAGATTGCTCATCAGTTAGAGAACTTGCTGCTCTTGCAGAGGATCAGAATTCAGTTCCCAGCACCCATGTCAAGTGACTCACAACACTTGTGACTTCAGCTCCATGGGACCTTATGCCTTCTGTTGACCTTCATAGGCATCTGCACTCAGACACGTGTGCACACACACACAAACACAAACAAATAAAAATAAATCTTAAAATGGATGTAATGTACTCACATTGAGTAACAAAACTAAAAGAATTTTTTAAAGAATAATCAAACCAATGGAAAAATGGAGATAATCTTTTCAACAATGTAAATTAAATAAATATCGCAGAGAATCAGAGGCTGCTGTGTGGAGCACTGGATTCAACCGAGGGAAAAGCAAGTTAGAAAAGACTAAACCCAAGATTGTTTCACAGACCAGAAATGCTGACAGCAGCTGCAGAGACAGAATCTTTTAGGTGTTTCTGAACAGAAAACCATTGCTTCTAAACGGTAGAAATGATGCACAGAAATTTGCGTGCAGGTTGATGTTTTCTCCTGGAGACAAGCAGACTAGATTTTAGATATTGAAGAGTACTGGGAATCCTGGGAGAGAACTGACAGGATTGTTGCTAACCCTGAAATATGTTCTAATGAGGTTACCAAATATCCAACTAAATCATCTCCTTAAGCCAGCCTTTGGAGCACTCTGGAAAAGATAGCAATGGCAGAGCTCCTGAATAAACCAAAGTGTCTCAAGAATTTTATGCCCCGAAGAACAGTGCTTAAGAATGAAGGTGGTCAGCTGGGCCGTGGTGGCGCACGCCTTTAATCCCAGCACTCGGGAGGCAGAGCCAGGCGGATCTCTGTGAGTATGAGGCCAGCCTGGGCTACCAAGTGAGTCCCAAGAAAGGTGCAAAGCTACACAGAGAAACCCTGTCTCAAAAAAACAAAAAAACAAAAAAAAAAGAATGAAGGTGGCAGGTACATTTTAGTTAGACTGTCCAAAAACAGGCACATTAATTCTAATGGTGGTTTCTGAAGGAAATGTTAGATCATGTCTTGCCACTCAAAGAGGATAGATCTCACAGCCTGAAGAAATCAGGTCACCTCCAATTGAAGTTCTGTCCTTGGGATGGAAAGTTAAGAAATTATCTGTTATGTGTGCACATGATTAGTTTTATATTCTACTTTTTGTATGTGTGTATGTCTATGTGTCTATTTGTACAATATGCAGGTAGGTGCCTGAAGAGGCCAGCAGAGGGCATCAGGCCCCCTGGAATTGGAGTTACAGGCAGTAGTGAGTGCCTAGAGGTGTGTGCTAAAAACCAAACCTGGGTCTTTTGCAAAAACAGCAAATTTCCTTAATTGCTCAGCCAGCTTTCCCACCCCAGTGTATCATGTTTTCTTTTCTTTTATTATTATTATTATTATTATTATTATTATTATTATTATTGTTATTTTCATTTTACTTACCAACCACATTTCCCCCTCCCTCCCCTCCTCCTGTTCTCCCAATCTCTCCCCCCACCATCCACTCCTTAGAGAAGGTAAGGCCTCCAATGGGGAGTCAACAAAATTTGTCACATCAAGTTGAGGCAGGTCTAAGCCCCTCCCCCCGCATCAAGGCTGAGTAAGGTATCACACTACAGGGAATGGGCTCCAAAAAGCCAGTTCATGTACCAGGGATAAATCCTAGTCCCACTTCCATGGTCCCCACGAACAGGCCAAGCCACACAACTGTCATCCACATTCAGAGGGCTTAGTTCAGTCCCCTGCAGGTTCCCCAGCTGGCCCTCCAGAGTCCATGAGCTCCCACCAACTTAGGTCAGCTGTCTCTGTGGGTTTCCCCATCATGATCTTGACCATCCACCATACAAATCTTCCTCCCTGTCTTTGACTGGACTCCAGGTGCGTGGCCTAGTGCCTAGCTGTGAATCTCTGCATCTGCTTTCATCAGTCACTGGATGAAGGTTCTATGATGACAATTAGGATAGTCACCAATCTAATTACAGGCAAAGGCCAGTTCAGGTACCCTCTCCACTATTGCTCAGAGTCTTAGTTGTGGTCATCCTTGTGGATTCCTGGGAATTTCCCCAGTACCACGTTTCTCCCTAACCCCATAATGGCTCCCTCTATCAAGATATCTCTTTCATTGCTCTCCCTCTCTAAAGCAATAAATCCATGGGAGTCTGTTTAAGAAGTATTAGTGGAGAGAGGGCTCAGCAGTTAAGAGCACTGGCTATTCTTCCAAAGAACCCAGGTTCATTTGCCAGCATCCACATAGCAGCTCACAACTCTCTGTAACTCTAAGTCCTTGTCACACTCACACAGACATACATGCAGGCAAAACACCAATCCACACACACACAGACAGAGAAATAAAATAATAATAATTAAAAAAAGAAAAAAAGAAATGTTAAAAAAGAAGTATTAGGGAAATTTATTAAAGATAAATTGAGGAAATAAACTCATGAATATAGAATGGAGTAGACTGCTGAAGTAGTCCTCTGATATGACCAGGATCAAATCCACCTCACAAGCAGGGGCAGGGAAAAGGGGCATATGACCTTTCTTCCTCTCCTTTTAAGAGATCATGTATAGTGGCAGGAAGTACAACCTCCTTCAAGCCCTATAGCCCAAGGTCATGGGCAGAGCAAATACTACTACATTTTCCATTTTTGTCTAAATAAGAAGGTTCTAAACTTAACACAAACTATATACAATAAGAATGATTATCTAAGAAAGCGCCATATTGATTTCCAAAGTGGTTGTACAAGCTTGCATTCCCACCAGCAGTGGGACCGGGTCCTGTGCTCATTGCATGAGTTGGCTGTTTGAAACCTGGGGCCTATGCAGGGTCACTTGGCTCGGCCTGGGAGGAGGGGACTGGACCTACCTGGACTGAGTCTATCAGGTTGATCTCAGTCTGCGGGGAAGGCTTTGCCCTGGAGGAGATGGGAATGGGGGGCAGGCTGGGGGGAGAAGGTGAGGCGGGCGGGAGGGGGGAGAACAAGGGAATCCGTGGCTGATATGTAGAATTGAATTGTATTGCAAATAAAAATTTAAAAAAAACCTCATCATCACTGTCATTCACATTGCAGAGCTACTGCATTTAGTTTTTATTTTTTAAGTGGTAACTTATGACAATATTGTTATAAATGAGGAAAAGGAAAGATACCATAATACTATATATTAAACTTGAATATTTTCATTGTTAAAAAAAAAAGAATGATTATCAAGTATTGTCCAGGAAAAACAAATGGCAATAACATAAAAAAAAATGAAACTACAACCAACAAGAACAACATAAAACAAGACAGACATAGTAAATGTCCAGAAATGTCATAAATAAATGGCAAATTTCTAAGATTACTCCAATAGCTGTCCTATCGTGAAGATTCTAACTCTAGTACTTAATATGTTCTAGCTAAGATATGAGAAGATTGTAACTGTAACTATCTAGACTTCAACTCCATCAAAGACCTGAGAAGGAACATAATAATACCTGAGAAAACGGAAAGTGCAACCAAGCCATTTCCAAAATTTCTTTCAAGAATACACAGAGACAGCTGACAGCCTGGACAGTCACCTAAAGTTTCTCAGCATCACTGGGGCATCCAATTTGGCTACAGGCCTAAAATATCTGACAGATCATTTTCAGAAGCAGGAATTTTGAAAGAGCATCTTACCCTGTCTTGGGTAAGTAGTTCAGTAGTCAATTTTCCTTGTGTCCTGTTCATACTGTCAGCAGTAGAGGCAAGGGTAGTTCTTTGCCAAGCAGATCATTTTGTATGGAGCAGAAGGATGGATCCTGTTTTTGTATCCATTCTTTTAGCCTGTGTCTTTTTACAGGCAAATTAATTTCATTGATATTAAGGGATTTTAATAATCAGTGAGTATTGATTCCTGTTATCTTTTTGTGGTAGTGTGTGTATTTTCCTTCTTTGGGATTTACTGCTCTGGGGTTGTCTATTGCCTGTGTTTTCATGGGTGCACCTAACTTCCTTAGGTTGGAGTTTTCCTTCTAGTGCTTTCTGTAGGGATCGATTTGTGGATAGATATTATTTAAATCTGGTTTTGTCTTCTTCACTCTGTCTATGGTAATTGGAAGTTTTTCTGGGTATAGTAGTCTGGGCTGGCATCCATGGTCAGTTAGTGTCTGCATTAAATCTGTTCAAGCCCTTCTGGCTTTCAGAGTTACCATTGAGAAGTCAGGTGCTATTCTGATGGGTCGGTCTTTATAAGTCACTGTTGCTCTTAATATTCTTTCTTTAGTCAGTATATTTGGTGGTTTAACTATTATGTGGTGAGGGAACTTTTTTGGGGGGTGTAGTCTATTTGGTGTTCTATAAGCTTCATGTATCTTCATAGGTATTTCCTTCTTTAAGTTGTGAAAGCTTTTGTCTATGATTTTGTTAAATTTATATTTCTTTGAGTTGGTATTCTTCTCATCCTTCTACCCCTATTATTCTTAGATTTGGCCTTTTCATGGCATCCCAGATTTCCTGGATGCTTTGTGTTATGACTTTTTTGGCTTTGGTGTTTTCTTTGACTGATTAATCTATTTCCTTTACTGACCCTCTATGCCAGAGATTCTCTCTTCCATCTCTTCTATTCTGTTGGTTATGTTTTCATCTGTAGTTCTTGTTTGTTTACTCAGATTTTCTATTTCCAGCATTCCCTTGGTTTGTGTCTTCTTCATTGTTTCTATTTCAATTGTGAGGTATTGAACTTTTTCCTCACATGTTTAATTGTTTTTTCATCATTTTCTTGGCTTTCTTTAAGGGATTTACTGATTTCTTCCAATTTTTTGTTTGTCTTTTCCTCAATTTCCTTAAGGAAATTTTTATTTCCTCTTTAAAGGCCTCTATCATCTTCATAAAGTGTTTTTAATCTTGCTTTCTTCTGCTTTTACATTGGATACTCGAGTCTTGCTCTTGTAGAAACTCTAGGTTCTAGTGAGGCTGTACTGCTCTTTATGTTGTTGTGTGTATTTTGCACTGGCGTCTACTAATCTCTTCCTCCAATAGGTACAAGAGGTGCCTGTGTCTGAGCAAGCTGCTCTTGGTCCAATCTGTGCTTGCTGTGCCTATGTCTCAGTGGACCCTTCTTGGTCTAATAGTAGCTCTTGGTCTAATTGGAGCTGGCAGATTCTGTGTCTCAGGGAGCTGCTCTTTGTCCAATCCGATCTGGTGGATTCTAAATCTCAGGGAGCCACTCTTGATCCAATCAGAGCTGGCAGATTTTGTGTCTCAGGAAGCCTTTGAAGTAGCTAGCAGGGGGATGGGTGAATTTGGGGTAGGGTATGGGTCTTGTAGATTGCAGGGTCCACTGGGAGGTGTTGGTGGGAAAGTGTGACTGCAGAAGTCTTCCCTGATGGCCTGCAACTAGGGCAGGAATGGGTGGGGGTTTCTGGGCATGGGTGTGCCCCTGGGCCTAGGTCCTAGAGGCAGGACTCTTTGGGTGGGAGAAGAGTTACTCACCTCCTTCTTTTGTTTTCTTATTGCTCTAGTTAGAACTTTGAGTACTGTATTGAACAGATGTGGGGAGAGTGGACAGCTTTGTCTTGTTCCTGATTTTAGAGGAATCACTTTGAATTCCTCTCGATTTAATTTTTTTGTTTTTTTTTGTTTTTTTTTTTTTTTCTTGTTTTTGTTTTTCGAGACAGGGTTTCTCTGTGTAGCTTTGCGCCTTTCCTGGAACTCACTTGGTGGCCCAGGCTGGCCTCGAACTCACAGAGATCTGCCTGGCTCTGCCTCCCGAGTGCTGGGATTAAAGGCGTGCGCCACCACCGCCCGGCACAATTTAATTTAATTCTGGCTGTTAGCTTGCTGTAAATTGCCTTTATTATGTTTCGGTTATTGTTTCTTGTATCTTCAAGATTTCTTCAAGACCTTTATCATGAAGCAGTGTTGGATTATGTTGAAGGCTTTTCAGCATCTAATGAGATGATCATGTGGTTTTTTTCATTCAGTTTGTTTATATGGTGGATTACATTGACAGATTTTCATATGTTGAACCATCCCTGCATCTCTGGGATTGAAGCCCAATTAATTATGGTGGATGATTTTTTTTAATGTGTTCTTGGATTATGTTTGCTAATATTTGATTGAGTACTTTTGCATCAATGTTCATGAGGGAAATTGGTCTGTAATATTCTTTCTTTGTTATATCTTTGTGTGGTTTGGGTATCAGGGTAACTGTAGCCTCATAAAAAGATTTTGACAATGTTCCACTTGTTTCTATTGTGTGGAACAATTTGAGGAGTATTGATATTAACTTCTTGAAGTTCTGGTAGAACTGCATTGTAACCATCTGGTCCCAGGCTTATTTTGGTTGGGAGACTTAAAATGACTGCTTCTGTTTCCTTAGTGGCTATAATTCTATTTAAATTGTTTATCTGGTCTTGATTTAATTTTGATATATGGTACCCATCCAGAAAATTGTCCATTTCTTTTAGATTTTCCCATTTTTTTGGAGTACAGGTTTTCAATTTATAATACAATGATTCCCTGGATTTCCTCATTGTCTGTTATGTCACCCTTTTCATTTCTGATTTTGTGAATTTGGATATTCTCTCTCTGCCTTCTGGTTAAGTTGGATAATGGTTTGTCTCTCTTGCTGATTTTCTCAAAGAATCAACTCTTTGTTTCATTGATTCTTTGTATTGTTCATTTTGTTTCTATTTTACTGATTTCAGCTCTCATTTTGATTATTTCCTTTCACCTGCCCCTCCTGGATGAGTTTGCTTCTTTTTGTTCTAGAACTTTAAGGTGTGCTGTTAAGTCATTAGCATGAGCACTTAGTGCTATGAACTTGCCTTTTAGTACTGCTTTAAGTTTGGATATGTTGTACATTCATTTTCATTGAATTATAGGAAGTCTTTACTTTCTTTCTTATTTCTTCCTTGACTCAGTGGTGATTCAGTTGAATATTGTTCAGTTTCCATGAGTTCATAGGCTTTCTGTAATTTTTGTTGTTGTTGAATTCTAACTTTAAGCCATGGTGATCTGATAAGATATAGGCAGTTATTTCAATTTTTGTATATCTATTGAGATTTGCTTTGTGACTGAGTATGTGGTCTATTTTAGAGAAGGTTCCGTGAGGTGCTGAGAAGAAGGTATATTCTTTTGTGTTATTTTGTGAAATGTTCTGCAGATGTTTGTTATGTCGATTTGAGTCACAACATCTGTTAATTCCCTTATTTCTTTGTTAAATTTCTGTCTGGCAGACCTGTCAATTGATGAGAAAGAGGTGTTGAAGTCTCCCACTATTAATGTGTGGGGTTTTGATATGTGACTTAAGCTTTAATATTTCTTGTGGATTCCTCTGCATTGGGGGCGTAAATGTTCAGAATTGAGACTTCATCCTGGTGGATTTTTTCTGTGATGAATATGAAATGTCCTTTTTCATCTTTTGATTAATTTTAGTTTGATGTTTATTTTGTTAGATATTAGGATAGCTACAGCAGCTTGTTTCTTAAGTCCATTTGATTGGGAAATCTTTTCCTAACCCTTTACTCTGAGATAATGTCTGTCTTTGAAGTTGAGGTATGTTTCTTGTATGCAGAAGAAGTTTGGATCCTGTTTTTATACTCATTCTATTAGCCTGGATCTTTTTATAGGCAAATTGAATCCATTGATATTAAGGGATTTTAATGACCAGTGTTTGCTAATTCCTGTTATTTCCTGTTATTATATATATTTTGTTTGATTGTTTGTTTTGTTTTGTTTAGGTGGTGATAGTGTGTGCATTTGTTTCCCTTCTTTGGAATTTGCTGGTATAAGATTATCTATTGCCTGTGTTTTCATGGGTGCAGCTAGCTTCCTTGGGTTAGAGTTTTCCTTCTAGTACTTTCTGTAGGGCTGGCTTTGTGGAAGGTATTGTTTAAATTTAGTTTTGTAATGGAATATCTTGTTGTTTCCATCTATAGTGATTGAAAGTTTTGCTGTGTATGATAGTCTGAGCTGGCATTGGTGGTAGTCTCTTAGTGTCTGCAAACTGTCTATCTAGGACCATCTGGCTTTCAGAGTCTCCAGTAGGAAGTCCGGTGTAATTCTGATAGAACTGCCTTTATATGCTACTTGGCCTTTTTCCTTTGCAGCCCTTAATATTCTTTCTTTATTCTATATGTTTAGTGCTTTTATTATTATGTGACAATGGGACTTTTTTTTTAGTTCAGTCTGTTTGGTGTTCTGTAAGCTTCTTATACCTTCATAGGCATGTCCTTCTTTAGGTTGGGAAAGTTTTCTTCTATGATTTTGTTGAATATATTTTCTGTGCCTTTGAGCTGTTATTCTTTTCCTTCTTTGATCCCTATTACTCTTAGGTTAGGTCTTTTCATGATGTTCTAGATTTCCTGGATGTTTTGTGCTAAGAATTTGTTGGATTTAACATTTCCTTTGACTTATGAATCCATTTCCTCTATCGTATCTTCAATGTCTGAGATTCTCTCTTCATCTCTTCTATCCTGTTGGTTATGCTTGCATCTGTAGTTCCTGTTCGCTTACCCAGATTTTCCATTTCCAGAATTCTCTTGGCTTATGTTTTCTTTGTTGCCTCTATTTCAATTCTTGATCTGTTTCATTCACCTGCTTGATTGTTTTTTCTTGGCTTTCTTCAAGGGATTTATTTATTTACTCCATTTTTGTCTTTCCCTTGATTTCTTTTTTCTTTTCTTTTCTTTTTGTTTTTTCAAGACAGAGTTTTGCTGTGTACCATGGCTGTCCTGGAACTTGCTTTGTAAACCAGGCTTGCCTTAAACTCACAGAGATCTGTCTGCCTCTGCCTCCTGAATGCCAGGTTTAAAAGCATGCATCATTACCACCACCAGGCTCTTTTCTTCTATTTCTTTAAGGGAATTTTCATGCCCTCTTTAAGGACCTTCATCATCTTCATAAAGTTACTTTTAAAGTCATTTTCTCCT
Organism: Peromyscus eremicus; assembly: GCF_949786415.1. Taxonomy (NCBI): domain Eukaryota; kingdom Metazoa; phylum Chordata; class Mammalia; order Rodentia; family Cricetidae; genus Peromyscus; species Peromyscus eremicus. The sequence goes on along the minus strand of NC_081431.1, from coordinate 76,808,088 downwards.
GCTTTATCTTCATTGGGATGTTCAGGTCTTCCTGTTATAGAACCATGAGGTTCTGGTCGTGCCATATTGCTTTTTATGTTGTTCAATGTATTCTTACATTGCAGTCTACCCATCTGGGTTAAGGTAGTTACAGGTACAGGTGTTGACTGGTATAGATGGTGCCTGTGCCTCCAGGGGCTTCTGATGTAGTGGGGAATGGTTGGCCTGCTAACTGGCCGGTGGGGCTTCAATGAGGAGTGGAAGGGCACAGGATGTGTCCTGGAGCCTAGGGCCTACAGAGCAGGGCTGTCCAGCTGGGAAACCAGTCATTCACCTCTTCCCACAATCAGTGCAGGTTGAACCTGTTCCTCTAGGGGCCGCTGATGGCAGGTGGGATGGTTGGCTGGGAGGAGGAGGATGGGTTCCATGTGTTTGGGAGGTAGGTGGGACTTGTAGATTACAGGGTCCAATGGGTGGCAGGGGTGATGGAGTGGTCTGGCTTCAGGAGTCTTATCTGCTGTCTGGCTGTTGGGGTTGTGATAGATGGGGCCATGTAGCATGGTTTTCACAGCTCCTAATTCAAAGTGCTACCAAGTCCCTCTCTCCTCCAAACTCTTTTTCATGTAGATTATTGCAAACTAAATCACCTAGTTTAAAGCTTCCCACCAGCCCCTGAAAGAGAAGAAAAGGCAGATATTTCCCTTTGTTCAAGAGATTTTTCTGAAGGCTCCTCTCTAGGCCTTCCTTTGTCATGCTGCCCATGACATTTCTCTTTTCAACTCTCCAGCAATTCTTGAGAAAGCTCCCTTCCAGGTTTGTATGGGAAATTTCCCATTTCCTTTAAGATACTGTTAGGCAATTTCTGATATGTTATTAATATATTAAATTGTTTTCCTTTTGATACTTTTTCACCTCAAGGTTTGATCATGGTTCTGAGGCTCTTTATTCCAATACACCTCCTTCCTAAAATGTGTCTGTTCCCTTTACAAACCAACTAATATGCTATGCTACTCTTCAACCTATTTAAGAAGAAATTCTAATGTGATGAATCTAAGGTAAAAACAGGATCAAGAAATTACTGAATGGCTAGTCCTGATTGTGGACACAGTTTAATTAAGAACAAAGGTTAAAACAAGTGTGGCTCTTCAGTTTCAATACAAAATGTGAAAGGGATCAACTATGATGGGGAAGCAATTTTATTATATGTCCCATGAGAAGGAAAATATCACTTTTTGTTAAAAACTACTCTGTTGCCAGCAATATATCTTAGTTGGAGGTGAGGTAGTATCTTGGGGTCCACTGGGCAGTCTAGCCTGATTGGCAAATTGCAGGTCAGAGAAAATCTGTCTAATAAAACAAAATGGATGGCATCTAAGGGGCAAGAGTTGAGGTGGTCTGCACATGTATGTACACATGTACATGTGTACTGGCATAGGCATATACAGGTACACCTGCAAAGGCATGGAAAAGAAGGAAAATGTGTCCTAACACATTCCCTGACCATTTGTCAGAACTTGTGTTTTTCATTAAAAACCACTGCTTCAATCAAGATTGTGCATTGCTCCTCAGAGGACTTGAGTTTGGCTCCATGCTTCTATGTCAGGAGACTCACATCCACCATAACACTCTGACTTCCTAAGTATGATGTTCCCCATGCACCAGCCTCCCATTCTTGATTTTGGTGCCAAACAGGTTCTCTGGAAGCTTTCAGTTTCATTTTCATTGTCTGATTTTTTAATTAAAGATTTATTTTTTTATTTTAAATTATATGTATGCATGTATGCATCTATAGCTATGTGTGGGTATCTATCTCTCTTTGTCCTTCTCTGTGTGTATTTGTGCATGTGTGCAAACATGTGTGAATGTGTGTGTATGTGTTTGTGAATGTGCATGCATTTGTGTATGTGTGCAAATAAAGGCAAGAGAATAGTTTGATGTTACATATCAGGAGACAGCCAATTTACTCTCTGAGATAGGGTTTCTTCGGGTATTTGGGACACCCTGATCCAGTAAGGCTGGGTAGCTCTGGGAATCCACCTTTCTGTACCTCCCTAGTACTGGCATTAAAAGTATCACCAGTTCAACCAGGTATTTTTTCCAATGGGTTCTGTGGTTCAAACTCAGGTCTTGATATTTGTAAGCCAAGTACTTTACCTACTAGGCTATCTCCCCAGCCTCAGAAATTCTGACTCTAAAGGGAATTGAGATGATTTAGGAGACTTGGAGATGCCATTTGAGAAGTGTGTTCTGGATAAAATTTAACTACAAGTGACCTTTATACAAACATTTGAAAGTATTTCCCCAGGTCTATGAGATACAGAAGAGAAAGTCACCAACTATGCCTGATAAAGCCAAAGATTGCAATGACACAGGGGGGTGAGCTATATTTTCTTCTTGTTGTTTGTGGGGGCCATGGGGATGCTTGTGGAGTGTGTATTGTGTTACACAATTTTTTGTACTTGTTAACATAGGTGTGTCCACATGGTTCATACAGGTGTGTGTGTATCTGTGTGTGTGTGTGTGTGTGTGTGTGTGTGTATGTGTGTGTGTGTATGTGTGTGTGTATGTGGAGGTCAGAAGTAGATAATGGGTGTCTTTTCTTGATCAATTTCTACCTTCATGTTTTGAGTCAGAGTTTCTCTCTGAATCTGGAGCTCATGAATTCTGATTGGATGGCTAATCAGTGAGCTTCAGGCTCTGCCTGTCTTGGCTGCTTGACTCCATGCACTTCTGGGCTTTCAGACATGTGCCACCTGTGCCTGGCTTTTTACAGGAATTCTGAGGATCCAAACCTAGGTTCTTGAACTTTTGCAGCAAGACCTGTTTTCCACCCTCCTCTTTTGTTTTTATGACAGGGCTTTCCTCAAACTTGCTACATAGCTGTGGCTAACTTTGAACTTCTGATGTTTTTACTTTCATCTCAAGTGCTGTGATTACAGCCATGGCACTTGAGCTGGCTTCCAGGTCTATTTTTAATATTCAAAAAAAAAATCATGGGAGAAATGTATGTATATAACAGTAGACTCTCTAGTCACCAGCTTCCTTTCTCTCCATCAGACTGATTTAGAATGATTACTCAGTAATCACCCAGAAAATGGACTGGATAAGCACAAGAAATGTGAAAATCTCAAGAAGCAGCAGAGACTGGAAATGGACAGATTTCTTTATTTCCTCATTTGGGGCTAAAATTTGGGGTTAAAGTTAATGACTTGAGTAGAAGATATTTCTTAAATAGCACGAATGAAATATTTCAGATGAATGAGTGTTATGTCAAAGTAAAATGAAAATGAATTGAAGACTCTTTGGGATTACAGTAGTACTCACACATCTTACAAAAGCTTCGTACATTTAGAAATACATTATTGTTGGACAAATGAATGAAATAAAAGATTGAGAGTCATATTAAGTCATCTGTTAAAAATCAGTGATACTCACTTGTGGTGCCCATCAACCTGGCTTTCAACAAAATGATTTCAAAAGTTTCAATAAGATTTTTTGTCACGAACCAGGAATATAGAACGTGTTTCTTCTTTAATCAATGATACCTACTTGCTCATGTTGTAAATTTTAAGCAGTAGGAATTGCTTGAAAACTGCTCAAAGATTTTCATCTGCATTTGTTGTTTAAATGTCTTGGGGGCTTAGATGACAGCTTGACAGGCAAAGTGCCTGCTGCACAAGGACAGGAACCCCAGAATCCATGTTAGAACTAGTCAACCCAGATTTGGAGAGAGAGGGAAGCAACAAGAGTGACCTAGAGATCAATGGCCAGACAGTCCAGCTACAATGGCTAGCTTCAATTTTAGTGAGAAATCCTCTTTCAAAAAATAAGCTACAAAATGGCATCCCAATGTCTGCCTCTGCCTCTGGCACACACAGGTGAATAAACTAGCAAGCACATGTGCACACACATGCATGCATCATGCACACACCAACACACATACACTGGTACCCACCCCCCCCCACACATACATGGTTCAAAGTTGTAGGAGCGTTCCCTATTCCTGTCATATTATAAAAGTCCCTGATATGGGGCCAACAAGATGGCTCAGTGGGTGAAGTTGATTTCACTGAGTCTGAGTATTTGAATTGTTCCCTAGAATCCACATGGTGGAAAGAAAGAACTGACTCCGGCAAGTTGCCCCTTGACCTCCACATGTACGCCACAGTAAGCACCCACCACCACACTAAACAAACAAACAAACAAATAAGAAAAAAATAGAAAAATGTAACTGTATCCAATAAAGCAGGAAAACAGACAGAAATAGGATGATAAATTAGTTAAATCCAGATGCTCAAAGGCTAAGGTTAGTTCATTTTAAGGAAATTGCATTTTCTTGCAATTCTTCTGCTTTGATATCTGATTTGTACATTTTTTTCTTGTCATAATGTGACTTAGGATTCTATATGAAAATTACCGTTATCCAAAATGCAGACTTTGTTTTTAATTTTCAAGGTTATTAGTATTTTCCCCATCATTATTTATTTATCCCCCTCAAAAAACACACAGTTATCGCAGATATCAGCTTGACTATTTCAGGATGGAGAAAATTATGAATAATATTGCCTGATAAAGAAAACAATGCACATCAACAATAACAGTGCATTGAAATTTAATTAGATAAAACATTGTAGCAGTGGAGACATGTGCTGTCTTCTCAAGTGGAAGCTGGGAAATCACTTCTTCTCTTTCCCCTTTGAGCCTTTCCCTTAGCAAGCTGCTATGTGGTTTTCCAAACTGTTTCATCTGAAATCCTGGAGTTAATGCTGAGGCTCCTCAAGAATTCCTGCAGGAGGAGCAGGAATATACAGGAATCCACAAAATTTTTTCCCCTATTTGACTTCCTATTTTTCCTCTGATGAAATTGGGTGTAACTTCTTATTTGAAAGAATAACGTTATGACTTCAGGAGCCTAAGAAGCAGAGGTCAGTTACCCCAAAATTATTTTAAATTTATAATATTAGTGGTTTTCCTGTTAAATATAAATAATACTTGGAAACACTTTAGAATTTAGAAAACCCAAGTTCAAATGTAACTACAGAATTGATAAGCAAAATCAGTAATAAAAACAGAGCAGGAGCCTCTGAAAATTTAGCTTCTCCTTAACAGCCCTGAGAACAGTGAAAACGTGGGGGGAGAATCTGCCTTGTGGGCTGAAGAGGTTCATCGGTGGCTTAAAAACCCAAGGGATGTAGATAGGAAAGAAGAGGAAGCGCTCTCTCTCTCTCTCTCTCTCTCTCTCTCTCTCTCTCTCTCTCTCTCTCTCTCTCTCTCTCTTTCTCCTCTCATCTCTTCTCCCTCTCCCTCATTTTCCCCTTCCTCCTCTCCCACTCCCCTCTCCTCTTTCTCTCTTCCTCCCCTCCTCTTCCCTCCCCTCCTCTCCAATCTGTTCACTCATGCATGTGTGTGCATATATAGGTGTGCACATGTACACATGAAAAAGCAGAGGTAAACCTAGGGTGTCCCTCCTCAGTTGCTATCCACCTTGATCTTTTTTTTTTTTTTTTCCTTTTGGTTTTTCGAGACAGGGTTTCTCTGTGTAGCTTTGCGCCTTTCCTGGAACTCACTTGGTAGACCAGGCTGGCCTCGAACTCACAGAGATCCGCCTGGCTCTGCCTCCCGAGTGCTGGGATTAAAGGCGTGCGCCACCACCGCCCGGCCACCTTGATCTTTGATACAAGGTCTCTTACTGGGGTGGAGCTAACCTCACAGCCTAGTTTGGCTGGCCAGAAAGCCCTCCTTACCTCCATCAACCTGCATTTCATTCCACAGGACTGGGATTCAAGGCTTTTAAGATGAGAAGTAGAGACAAGAAGAATCTTCAGAAGTTCAGGACCCAGCCAGCATTAATATACATCACAGTGGCAAACAGAGAGTTATCCTACCTCAAACAAAGTGGACATGAAGACTGACACCTGAGATTGTCTTCTGAGGTGTACATGTACAGAGTCACATGCACATACTATTACACACAAATGTACACTCTCTCTCTCTCTCTCTCTCTCTCTCTCTCTCTCTCTCTCTCTCACACACACACACACACACACACACACTTACACACACTAGCCTGTCTCACATAAAGACACAAAAATAAATATAACTCTAATTTAATACTTACGAGTGAAAACAAAATTATAAATCTCTTCTTAGAAAAAAATCCCAGAAGCAAACTTTCATGGTATTTCTTAGGCATTATGTTCTTAGACTCTACACCAAGCACAATCAAGAAGAGGAAAAAGTAGACAAAAAATAGTTGAGAAAACATTTCTAGAGTGTGCTCAAAAACAAACTACCAAGTATGTGAAAATACACTCCAGAATGAAGATAAACATTTGCCAACACCAAACAGGAAGAGGTAGATGATAAATTATCTCCCTAAGATTTTGATGAATAATTTGAATAAAGCATTTCTTCAAAGAAGATGTAAAACTGATTAATAAACATTGAAATATGTTCAACTTCATCAACATTTAAGGAAATGAGAATCAAAACTTCAGTAAAATATTAATTTACAACATCTACAGTGGTTGAAAAACTTAAAATATGATAAGTACTGGTAGGTATTTGAAGGAACTATAATCACAAACATTGTTAATAGCAGTGGGGTGTGCTGGAGTTACTATAGTAACCATTTTATGATGCCTCAGAAATTTCATAAAATTACCTTATTACTCAGCTACTTCATCCCTAGAGATATGCTGAATAGAAGTGAAAATATATTGGAACATGGAACTTATATTATTTGGGTGCATAGATGTGTTTATCTGTACATGGTATACATGTATGTGCATGTATATATGTGTGCATACATATGGAGGCCACAAGTCCACACTGGGTATCTCCTGCAACTGCTTTTCACTTTATGGTTTGGGACAAGGTCTCTCATTAACCCTGGAGCTCACTGATTTGGCCAGTCAAGATGGACAGCAAGCTCTAGAGATATCTAGAGCTGCCTCCTCAGCTCTAGACTTACAGGCACACACTGCCATGATGAGTTATTTTTAATTGGTTTTACTTATTTTATTTTTCATGTATAAGATTTCTGCTTGTATGCATGAGACATGTACCACTTGTGTGCTTGGTGCCCAGAGATGGAAGAAGCTGTTGATTCCCTTGAAACTAGAATAACAGATGGTTGTGAGCCTCTGTGTGGGTGCTGAGAACTGGACAATATTACCCTGTAAGAACAAGCACTCCTAACGCAGGAGCTGTCCCTCTAGCCGTCCATACCTAGCTTTTATGTAGAGACTTGGGAACTTAGATCAGGTCCTAGTACCTGTACGGCAAGAATTTTATGGGTTGAATCATTTCCCAAGTCCAAGTACTTGATAATTTTAAAAGGATTATTTGTAACAGTTAAAAATGGAGGTAAAAAGTGACCATTGATTGATAAACGTAAAGATATAGATGAATACCCAACACATCACATGTTATTTAGCTTTAATAAAAAATGCATTCTAAGACATGCACACAGATAAATCTTGAAAATGTGGCAAATAAAGCCAGACACAAAAGGCCATGCACTGTATCACACCATTATATGGAAAGTTTAGAACAGAAAAACCCATACAGACAGGAGAGGTGGTGGCTGTTGCCAGGGGCCCAGAGGACCAGAAAGTAGAGAATGACCATTAATGCCATGCAATTTATTTTGAGGGTGTGAAAATGTGACATTGGTGACAGTTGAATTATTTCATGACTATGCTAATGACCACTAAATTATATGTATGAAAAAGTGACTTTTACAGTGTATTAATTGTATCTCAAAAGGCTTTATAAAGAAGTAACAGTATTAATAGGTGTGAACAGAGTTCTAATTGCTTCATATCAGTTAGCTGATTTAACCATAAAAGCCTATGAACTAGGAGCTATTTTTAGTGTGTTTTGAAAGTATGCAGTTAGAGACTTGAGTAGTTTAACTCTGAGGTCTCTTTAATGGGTGATGATGAGACTGACATGTAACAACGGAGTTACAGGGCAAATTGTCTTCTTTATTTCCTCCACCACAGTGGGAAGTGAACATAGTGGGTAGGGCGAGGTGACCCACAAAAGCCTTCCCACAGCATGATGTTAGGTCTAATTAATTGCAAGTACAGACTTATGAGGGAAGCAGAGGACAAAAAAAAAGAAAGAACTGTTTTGGAGTGAGATGGTGTGCTGATGTGGAGTTCAGGTACATTGTTCAGTGCACTTTTTCTGGGGATACATGAACAAATGTCTATTCACCCCAATATATCACCAAGGAGAGAAATAAAGAACTGTGTCCAGCTACACACAGTTTGGTGAGCCAGTAAGTTTGATTGAGGTTGCTTCCTAAGCATGGGAAACTTTTGGGTGGCCACATTACTAAAGGAAATGAGAATTCTCTCTCCCAGAAGCTGTTGACTGCATGTATATCCCCCAGTGAGATTCAGAGCCCCAGGAGCTCTACCCTAGTCTCTGGTGGAAAGTCAACAGCTCCATCTTGTGCAGGTCTCCCAAGGGTTGTTACAAAAACATTTCAAGAGGGCTGTAGGCATGTCCAGACATCAGCATTCAACAGCATGCATGAATCACAGCTGCCTGGGTTCAAATTAGAACCTCTAGTAAAGTGAGCAGAGTATGTGACTTAACTTTTAGGTCTCAGTTTCCCCATATGTAAAACCCAGCAAATGGGCATAATAATACCTTCTAGGGTGTAAGGGTTAAATACTGTCACAGGGAGACCTCCACATTCACCCAGTGTACTGCGATTTCTGAAAATGTCTCTGACACATTTGCTTCTAATTTTCAGCTCTTGTACAGTTTTGCTCCATCATTCCTCTCCTCTGATGTTGTCTTAAGCAGAAAGGATTTCTCTTTTGAAAGCCTCCCCTCTTGCTCATGCCTTGATATCCAACAGCATAACCCACATTTCCACGTGTGTGGATAATAATTTCCACTTGTGTGGTTAATAAGCCAAACTCTGGGGACGTGATATGGCTCAGTGGGTAAAGGTGCTTTCCACCAAGCCTAACAAGCTGGATTCAATTCCTGGACCCACATGGGGGGAAAATAGCACTGATTCCCACATGTGATTCTCTTACCTTGGTAAAGAAAGATGCTGTGGCATAGGCATGTCACACACACACACACACACACACACACACACACACACACACACACACTTAACATAATTAAAAAACACATGTGCTCCATTTTCATATTCTCAGTTAATGATGAGTTTGAGTCTGCTGCTTTGCCCAAAACCACAGGCCTGTCCTTCCAAACACTCCCTCTTTCAAACCCTATATTAGATATATACATCACTTCCTTATATTTCCTGAAACGATTTCACTAATCAGCTATTTATTAAAATCCTTTTCAAGTTCTGTTTCTGTAGAAGCATGTTCTAAAATAATGATTTGTTTCCAGTAGAAACTTCATCTGAGTTTAAATTAATTTTAACTGTACTCTGAAATACAAAATTCCAGAAGTTAATACTTGGGCAAGAGTCTATCTAGCACTCTATATCTCAGAGTTCTTGGCATTGTATCTAGTCTAATCAATTCTTCTCCTCACACTTTCTATGTAAATAGACTGTATTCACCACTGATAGACAAACCTGACATGCAGACGTTATCTAACATCCAGTTTTGGGCATTAGCTTATCCAATTAACTCACAGTTTTAAGTCCCTGAATTCTAAGAACAACTTCTGATCTCCCAAGAAGGCACCCATTATTCCTAGTGAGAAAGAAAAGGAATAAGGAAAGTTCCCATAATTTTGATGAATTGTGTATTGTACAGAATTACTCAGAGACATTGTCACAAACAGAAATTCCATCTCTATTAAACTATGTCTTTAATGTCAGAGAGGTTTTATAGGTGTCTCCTTTCAAATCAACAAGTTCTATTTGTTCACTTTCCAGGCTCTCAGTTTTTGATTAAAATACAGCACTTAGGTTTTCTACAGGATAGTGACTGTAGACGTACACCGCATGCTGTTTTTATTCAGCCTGTCGTTGCCCTTACCTGAAATGGCCTTGGCTCTCAGGCCTTGGACGTCTTTTCAGACATCTCCCTATTAGTCTACACAGACACATCGTCAAACACACATCAAAACTGACAAGGATGCACAGTGAGCTCATCTTCCCACATTCTTAGCAGGGTATGTTAGTAAAAAAGTTCATGGAGATAATATACATAAGTTTGTCAAAAGCCACTGACCTTTTATCCAACATTTTAACTGTATTCCATCATGTGGTTCTACATTGACCTTTTTCTACCCTGTGAATACATGTTACATGTGCATATGGTTTGTGTGTTGAAGGTACAGATAAACATGTACCAGGATATGGAAGTCAGAGGTCAATCTCTATTGCTGGCCTTCACCTTCCATCTTATTTGAGACAGGTCTCTCTTTTTCATAGCTGCATGTGGCAGTCCAGCTGGCCTGAGAGCTTCTTTTAAATTATACTTAAATTTAGCTCCATATTTTATTTTAACATAATTTTAAATTTCATATTTAAATATGAAAAATCCATTTAAACATAATTTTAACTTCCACCTCATTGCAAGAGCGTTTCTGTAGGTTCTGGAATTTGAACTCAGTTCCTCATGATGCATGGCAAGCACTTTACTCTGCAGAGCCATCTCCCCAGCATCTGCTTTAACTTTTCAACTTTCTACATGTAGATGAATTTAAGAATTTAGTTTTATTTTGATTCTTAGTTTTTCAAGACAAGGTTTCTCTGTGTAACAGCTCTGGCTGTCCTGGAATTCACTTTGTAGACCAGGCTGGCCTCAAACTCACAGAGATCAACCTGCCTCTGCCTCCCAAGTGCTGGGGTAAACGGCATGTGCCACCAACGCCCGGCTGATTTTAAGAATTCTTAGTTTGTGCTGTATTATAAATGTTGCTTTAGATCTTGCAGCCCTGTGCTTGTCATGATTTTTGAAAAGACAAAAGATTAGAAGTGGGATTTTGGAGATTAAAAGTCATGAACTTTGCACTTAGACAACAAAGTGCTTTAATACTTGTAACAATGTATAACTACTTTTAATATATTCTGTGATTTGTGTTTCAGGTACTGGATGAACACAATTGTAAATATTTTATTTTTCTATTCTGCTAGATAAACAGGATTTGCAAACTGACATCTTTTCATCACATTTGTTGTTTGTGCTCTCTCAAGAATTCTCTGTTGAGATAATTTGTTCCTTTCATATTATATTATTTATGTATATACTTTTTATTTATAAAAGTGCTCATGCATTATGGATACTAATTTTGGTCACTGTCTCTGAAATCTTTAGCACTTTACTCTCTTATAGGATATCCTATTTGATACACTCAAATTATTGATTTTTTTAATTTCATAAAGTTTTCTTAGCTCTATATTTTATTTTAATATAATTTTAAATTTTATTTTTAAATTAGATTTATTCATAACATTATTTTTGTTACAAATGATGGACTTCACTATGACAATTTTATAAAGGTTTATCATGTTTTCAGATTAATAGTAATTTAAAAATTAATTAATAAGGTTTTAATTAGTTTAATACCTTAAAATATTAACTTTTCTTCTCAAATACTTGTAAATTATATTTTTATAATTTTAATTGAATGAAGTTAAATGTATTTATATGATATTTTGATACATGTACATACTGTAGAAATGCTATATATTGTGGATTAAATTAAGCTAGCTAAAATAGCCATCAATTCACATATCTAGCCTCATTAGTGGTGATGCCATTTTCTTAGAAATTTCCAGGCTTGAGACTGGTAGCTCACAACCACCTGTAAGTCCAACCACGGAGGATTCAGTGGTCTCTTCTGGCCTCCATGGCACCTGCAGACATGCACATACAGACACTAAATCTAAAAAATGAGAAATCCCCAGATACATGCCAGAATCAACTATGCTCATCCTGCTGAAGAGTTGATATCTAGAACTCATTCCTTCATCAGAACTTTGTGTTCTCTCACCAATATCTCCTGTCTCTAATATCCACTCTGCACCTGTCTCTAACCTGTTGAATACGTCCAGTTCTAGTGTCTGCTTCTATGAGGTCAGCATTTTGGAGCCCTTTTGCAGGTATATCTGGCTTATTTTGCTTACCTTAATATCTTCTAAGGTCATCCACACCATGACAAATGGTAGGATTGCATTCTTTTATAACACTGCATACTGTTCATTCTATAAGTGTGTGTGAGAGATGGATGTATATTTCAAGAACTCAGGAAGAGTTGGCATTTGATCCCTCCCAGAGGCTCTGATTATTTGTATACCTATTTGTTGGTATTTGTATTCCTGTTTGGGGGTGGAGGAAGAGAGCTTGTGTCTCCTCCTCTACCGTATTCTTTACTAGTATTCTTCTTGTTGTTCTTGTATATTTGGCTCTGCATTTGTGTGTGTGTGTGTGTGTGTATGTGTGTGTGTGTGTGTGTGTGTGTCTGTGTCTGTGTCTGTGTCTGTTTATCCGTGTGTCTGTGTGTCTCTGTGTGTGTGTGTGTATGCACGTTTGGCTTTGTTATGCATTTGGAAATTAAAAGATGAAACTGAAAGAAACTCTGCCCCTCAAATCTCACCCTTGTTATGAAGGAATATCTTCTTACAGTCTCAAAAATTACCTGCTTTTCTGATGAATTTTAAGTAAAGAAATATAAATATTCACCCCCACAATTAATTTCCTCTGTTCCCTAACCATGTATTTCTTTCTGTTAGTTTTACAATTACAAAACTTATTCATAACCTATTGTGGCTGTTTTGTTTGTTTGTTTTTGTTTTCATTTTGGGAGACAGGGTTTCTCTGTGCAGCCCTGGCTGTCCCGGAACTCTCTCTGTAGACCAGGCTGGCCTTGAAATCATCGAGATCCACCTGCCTCTGCCTCCTGAGTTCTGGGATGAAAGGCACACACCACCACTGTCTATCTGAGACTGTGTTTTATTTACAAAGAATACTTGAACACTGGGTAAGAAAAAAGTTTATTCACTGATTTTTGTTCAATGTTTGCTGGGTGATGGCACAGTGGTTAAGCACTTATCACATAATCATGAAGATCAGAGTTTGGTTCCTTAGCACATACACGTAAGTATCAAATGGGTATGGCAACCTGTCTTTAATTCCAGCCTTGAAAAGCATAGACAAGCAAGCTGGCTATCAACTAGTTATATCAGTGAGTGCTGGGAGAGACCCTGCCTCAATGAACAAGGTAGAGGGAGATCTAAAATGATTTCTGATATCTACCTGGGGTCTCCACATGCATGCTCACCCATGTGCACATACATCGCCACACACATGCTACACATATGTATATACATGCATATCAAACACACTCCCACATATAGGAAAACACAAAATGCATGCTTTTCAGAAGTATTATTTATTTAATTAATTTAAAATTATCCTTTGTTGTTATTTCTGATAACATTTTTGACTGCAAATATATGAACATTAAAAACTAAATGAGGTTTTAATCAATATATGTATTATTCCATTATTTGCAGTTATCATTAGTCAATGCTTGCACAGCAACCAAATATCAGGCACCATTATAAATCAATGACAATAGATCTATGAACAAATAATTGTCATTTTGTTATCTCTGTGGATAATGCTTTAGCCCTTAATGTCAATAACTGGTCACATTGTATTTACAGATGAGAAGTGCAGAATAAGCCTCAAAATGAGGTCACCAGGAACCATTCCTCCAGAAAGGCCTCACTTCCTAAAGGTTCCACAACCTCCCAAACAGTGCCATCAGCTGGGGACCAAGTGGGGGACAGTTCACACTAAAACCAAAGCAAGTTTCTTTCTTTGCTCTTTCTCCTTTGAGAAAATGATATTAAGGGGCAGTGTTCTGAATCTCTGTGAGTCTAGTTTTGTTTCCTCAAATTCTGAAAACTTCCTTTTGTCCAGTTATTTATTTATTTATTTCGAGTGCTTGGAAGCAAAGTTTAATCTTGTGGAGGAGCAGCAAGAGCTCTTACCCACTGAGTCATCTTTCATCCAGCTGCGTACATCCAGTTTTAAAAGAAAAAAATTATTTGATGATGGAGAAATGCTTCATGCAGAGGGATTCGAAGGTCTTTTAACTCACTTTTACATTTCTCTTTGGGAATAATTTTCTGTGTTCTGTTCTACTCATAACTGTATCAAACTACTTGAAGAAGGTTGAGTGGGTTCCAGGAACCAGTGAATAAATACACACTGAAGTGAGTTTACCCACAAGAACTTCTCAGGGTTAGCATATCCATGCACTAGAACATGAAAATTTCTCTTCTGAAGAAAATCACAAGACATATCATAGCACAACCTTCTCAACAGACATAGTTTGCCTTATTTATTTAAAAATATTAACTATAAAGTGAGGTCTGGTTAGCATCTCAACAACAGCTGCCTATGTAGAGGTTATGGTTTTTAAAACTGTGTGTGTACTTGCATGTGTATCACGCCACACATGTGGAATTTGGAAGACAATTTGAGGGAGTCATTTCTCTCCTGCTTTGTAGGTTTCAGGTGGGGACCCCAGGTTTTCAGTCTCAGCCTTGAGTGTCTTTCACCCAATAAGCCATCTCACCAGTTCCCTGTATGGATATTACTTATGTACTGGGGTTTTAGTACACTAAGGAGTAAGGAAAGAACATTTTCTTTGTGTATTTTTGTTAAATTATGGGCTCCTTGGGGGCAAATGTGTCTTGTCTCTGCTTTTTACTGTTACAAAATATATGCAACAAATGAGGTAGTTTACAATGAAAACAGAATTCTTGTTTTATGTAATTGTAAATAGAGAAGTTCAATGCCAGTGTGCCAGCATTTGGTAAGAGTCTTGTTACATCACAGCAGGTTGGACCAGGAAGCAGAGAAAAAAACAAGGGAGAGAGAGAGAGAGAGAGAGAGAGAGAGAGAGAGAGAGAGAGAGAGAGAAAGAGAGAGAGAATGTGGGGGAGGGATCAGACAAGAGAGGGAAGAGAAAGATAATAGAAGAGAGGAGAAAGAGAAAAAGGAATAGAGAAAGAAAGAATGAGCATGCAAGAAGGTGCAAACTCACTCCCACAGTAGAGATATTGGTCCAGATGTCCAAAAGGATGGATGCCTCACATCCCCAATGCTTTTTAAATGTCATATCTCTTAATGTGGTCCTAATATCAATTAAATTTCAACAGAAGTTTGGGAAAGAACCATTAACACAACCTACAAAGCCCCAAAGAGTGTCTCAGAAAATACCCTTAAACATACTGAATAGTATGTGACATCCAGAGTGGAGGGAATGAGTCTTGTTAGCTTCTAATTGTTTTTTAATCTCCAACACTAATGCATATTAGTTTGTGAAAGAGAATAGCACTTAATGGGTGTCAGAGGACAAATCAAGAAGTTAGCTGGAAGAAGAGAGAAACGACATTTAACATCAGGAGGCTGGGCCTTTCCCAGAAGTAGAGCTGTCTGGTTTGGGAAACATTTTTGCAGCAGAGTGATTCTCAATTGCTACATTCATTAGCAGTGGTCTCAGGTGTATTTTTTCAAACTCTTTCATTCTTTTCCTGACTCTCCTCTCCCCAAGCCTTTGACATATTAGTCAGCTCTTTGCTGGCCATCAGCATTAGTAACTTTATCAAGCATAACATCTACATCTAATATTCCTCACAGGTGGTCTTTCTCTACATGAGCTACTTTGTCAAACATGACATTTACTTACAAGGTTGCAAAGGGATAGATTAAAAGCTTCCTCATAATTTTTACTGCTACAGGTCATTCTTTTTCATATCTCATTGATACCATATTAGTTACACCATGTTGTCTCCCTAGATATCCAAGCTGAAGCAACTGAAAATTTATGCATCATGATCAGCTTAAATAAATGACTTCTACTTTGATTTCATTTTTCATTATGTCTACAAAGGGATTGGTCTTGGAGATTTTACAAATCAAGTCAAAGGCCCAGCATCTTTTCTGTGTGTTAGTGTCTTTGTGTTTTCATATGTGTGTAACTATGTGCTTGTTTAATCACACACTTCAAGTATTTGATAGTTAATATTGATTGCTAACAAGATCTATAATCACCTATGAGAAAACAAACAAACAAACAACAAACCTCTGAGCAAGATTGTGAGGGAGTTTCTAGATTGGAGTAACTGTAGTGGGAAGAACCACCTATAGTAGCTTGAATGTGGTTCAGCCTCATAATCTCACAGGGAGTGTCACTATTAGGAGGTGTGGCTTTGTTGGAGTGGGTATGGCCTCCTTGGGGGAAGTGTGTCACTGTGGGGGCAAACTTTGAGTTTGCCTATGCTTAGGATACCACCCAGTGTCTCAGTCGATTTCCTGTTGCCTACAAGATGTAGGACTCTCAGCTGCTCCTCCAGCACCACATCTGCCTGCATGTTGTGATGCTCCTCGCCATAATGATAATTGACTGAACCTCTGAAACTGTAAGCAAGCCCCTCAATTAAATGTGTTCCTTATAAGAGTTACCGTGGTCATGATGTATCTTCACAGCAGTAGAAACCCTAATTATAATGCCACCCTAATCGTGGCACCATCCTGTAGGCTGGGACATAGACTAAATATAGACTAGACGATGAGCTGAACATTAGCTTGTAATTCTCTTTCCCAAATGTGCATGCAATATGGCTAGATGCCTCCTAAAGCTCCTGCTGCCATGATTTACATCATGACAGACTGTAGTCTCAAACTATGATCCCAAATAAACCCTTCCTGACTTAAGTTACTTTTGTCCAGCATTGTGTTATAGCAGCCCAGCCATCACTATATGCTACATGTAAATTGAGTATAAGTGTTGAAATTATTAATATAAAAGAAAACTATAACATGGAAAAATCTGAGTATATGTGTAATTTAACTAAATAGCATGATGGAAAACATTTAAAAATATTCCATCTTCAATACGTCAACAATGAAGTCATTTGGAGTATCTCACTTAAAAATTTTTAAGCAAATATTTAAAACTACATGGAGAAAGCTAGTGGGGATGTTAAAGATTTTACAGTTGAATGCTCTGGATATACCACCAGTTTCCAATTCTTTTTATTTTGTGCTCAGTTCGGACATCAGTAATATATGGAGAAGTTTTTCCACCTTCTGGACTCAGCATTTTCTATTCACCATTTATTTACACTGGGGAGCAGAAGATTCTAGCCAATGGCCAGATGATTCTTTTTGTATCAGAATGTCTACTGCACATTTCCTCTGACTGCCATTTTAGTGTGCAGGTGATGCTTCCTTCAATACTTTCCTGGATTAAAAATAAGTGGGCTGAACTTTGAGGTATGACAGTGACTCAGAGTGGGTGTAAAGGCACTTACTGCCAAGCCTGAGGACGTAAGTTCAATTCCTGGCTCCCACATGGTAGAAGCAGAGAACCAACTCAAGTAAACTACCCTCTGAACTCCACAAAATCTACAGAATGTGTGCAACCCATGGCACTATCCAAAATAAATTAACTAATAAGACTCATAGTCTAGTAAGCTAAAGTAGTACTTTAGGAATTATTATTTTGGTGAGAAAAAAATTGCAAAGAAAGTTATGAAAATGTTTCCCAACCGAGAGGATCTTCATGCTGGATGGTAAGATTCACTGGTACTTTTTCCTTGCAAGTCCATAGGGAAAGAAGAAGTCTCATATCAAAGAGGACCTGGGAGCTTCAGAGATCAAAATAATATGAAATAAACTGTTATACTGTGAAGACAGGGTATGTTTGCTTCTTAAAAGCAAGGAGTATAATTCCAAATGTTATTAATAATTTAATAGACCTCCACAAAACCCAGTGCAAAAGCAAGTGTAGAAATGCTATTGGTCAGTTAATTGTGTTTTAGAGTCATGGTGATGGGGGTGAGAGGCACAAACACTCGCAGAACTCACTGCAAATGGGTTTTACATGATAAGTTAGAGCATGCCATTTCAGGGTTTGACCAAGTGCTTTAATTATTATAATTTATGAATTTTCTCATGTTCTTGGTTTCTTCTTCTGGGCAAGGTTCTAAGGTAGGTGTATGTATGAAACCATGTTCAACGTGCCTCGAAGTGATGCTGTCATCACAAGTACTTCTTGTACACCAAGACCCCAGCTGCAAGGCCTGATTGAGCTTCTCTCCATGGAAGAACTTCCCTATCTCTTTCTCACTGCCGGTGTGTTTATACCACGGGCTGCACAATAGTAATCTCTGTTGGCAAGGGTTAATTTTCTAACTGTTCACAGGGTTGGGGTGTTCTTTTTGAAAATGTTAGCTGTGTATTGGTTTTCTCTCATCATAAAGCCAAGGGAAGAGCTTAATCTTGGATAAGAGTTGCGTGTGTGTGCGCGCGCACGCTCGCACCCCCCCACACACACATATACACACACACAGTGAGAATCACTACTCTTCTACCCTTCCAAAAGACTTAGATTTGATTTCTCTTCTTTTTTTTTTTTTTTTTTTTTTTGGTTTTTTGAGACAGGGTTTCTCTGTGTAGCTTTGCGCCTTTTCTGGAACTCGCTTTGTAGACCAGACTGGCCTCGAACTCACAGAGATCCACCTGCCTCTGCCTCCCAAGTGCTGGGATTAAAGGTGTGCGCCACCACCACTGGGCTTAGATTTGATTTCTGATACCCACTTTGGGTGGGTCACAACCA
This sequence comes from Peromyscus eremicus, assembly GCF_949786415.1. NCBI lineage: Eukaryota > Metazoa > Chordata > Mammalia > Rodentia > Cricetidae > Peromyscus > Peromyscus eremicus. The sequence goes on along the minus strand of NC_081431.1, from coordinate 76,789,509 downwards.
CCTGCAACTCCAGCTGCAGTCAGGATCTTACTCCCTCTTCTGGCTTCAGTAGATATTTGCACATATTTGTAGACACATGCTCAGATACAGGTGCATACATATAAATAAAAATTAAGTAAATCGTTATAGAAACCACCCCCACCACCAAACACATATGCACATGAAAATTATACTGGGAAAAACAACCTCCACGTCTCAAGCACATAATGTGTAGTCTGTCTGCTTCTCTATGTCTGACAAAAAACAAACAAACAACTTAATACCTTGATGTGCAAGACAGATCATTGCCGATCCCAAAGTTGAGCCATTCACTGCAGGCTCTCAGAGGTCCACTCAGCAGCTTCTGCCTGCCCTCCCTCCAGCTCCTACAGCCCATATTGTGTTTCTCATCCCAGCACAACTGGGGGTGAAAGGTCCCTCTCTTTCTCCATCCTTTCCTTCACTGTCAACAGTGTTGAAGACAGTAGTTTCTTACATCAAGCTACAAAAGGCTTTCTTCCAAACTTTGTGAAAAGCAGCGAGAAGGGCTGACTCTCCTTTACATACACATCTTTCACCCAAAGAGGCTCTGAAAGAGAATCAGCCACGTCAGAAGACTGCTGTAGGAGTCCATTGTTGGTCACTTTAAATACATACACTTTGAGCCTATTTTAGCAGAAAGGCCTAAGTAAGAGTCCTGGGTTAAAACAATGTGGATATTTGACTTATGTCATAATGATTTTTTCATCATATGATTTCATTATATGAGAGGTAGTTTCTTGACTTACTCCTTTAAGTGGCTTGTGACATTTTAATGTTTGACCAAGGCATATTCCTGAAGTGCTCGGATATTTATCATAGCATGGATGAAGATCAAGTTATTGTGAACCCAAGGAGAAGCACTGGGTTACTTCAAAGTGTTACCAACCTGAATGTCGAGCGATAACCACCTAGAAATGCGCTCTCCACCTGACAGTGCAGTCCCTCACTGGAGGCTTTAAGTTGAAGCTGAGCAGAGCTGACTACTGAGTTCTGTTAACTGGAGGTTGTTATTGAACACATGCCGGGGTCATTTAGTGTTTTGTAGATTTAGGTTGACATTACAGGATTATTCGGCTGAATAGGTAAGTAGCTACCCATGGGGATTTCTAAGTTTTGTGTGCAATTTAGAGTTCCTTTGCCCTTGTAATTTTTTACTCACTATTTTCTGATTATAAGTAACTTTAGAAGAGACAAATAGAAGATGGACAGGAAAAGTCTAAGGAGCAGGTTTGTCACTGGAATTTTATTATCCACCTGCAAAGATTTCATTAGTCAGCAGAGCTGGATTAATCTGTGGTTTTAATGGAACACAGTGAAAATCTCAGGGAGGATATAGCATAGGCAGGCTTTGAACTCCTCATCTTTTTATTCCAACTCCCCACGTGCTTTTAATACAGGACATGCCACTCTCTCAGCTGGTTGTATCTTAAACGTTCATCTAAATATGTTGTATTGAAGACCTTCCCCAGAATGCTGCACTGTTCAGAGACAGGGTTTTTGGGAAATGACAGGCTCATGAGAATTCTCACCTTAGGAATGGATAGACCTATGGGTGCTATAGACGTCCATTGTTGAGTGGGCTTCTGGGAGGACATTAGTCATTTGTTGTTCAAGTGATCTCTCTCTCTCTCTCTCTCTCTCTCTCTCTCTCTCTCCCTACACACACACACACACATACACACAGACAGTCAGACACACACACACACACACACACACACACACACACACAAAAAAAAAAAAAAACTGTTGCTATCAGCCAGGTGCAGTGGTATACACCTTTAACTTCACCATTTAGGAAACAGAAATAGGTAAATCCCTGTAAGTTAGAGATCAGCCTGGCCGACATAGCAAGCAGCAGGCAAGCAGGATTACAGTGTGTGAGACTCTGTCTCAAATACACACACACACAAATATGTATATGTATATGTATATGTATATGTATATGTATATGTATATGTATATGTATATGTATATGTATATGTATATGTATATGTGCACGCAGAGAACAGAGGTTGGCATTGGTGTCTTCCTCAATAGTTCTGTACCTTGTTTTCTTGTCTATGTATGTGTGTGTTATATAGGCATGTGCAGAGCAACTGGAGAAACAGGGTCTCAGGCAGCTGATGGGCAGAAATGACCCAGGGGACTTTGTTGGTGGACAGCTAATTGAAGTAATGGAGGAGCTTATGTAGCCTGAGTCACTGGGGTGAGTGGGAAAACAAAGGAACAGGTGAAGGCACCTAATTTGCATATGCAGATCAGATTGAGAGCAGGCAAATGTTAATAATGCACCAATTCAAATATGAAAGCATTCAGGAGGGAGTTCAGGTAGGGAGCACTGTTGTGGAAACAGACACTTTCCAGGATGACTGCTGGTCACCATGTTTTCGGAGGAGCCAGTTTTCTGGGTTTTCTGGAGGGGAGACAGAAGCTTAAGTGACTCTAGCATCTTGGCCTTTATCTCTCTGGAATTGAGTGAATCTAGTCCTGATTTGGTTACAGAGAGGTCCTATCCTGACATGCTCTGAGAGCTGTCTGAGGTGTGGTCAGTGCTCCACTGTCCCCCATCTGGTTTGAGGGCCCACACTCCTATTCACACAGCAAGTACTTTCCCAACTCAGTTGTGTCTTCAGCATCAGTCACAGTTTCTAAGGCTGGAATTGGTAGCAATTATTTAGGGATGAGGCTAACACAGCATGCCATTTTGATCTATTGTGAGATTCATGACATCTGTCTATTATAAGTGTGCCATCACTGTTAAGTGTAATAGTTAACTAAAAGACTGAACAAGCTAGGATAAAGCACATTTTATGTCTTGACACTTTTGAGAAACTTTGTAGAAAGGCCATGATTTGCAAAGGAAAAGTTAAACAATTTGGCTGTATTTGCATGTTAAAGACCACTTTGGGTGTTTTAGTGACAATCCATTAGCACATCTCATGATTGGTGATTCATGCCAGCTACACTGAATGGCTGGGAAATTTGAATATTTAAACCTTTTAGGAAACAGATGGGAAAAGCAAATCATAGACTGGCTTGTGTAGTTGCCAGGGCTCTGAGAAGTGTGATTCCATAGGTGACATTTCTCATTGTCCTGACAGAAGACCTGATAAAAGCAATTTAAGGGAGAAAGTATTTACTCAGGCTCAGAGTTTGAAGGTAAGTACACAATAGTGAGAAAAGCATGGTGGCAGGATCACGAAACAGCTGGTCACATTGTATCCAGAGTCAGGAGGTAGGGAGGGATGAAGTCTCTCTGGTACTCTGCTGGCTCTCTTTTTCATGCAGTCTCTGATGCCAGTCTCTGGATAGGCACCACACACATTTGAAGTGTGTCTTCTCCCTTCAATTAACCCAATCTAGAAATTCATTCATGGGCATGCCTAGAGGTTTGTTTCCATGGTGACTCTGAATCTCATCAAGTGAAAATCAAGCTTAATCATCCCAGTGATATTCCATCTTTTGGGGAGACAATGCTTATTTCATGGAGTTTCTAGAACACTGATGAACTCAGCACTGGATAGCACAGTTCAGCTAATGTGACTAACCTAGAAGCCCCAAGAGTAAATAACTAGACATTTTCTGCTTAGAAGGTGTTAAGGGGGTCTCTGTTTAACCACATGCCAATCTTGTCCAACGAATAATGTATGAAAGTAAAAAAGAAATATAGCTTCATTCCCACCTGGAAAGAACAATGTTGGCTTTGGTTAGCCAACTTCCAATCACAGAGGGAGAGGAGGAACTATTTTCCAATGAGTAAAAGTTAAAATTCTATTTGTTTAACTATCACATTTATGGAGCAGTGTGAAGGTCTAAGGTCTCTGTGCCAGTCAGATTATTCCTCTGGTCTGGCCTGCCAGCTCAGGATAAGTCACAGGATTTCTGTGGTTATTAATTTTCATTAGCATTGTTTTCTATGTGCCTAGATATTTTAGTAGATTTGTATTAGAGTCTGGAAATAAGACCTCAGTCTGTACCTGGGATGAAATAAGAATGTAGAGATACAAGATGATATTCAGCAATAAATGACAGACAGCCTCACTACTGATTATCTGGCACTGTGACATTACTTTCTCATGTCTAATTTCACACCAAAAGTACATGTAGTGTTCAGACACGGATCAGTGGGTAAAGTGTGACGTATGCAAGCATGAAGATCTGAGTTCTAGATAGCTCATGTAAAATCCAGGCATGATGTAAGTATTCCTGACCAAACAAACAAATAATAAATGGAAAGTAGAGGAAAACATTTAAATGTCTACCACTGGCTGCTACAAGTACCTGCCTCGTGAACATTCTCTGCAAACACACACACACATACACACACACACACACATCACCTATACAAGGGTACACAAAAGCACTTGAAAACTGTGTTTAGGAGATACCTGTGGGTGACCATCTCCAACAAGAAACTGTTAGATATATTTCCATTCATTACACATCTACTGAGCTTCTTTGAATATTCACTTGAAGGGATTACATTATTGTTTCCTTCAAAATGCTCATCATTAGCAGAAAAGGAAAATAGAATGACTAGGCCCTGTGATAAACTATAGATTTCAAAGTCAGTTTTGTCTCAAACTGGAAAGTAGGGAAACATTCTAGTCTTCTTAGAGGTGAAGTGTGAAACTTCAACCTCAGGAACAAGGGTAATATCCAAAGGTAAGAAGGAAGGAAGGGATGGGAGTGGGGCTTGGAAGATGGCTGTCCTACTTGGCCTCTTTAGCACTGTCATACAGTATTTACTAAAGCAATGTGGAAGAGGAAAGGGTTTATATAGATTAAAAGTACAGTTCATCATGGAGGGAAGATGGGAAAGGATTGAAGATAGGAACCTGGAGGCAAGAGCTGAAGCAGAAACTACTAAAGAAGAGTACTTACTAGCTTCCTTCCCCTAGCTTCCTCAGCTAGCTTATGTATATAATCCAGGGCCCCCTGTTCAGGAATTACCCACAGTGGGCTGGGACCTCCCACATTAATGATTAATTAAATAAATATACCATAGACTTGTTCCCATGGCAATGTAATGGAGACATTTTCTCAGTTAGGATCCCCTTTTCCCAGGTATGTCTAGGTTATGCCAAGTTGACAAAAACTATGACAATGTTCAGTGGATAAGAACAGTTACTGTGCAAGCAAAAAGACCTGAGTTCAAATAGCCAGCATGTATATAAAAAGGCTGAGTGTGGCTGTACAATCTTGTAACCCAAGCACTAATGTGTGGGGGATCCCTGGGGTTCATTGGCCAGCAGGTGTAATCAAAACAGAAATTCCATGCTCAGTGAGAGACCCTGTCTCATAAAAATAAGGCTGACAGTAACAACTACGGAGTCTGAATGTTGCTGATCCATAGCCTCATTAAAATTTTTTTGGGGTTATCTAAAAACCACCTCTGTGTCAGATCTAACATCCTGACCAATAGATAAACCTTTGCAATGTATTAACTCAACAGAACCTTTCTCTATCAATGGAAGGGCTAAAAATGCTATCATGCTGCATCTGAGGCCTATTGCTAAGCTACACCTCTTGCTAAAACTGCCCACTTAGTGTTTCCAATAATGCATTTTAAAATGCCTTATTTTATACTTTTCTTTCTTCTGTTACTATAAGACCTCCATGAAACTGCTTCTGTTTTGGAACGTGGAAACTGGGGTGACCTAGTTCTGGATTTCCTAAGCTGTAGTCATTCAAATTTGGCTCCAGAATAAACTAGCTTTTCTTTCCTTTTAAATGAGAGCTGTTGTTGTTGTTTCGTTGGTTTTTGTCAACAGTATATACACAGATTATCAAATTTTGGCTGACAGTCTGTTCCACAACAAGTCAGGTTTGGTCAACCATCCTCAAATAAGTCAATTAAGGCAGCCAAATTAATAGTAAAATGCAGAAAAAAGAGACTTACTCAGTGTGGTCACATTGACAAACGGGACAGAGAAATCCAGGACCCATCCTCCAAGTCCATCATGAGGCCCTGAAAGGAGGGTAGGGTTTAAAAAGAAGCAGAGAGATACAAAGTTCTCATCATGGTGTGGTCCTGCTCACAATTGTCTCACCATTGTTCAGTCTCTCTGTTATGTGGTTTGATAAATTGTGTGCCACTCTCAAGAGATGAGTACTTCCCTGACTGGTGCATTTTCCCTCTCCCAGGATGAGATTACTAGGGCAGTTCCCATTTCTTTCTTTTTTATTAAGAAATTTTATATTCATTTTACATACTAGTCACAGATCCCTCTCTCTTACTCCTCACCCCCCACCCCAGCCTTCCCTTCCCCACCCCCCTATTCCCTCCTCTGAAAAGGCAAGGCTTCCCATGGGGAGTCAGCACAGACTAGTCCATTCAGTAGAGGCAGGTCCAAGCCCTTCCCCCTGCATCAAAGCTGTGCAAAGTGCCCCACCATACGTAATGAGCTCCAAAAAACCAGATCAAGCACCAAGAATGGATCTTGATCCTATGCTAGGGAGCCCCTTAAGCAGATCAAGCTGCACAACTGTCTCGCTTAGGCAGAGGGCCTAGTCTAATCCCATGGAGGCTCTACAGTTGTTGGTCTAAAGTTCATGAGTTTGGTTTGGTTGTCTCTGTAGGTTTCCCCATCATGATCTTGACCCCCCACTTCCTCTTAGAATCCCACTTCCCTCTCTTCAGCTCGACTCCTGGAGCTATGTCTGGTGTTTGGCTGTGGATCTCTGCATCTGCTTCCATCAGTTACTTGATGAAGGCTCTGTGATGACAGGGTAGTCATCAATCTAATTACACCTGTTGGCCAGTTTGGGCACCTTCTCCCCTATTGCTAGTAGTCTAAGCTGGGGTCATCCTCTTGGATTCCTGGGAATTTTCCTAACACCAGGTTTCTCACTAAAACCATAATGTCTCCCTCTATCAAGATATCTCTTTCATTGCTTTCCCACTCCATCCCTTTTTCAGCTTGACCATTCCATTTCTTTATGTCCTCATCCCCCATCCCCTACCTTCTATTGCACCCCTCTTTCTTCCTGTTTACTCATGGAGATCTCATCTCTTTCCCCTTCTCAGGGTGATCCATGCCTCCCTCTTTGGGTCTTCCTTGTTAGCTTGCTTCTCTGGAGCTGTGGGTTGCAATCTAGTCATCCTTTGCTTTACATCTAGTATCCACTTATGAGTGAGTAAATACCATGTTTGTCTTTCTGAGTCTGAGTTACCTCACTCAAGATGATATTTTCTAGTTCTATCTATCCATCTGCAAATGTCATGAGTTCATTGTTTTTCACTGCTGAGTAGTACTCCATTGCGTATATGTCCCACATTTTCTTTATCCATTCTTCAGTTGAGGGACATCTAGGTTGTTTCCAGGCTCTGGCTATTAGGAATAATGTTGCTATGAACATAGTTGAGCATGTGTCCTTGTGGTATGATTGAGCATCACTTGGGTATATTCCCAAGAGTGTTATAGCTGGGTCTTGAGGTAGATTCTCATTTTTCTAAGAAACTGCCATACTGATTTCCAAAGTGGCTGTATAAGTTTGCATTCCCATAAACAGTGAAGGAGTGTTCCCCTTGCTCCACATCCTCTCCAGTATAAGCTGTCTTTAATGTTTTTTATCTTAGTCATTCTGACAGGTGTAAGATGATATCTCAGAGTCATTTTGATTTGCATTTCCCTGATGACTAAGGATGTTTAACAATTCCTTAAATGTCTTTAGGCCATTTGAGATTCTTCCATTGAGAATTCTCTGTTTAGCTCTGTAGCCCATTTTTTTTAATTGGATTGTTTTGTATTTTGATGTCTAGTTTCTTGATTTCTTTATATATTTTGGAGATCAGCCCTCTGTCAGATGTGGTGTTGGTGAAGATCTTTTCCCATTTTGTAGGCTGCCCTTTTGTCTTAATTACTGTGTCCTTTGCTTTACAGAAGTGTCTTAGTTTCAGGAGGTCCCATTTATTAGTTGTTGCTCTTTGTGCTATGAGAGTTATATTTAGGAAGTGGTCTCCTGTGCCAATACATTCAAAACTACTTCCTACTTTCTATTCAATCAAGTTAACTATAACTGGATTTATGTTGAAGTCTTTGATCCACTTGGAGTTGAGTTTTGTGCATAGCAATACATATGAATCTATTTGCAATCTTCTACATGTTGATATCCATTTATACCAGCACCATTTGTTGAAGATGCTTTTTTTCCCATTGTACAGTTTTGGCTTTTTTGTCAAATATTGGATGTTCAAAGGTGTGTAGATAATGTCATGGTCTTCAATTTTATTTTCTTGGTCCACATGTTGGTTTTTATGCCAATACAAAGCTGTTTTAATTACTATAGGTCTATAATAGAGCTTGATGTCAGGAATGGTGATGCCTCCAGAGGTTGCTTTATTGTATAGGATTATTTTAGCTATCCTGGATTTTCTATTTTTCCATATGAAATTGAGTATTGTTATTTCCAGGTCTGTGAAGAATTGTGTTGGGATTTTGATGAGGTTTACATTGAATCTGTAAATTGCTTTTGATAAGATTGTCATTTTTACTATGTTAATCCTACCTATTCAAGAGCATGGGAGATCTTTCCATTTTCTGATATCTTCTTCAACATTTTTCTTCAAAAATTAAAGTTCTTGTCATACAGTTCATTTACTTGCTTAGAGTTACCCCAAGGTATTTTATAGTATTTGTGGCTATTGTAAAGCGTGTTGTTTCTCTAATTTTTTGTTGGCCTGTTTATTATTTGTATATATGAGAGCTTCTGATTTTTTTTTACTTTATCTTGTATCCAGAGATATTACTGAGGGTTTTTATCAGCTGTAGGAGTCCCCTGGTGTAATTTTTGGTGTCACTTATGTATACTATCATATCGTCTATAAATAGTGAAAGTTTGACTTCTTCCTTCCCAATTACTATCCCTTTGATCTCCTTTTGTTGTTTTATTGCTCTAGCTAGAATTTCAAATACTAGATTGAATAGATAATGGGGAGAGTAGACAGCCTTGTCTTGTTCCTGATTTAGTGGAATTACTTTGAGTTTCTTGTAAATTGCCTTTAGTATGTTTAGGTATGTTCCTTATATTCCTGATCTCTCCAAGACCTTAATCATGAAGTGGTGTTGGATTTTTGTCAAAGGCTTTTTTAGTATCTAATGACATGATCATTTGTTGTTGTTGTTGTTGTTGTTGTTTTCCTTTCAGTTTGTTTACATGGTGCATTACATTGACAAATTTTTGTATAATGAACCATCCTTGCAGTTCTGGGATAAAGCCTACTTGATCATGGTGGGTATGCTTTTTGATGTGTTCTTTGATTTGTTTGCCAATAATTCATTGAGTATTTTTGCATCAATGTTCATGAGGGAGATTGGTCTGTAATTCTCTTTTTTCATTGCATCTTTGTGTGATTTGGGTATCAGAGTAACTGTAGCCTCATAAAAAGAGTTTCACAATGTTCCTTCTGTTTCTATTGTATGGAACAATTTGAAGAGCATTGGTATTAGCTCTTCTTTTAAATTCTGATAGAATTCTGTGGTGAAACCATCTGGCCCTTGGCTTTTTTTGGTTGGGAGACTTTCAATGAATGTTTATAGTTCCTTAGGGGTTACAGGTTTATTTAAATTGTTTATCTGGTATTGATTTAATGTTGATATATAGTACCTATTGAGAAAACTGTGCATTTCTTTGAGATTTTCCAATTTTGTGGAATACGGGTTTTTGAAGTATGATCTGATGATTTTCTGGATTTCCTGATTGTCTGTTGTTATGTCTCCTTTTTCATTTCTGATTTTGTTAATTTGGATGTCCTCTCTCTACCTTTTGGTTAGTTTGAATAGGGATTTATCTATCTTGTTGCTTTTCTCAAGGAACCAACTGTTTCATTGATTCTTTGTATTGCTCCCTTTGTTTCTATTTTATTGTTTTCAGCCCTCAATTTGAAATTTCCTGGCATCTATTCCTCCTGGGTGAGTTTGCTTCTTTTTGTTCTAGATATTTTAGGTGTGCTGTTAAGTCACTAGTGTGAGATTTCTCTATCTTCTTTATTTGTGTAATGCTATGAATTTTCCTCTTAACACTGCTTTCATAGTTTCTCATAAGTTTGGGTATGTTGTACATTCATTTTTCAATGAATTCTAGGAAGTTTTTAATTTCTTTCTATTTCTTCCTTGTCCCATTGGTGATTCAGTTGAGCATTATTTAGTTTCCATGAGATTGTAGGATTTCTATGATTTTTGTTGTTGAAATCTAACTTTAAGTCATGGTGATCTAATAAAATGCAGGTTATTCCAATTTTTTGTGTCATTTGAGTTTTACTTTGTGATCACGTATGTAGTCAATTTTGGAGAAGGTTACATGGGGTGCTGAAAAAAAGGTAAGGGTGGAATGTTGTGTAGATATCTATTAAGTCCATTCATGTCATATCATCTGTTAGATCCCTTATTTTTCTGTTAAGTTTTGGTCTGGCAGACCTGTTCATTGGTGGGAGTGGGGTGTTGAAGTCTTCCACTCTTAGTGTATGTGGTTTGATGTGCAATTTGAGCTTTAGTAATGTTTCTTTTACAAATGTGGGTGACTTTGTATTTGGGGCATAAATGTTCAGAACTGAGACTTCATTTTGGTGGATTTTTCCTGTGATAAATATGTAATGTCCTTCTTGATCTCTTTTGGTTGATTTTCTTTCGAAGTCTATTTAGTTAGATATTAGGATAGTTCCATCAACTTGCTTCTTAAGTCTACTTGATTGAAAAGTCTTTTCCTAGCCTTGTATTCTGAGGTAGTATCTGTCTTTGAAGTTGAGGTGTTTCTTGTATGCAGCAGAAGGATGGATCCTGTTTTCACATCCATTCTGTTAGTCTGTGCCTTTTTATAGGTGAATTGAGTCCATTGATATTAAGGAGTATTAATGACCAGTGATGGCTGATTCCTGTTATCTTTTTGTGGTAGTGTGTGTGTATTTCCCTTCTTTGGAATTTACTTCTGTGGGATTTGGGATTTACTGCTGTGGGGTTATCTATTGTCTGTGTTTTCTGGGTGCATCTAGTTTCCATAGGTTGGAGTTTTCCTTTTAGTGCCCTCTGTAGAGCTGGAATTGTGGATAGGTATTGTTTAAATCTGGTTTTGTCTTGGAATATCTTGTGCCCTCTGTCTATGGTGATTGAAAGTTTTACTGAGTATAGTAGTCTGGACTGGCTTTTGTGGTGGTCTCTCAATGTCTACAAAATGTCTGTCCAGGACCTTCTGGCTTTCACAGTCTCCATTGAGAAGTCGGGTGTTATTCTGATGGGTCTGCGTTTATAAGACACTTGGCCTTTTTCCTTTGATGATCTTAATATTTTTCTTTATTCTGTCTGTTTAGTGGTTTAATTATTATTTGGCAAGGGGACTTTTTTTGGGGGGGCAGTCTATTTGGTGTTCTGTAAGCTTCTTGTATCTTCATAAATATTTCCTTCTTTATGCTGAGAAAGTTTTCTTCTAAAATTTGTTGAAAATATTTTCTGTGTCTTTGAGTTCATATTCTTCACATTTTTCTATCCTTATTATTTTTAGGTTTGGCCTTTTCATGGTGTTCCAGATTTCCTGGACATTTTGTTTTATGACTTTTTTAGCTTTAGTGCTTTTTGTTGTTGTTGTTGTTTGTTTTGTGTTTTTTTGTTTTGTTTTATTGTATTTTGTTTTGACTGATGGATCTATTTCCTCTATTGTATCCTTCACACTAGAGATTCTCTCTTCCATCTCTTGTATTCTGTTGGTTAAGCTTGTTCCTGTTCCTTTACTCAGATTTTCAATTTCTAGCATTCCTTCAGTTTGTGTCTTCTTCATTGCTTCTATTTCAATTTTCAAATCTTGAACTGTTTCTTTCATATGGTTTTCTTGGCTTTCTTTAAGGGATTTATTGATTTCTTCCAAATTTTTATTTGTCTTTTCCTCTATTTTTAAGAAAATTTTTCAATTCCTCTTTAAAGCAATCTATCATATTCATAAAGTTATTTTTAAGGTGGCTTTCTTCTATTTCTTATATGCTGTGATGTTCAGGTCTTATTGTTGTAGAACTGCTAGGTTCTGGTGGTGCCATAATGCTTTTTATGTTGTTGTATGTATTTTTGTACTGGTGTCTACCCATCTCTTTCTCCAATAAGTACAAGAGGTGTCTGTGTCTGAGGAAGCTGCTCTTGGCCCAATCTGTACTTGCTGTACCTGTATGTGAGGGTCAACTCTTTGTCTAATAGTAGCTCTTGGTTTAATTGGAGCTGGCAGATTCTGTGTTTCAGGGAGCCACTGAAGTTACAGTGGGATCAGTGGGTTTGGGGTAGGAAGAGGGTTTTGTAGATTTCAAGGTCCATTGGGGGGTATTGGAGGATAAGCCTGCCCTGGGGAGTTTTTCCTGCTGTCCTAAAACTGGGGTGGTGATCAGAGGGGATGGAGTTGCACAGGTTGTGCCCCTGGGCCTAGTTCCTAGAAGCAGTCTACTCTGGTCAGTTCTCATTTTTTTGAAGTTCATTGCTTCAATAGTAAGACAGAAAGACTGAGAGACATGGTGTTTCTAATTTTGAATATCTTCATTTCTCTTGGGCCAGTTAAACATCATACACCATACACAATACCACCACCCACCCATGGACAGAGACAGACAGAGAAATTTTAATGGTACAATTGTGAACATTACAATCCTAAATTTTCAAATCTCAGAAAATTAAAAAAAAATCTAAGTTAAAGAGTTCCCAAGATCATAATCACAAAGAATTAAAATCCCAAATGTTGAAAGAAAAAAAAAATCCTTCAAACTTCAGCTTACACTGGAAGTTGGAAGAATTTAAAGAAAAAAGGAGTACCTTTTAGATAGTAACTCTTGGGATCATTATTGGCACCACAATTTTTCTTAGTGCACTTAATTTTTTATATTTTTAAGAGATAAAACCTTAAAAAAGAAATCTGTTCAAGTATCTTCTGCTGACATTAGTCTTAGTAGCAACTTCACTATCTCATGTATATAATGATTTCAATTTACTGGAATAAAAGAACTGAAGGAAATGAAGGAGGGAACAACTTATGGAAACACTATATCAATATAATGTCAGTGAGTAGTTCCACCCTCTCATTTCACAGTTTCCTTATTGGCTCCTCACATGTTATACAAGATGTCCAAGTTTGTCACTGGTTGTCCTGCCCTCTGAACTTTCTTTAAAAATGTCAATATCCAGAAAAGGTGAAGGCTTCATTCTGCTCTTTATTTTATTCTGAATGATGATGTTTAACTTCCTAACAAACTTGAATAAATTTTTTATAAATATATTTGGATCAGTTTTAAAAATATGTAGTATACCAAATAAGCAACCTATCAGTATTTATTAATGCATACAACCCACTACGCTATGTATATCACCTTTGAACTACTTTTAATACCATAGTGTGAATTGTATAAAGACTTAGAGAGTCAGTGGGGAAAGTGCTTGTCATGTGAGTATGGGGAGCTGAGTTTGGATTTGCACAACTCAAGTGAAGTAGTGGCCTGCATCCACAATCTCAGTGCTCCTACAGTGAGAGGGAGGCAGACAGGCAGAGAGCAGAGGATCCCAGGCTGCTGGAAAGTCAGTGTGGTGGTTTCAAAGAGAATGGCCTCCATAGGCTCACAGATTTGCATGACTTGAATGTGCTGTCACCAGGAAGTGGCACTATTTGCTAGGATTAGGATGTGTGGCCGTGTTGGAGGTAGTGTCACTGTGGCTGGGCTTTGAGGTTTCAAAAAGCACAAGCTGGGCCCAGTCTCTCCCCTCAACCCCTCCTCCCCGCTGCCTGTGAACCTGGAGGCAGGAACTCCCAGCTACTTGTCCAGCACCATGTGTGCCTGCATGTTGTCATGCTCCTTGCCATGATGACAAGGAACTAAATCTCTGTAACTATAAGCAAGCCCCAATAAAATGTTTTTCTGAGTTCCAGGAAAGGCGCAAAGCTACACAGAGAAACCCTGTCTCGAAAAAACAAAAAAAAATGTTTTTCTTTATAAGAGTTGCTGTGGTCATATTATCTCTTTACAGCAATAGAACATGTTGAAGACAGTCAGCTAGTCTGGTATAGGAAGCAGTGAACAAGAGATCTTGTCTCAAACAAGGGTAGGGAGGGGATTGAGGACTAACACCTAAGGTTATCCTCTGACCTCTATGCATGTGCTTTGACACACACCACATACATCACACACACACACACACACACACACACACACACACACCATACACATACACAAAGTTCTTCTTTTTTCTTTTATTTTTTAAATTGTGTTTGTGGAAATGATGAAAATCTTTCAGTAAATAAAAAGATGTCCTCATCTTTTTCATATCTACATTTATGAAAGATACCTTTGAAAGATCTCTCTCTGGAAACCAATGAGATGGTGTTGAGGGTAAAGGTGCTTGTGATCAAGGCCGATGGCCTGAGTTTGGTCACTAAGATTTACTGTGCTAGGAGGAGAAAATAGACTCCTGTAAGATGTGCTCTGACCACATTGGTGCTCCAGCACTCCTTCACCCACCCACACATAACACACAAATAAATTGAAATGTATTTTTTTTAAAATTAAAAGCAAGCTCTCCATTTAGGCAACTACACAGGAGGTATAGGTGGTTGGCCTCTTCTACTGACTCAGGGCATCAACTAAGGTACTTCAGGCAGCAACAGCTTTAAAGTTGGGGGAATGAAGTGCCAGCTACAGAGACAGGATCTAGTTATTTCACACTTTCATGTATTTCATTATGCATGCTTTTCATTTGCTCATAAAGGTTACACTTGCATGGCCATCAAAAATATAACCAATTTCTTATACATGCAAAAATACGATTGTATGTATACCATTGTCTGCTTCATTATGTAATATGGCCTGGAAATTTTTCTACAATTATTTATAAATTTCTCAAATTCCCTTTATGAATACTACCCTTTCAAATAATGTTTGAAACAACTCTTCCCAAATTAATTTTTTTAAATTTAACTTTTATTGGTAGGAGTCCAACAAAAATGCGTTGCTCTGTGATAAAATGGTAGAGCATCTGATTCCAAATCAGAAGGTTGTGTGTTCAAACTCTTCCCAAACAAAATTTTTGTTATTTTTCAGAGTTTTCTAATGAAAAACTTATACTTCCCAGCTTCCCTTGCAGACTACAGAAGTGGTTTCCATCCCTTCAAGGTTGCAGCCAGCTTCTCCCTGTGGGGAATTTTCTCCCACTCACCTGCCTGGTGTGTATATTTGTTCATTTGCCCGCACAGCACGGGAGGGACAGTCCACCCGTTCACACGGGTGAGATCTGAGACGACCAGCTTGATGTCTTCCTGCCGATAAACAGGGTCCTGCTTAAAGGTCAGACTTGCTCTCTCTTTCTGCCTTTTCTGACTCCTTTCATTTGCCCATTATAATCTAACAGTTTCGATGTTTCAGGATTTAGATGTTAGGAGTTCTGATCTTGTGAACTTCAGGCCTCAGTATAATACGATTTGAGATTGTGTCTATCAAGATTAAGGCTGAGATCCCCATTTCAGAGTCATCAGAGAGCTTTACCCACAAGAGCTGGGAAATTGGTCTCTGGCTAGGCAATTGCTTGCAAAAGCTGATACTGTAAGTATGGGGATACTTGATTCAACTGGTCTCTAGATTTGGGGAGTATTTTTTGACTCAGAAGAAAGAGATTTTATAGAACTGGTTTTCCATTCTTCTACAGGATATGGCTGTGCCAGAGCAATATAGAAATTTTCCCAGATCAGGAGACCCCTGGACCTCCACACAAATGCTATCAATTTAATACACTTAGCAGGAGGCTCAGTGGCAGGAAAGATGTCACAGAAAAACCCCTGCTCTCCCACTGTTGATGCGAAACAAAACAACCCATGGTTTTCATATTAAAGAGAATAAAAGCTAATTCATTCAGAAGCAATTTTGAGTGACCATGGCCTGGGAACACAGATTTAGTTTACCTCAAATTTCATGTCCCAACATGTAAGTAGTTTCAGAAAGTTTTATAGTTTTACAGAGCAAAGAAAGTCAAATCAAGACAAGGCATTAGCGTTGGTGGATACATCAGAAAGATGTACAGAGAGATGGGGGCAGCTTTTTTACAGCTTTCAATGCTGGCTAATGATATTCTTAGCTTTGTGTTGGTGGAAGCTAGTGGTCTGCTAGGCTAATACATTCCAAAAGTTTTTATCCGTTAGCCACGACTTGTTAGTTCTGACACAGAGGTGGGTATGGAATGGCTGTTCTGGAGGTCTATATGGATCCCAGGAGAAGGTAAGTAGCTACTGGACCTGCATCATTCCTACCTCTCCATAGTACTGAAAGTCTTATCCATTAATCATTCTTTGCAGATGCAGCTTCTTTCCTGGAGTTCTCATTCACCTTCCTCCCACCCTCCTCCTCCCCCTTCCTTCTTCTCTCCCTTCCTTTTCTTACTTCCTTCCCTTCTTCCTTGCTTCTTTCATTCCTTTCCTCTTTCCTTTTCTTTTTCCTTCCTTTCTGTTTAATCTTCTTCTCTTCTTTATTTTTTCAGACAAGGTCTCATCTAGCTGAAACTGGCTGTGAACTTTCTCTGTAGCAGGAGATGACTCTAAATTCCTGAACTTTATGCCTCTACCCTACAAGTCTTGGGGTTTCAGGTGACCACTACACCTCTACAGCTCAGAGAATTATTTCCAGCATCGTAAATGTTGTCTTTAAACTTTATGTGGAATATATTAGGAACAGAAAACTAGAATTGACTGGAAATGGGGTCTTTCGTTAAATGCTACTTTTACACTAGGCTTCAAGAATTTAATGTACTGAAAAGTTAGAATGTTCTTTTGAGTGAAGCAAAGACAAAACGTCTGGACAATGAGAATATGTGATTGAATCATATCTATCTCTGTCATATTAGTAACTCTGGAGAGTAGATTTAATTCTTATATTTGAGGCTCACAGGAAGGAATATGTGTTCCTTGGGCAGATAGGTCGTGTAGAGATCTGTTTGGCTTTGTAAGCTGCTGAGGACCCTTTAGGATCTAGAAGTGAGGGTGGTGGGAGGGGGAAGGGTGGTGGCTCAGGAGCAGAAGGGTCTGAGTTTGATCCCCAGAACACACACAAAAGAAGCTAGTTATGGTGGTGCATGCTTGTAATCCTAGTGCCAGAGAGGCAGAGGCAGGATGATATGATCCTTAAGGTACTGCAGATTTTCTGCTCTTTAACCCTAACCTCTTTGATGAGTTCCAGGCTAGTTAGAGGCATCATTTGAGAGAGAGACAGAGACAGAGACAGAAACAGAGACAGAGAGACAGACAGAGAGAAAGATGATGAAAAAATAGCTGAAGTATTACATCTGAAGTTGTCCTCTGGCTTTCCTATGCAAACACATACACCAGCACACACATATACATGTGCACATGCACATATGTATACAAAAAGGAGCCAAGACTGGCTTCCTGACATAGTTTTTATATTCCTAAGAAAGACAACAGCACATGTAAATCCATCACCTAAGAGAAGATTCTGGGTATGGAAAACCATGTCTGGTGCCATGAACTGACCACCAAGGAGGACACAGGAAACAGAGTGGCCAGCTAGCTAGCTGTGGTGACCAAACAAGGAAGACAAACAGGACACCTTGATGGTGACTGTCTAGGCTTCTTTATGTTCCTCTGTCTTTTTTTCCAGGGGGTCGTGGCCATGAACCTTCTGACAAGTTAAGAAAAAGTGTTGCTTTTGCTTCCCTCAATCACCTATAGAACACTGAGGCATCTAAAGAGCACTGGGCTTAGACTAAGCTACTGGTACTTAACCCCAGAAATTTGCTAAGGGTTGTGGATGCAAAAGCAAATTGATGTAAAGAAGTTCAGAACAGTTGAGGGAGAGACACAGATACAGACCTTTTGAGTCTGTGCCAGTAGTGAGGAAGATAATGTGGTGTTTTATAGACATACAAGAAGAGCAGTCAGCACACAGCCATGTGTCAGCGTGCTTGTGGGTGTAGCTGATGTCAGATCCAAGTGCTCAGTAAGGGAGTGCAGAGGGAATGAATAGAAGGCAAAGTGGGGTGGGGTGGGGCTTCTAAAAAGCAAGGTGGCTCCAACAGTCTGGATTCCAGAAAAGACGTGGGGCAAGCTGAACAGTCAGTGATAGATAGAGAATGGGTTGAGCTTGGCTGCCAGGCTGACAGCTTGTGCCTTGATTAGGAAGTGATGGAATAGAGGTGATACGGATTTTACCAATTTGAGTGGAGAACTGTAGAAGTATTCAAATTCCCAAGTAGATAAGAAAATATTATTCACTGATGAAAGCATCTCAGGGCCAGCCAGTATGGTAGCCTCAAGTCTTTATTCACAGAACAAAAGGCAGAGGCAGGTGGATCTCTGAGTGTGAGGCCAGCCTGATCTATATAGCAAACTTCCAGATGGCCAGGGCTAGAAGTAGGGTTACACAGTGGGACCCTGAGAAGGGGGATGTGCAAGGAAATTCCTTTGAGACACTATGAGGACTGAGAAGTCAGATCATTACCCTTGTTACTTGAGTTATTTGGGTCACAGCCTGGGCCCTAGTAACCTTGACAAGCCAAACACAGCCATCTGTCTTCAATAAACCACTGAAGGAGACAAAGAGTGAAAAACAGAAAAGGAAGACTTGGTTATTGTGGCCACATTAGGAAGAGGGACAAAGTGATCTGTTGATCCCTGCAGGCCATCTTCAGGGTATGGATGTGAGGTTTTGATTTAAATAGAGGACAAGAGGTATGCACAGCACATCAGACCTGGTCAAAATGGGGTCCTACCATCACTGACCCCTCATTTTCTCAGCTCCAGTCTCCCCTGCAAGGTGGACTGACAAATTGTCAGAACTGTGTGAAATCTCTCCCTAGGTGACAAATGAGATCTCCTAGGAGACAAGTTCTCCCTCTGGCCAGCACCAGTCTTCAACCATTTCCTTCCCCTTCTACGAGATTCCTGGGAAAATTCCATTTTCTTCGGGCCCCTTGTTTCAATAGTCTGATAGCCAGGGGGCGGGACACAGTGTCTCTAACATCCTCATTGCTGCTGATTAGTAACATGCACACCTTTTCTGGTCTTTTATCCTGTCCAGGCAAGCTTGCTTCGTGGACATGTTCACTGTAGGTCAGGCAGTGGACACTGTCGACCTGCACTTTGTTCCCAGACAGTGGACACTGTCCACCTGCACTTTGTTGCCAGACAGTGGACACTGTCCACCTGCACTTTGTTTCTCAGCAGTGGACACCGTCCACCTGCACTTTGTTCCCAGACAGTGGACACCGTCCACCTGTATTTTGCTGCATGCCTGTAGACAGCAGACTACTCTTATTAAACCAAGCCATTACGGCTGCTGTGTCATCTTCTCAAAGGTGCCTGTGTTTTATTAAGTTTCCCAGAAAGAATTTTGTTAGAACTAAAAGCATGTTTTTATAGTCATGTCTAAAATAGATAATTCTCTTTCCAAAGGCTTAATGTAACTTCATCTCTGAAATGGGAACAATAAAAGTCAATGTCACCTTGAAGGCTGTTAAGAGGATCATATGATTAAGTAGCTGTAATGTGAGAGTAAAACAGTGTACGATGTGTCATTCATTTGTCATTGTCCTGTGCGACTTGATACACCACAGCAAGCTTGCAGTCCACGTTCCATAGCGATGGAGACTTCAGAAAAGGTGCATTGGTATAGGTTTTAAGGGTGTTAAAACATAAGAAACCAAGTGGTTCTTATATTTCATTGTTGTTTTTCTCATGGTGTGTACAAAGCATGTGCATGTTTATGAGAGTGTGCATTAACGTGTATGTGTGTGCACATGGAAACCAGAGGTTAATCTTGGACGTCAGTCCTCAAGTGGCATCCATGTTGTCTTTTGAGAAGGAATATCTCACTGGGACCTGGTGATGTCTGACTCATCTGTGCTGTGTCTGCTCCCCCAGAGCAGGAATTGTAGCACAGCACCACAGCCGGCTTTTTATGCAGCATCTGGACTTGAACTCAGGCCCTCTTGCTTGCACGGTAAACACTTTGACTGAACCATCTCCACAGTCCCTCAGATTTGTATTCAGTGTTGATGTCAAATAGTTAGGGATTTTCATTTTGTCTGAAGTTATTGTAGATATCTTCTCCACTTCTGTGACAAAGTAAAAAGAGAAAAAGGAAACCGAGACTGGCTACGCCACCAGTCCTCCCTTCCCCTGGTGCTGGCCTCGTCTGTGTGTGCTAATAGGCACTTTTTTTTTTTTACCCCGTGTGACAATCGCCCATAACAAGGCTCAGAAGGAAACGCCTCCCACAATCCACCTTTACTCTGGCACTATTGTGATAGATTTCTCCTGACTCCCTTAGCCTCACTCCAGTTCATCTTGGAGAACACATTTTAAGCTAATTTGGAGAAAAAATAGTTTGAGAAGGGCTTCGCACAGGTAGTTCATTTTCCCTCTCAATGACTGTTTCACAGCATTTAGACCAAAATGTCAGAAGGTGCCAAGGATACGGAAGTGGGACAGGGTAAGCAGTAAACGCCCTTCTCAGAAATGCTCCACACTGATCAGGGACTAGAGTCAAGCTCTAGTTTATTGAGAACATACATGCTGGAAATTCTGTTAAGCACTGTACAGTCATGATTTTTGTTATCTTTTTAGCAAGCTGAATTGCCTCTGTAATCCACTCAGAAACGAAACAAACAGAGTCTAATATTTAAATATATGTCATTGCATATATTTATCTGCCAGTTCCGAAACACTAAACTACTTCTGTGGCCTGGGGCTGTGATGCAACCAAGTATTTACAGGTTCTTAGTGTCTTATTTCTAGAAAATGGAAAGGATAACACATAGGAAGTTAAGCAGCAAACAGTTTCATTTATTTATTAATTCATTTATTTCTTAATTTTTTATTTCATTTATTTATGTGTATGTATGTGGGTGGGTCAAAGGACAGCTTGAAAGAATTTGCTTTTCCCTACCACCATGTGAATCCTGGTGATTAAACTCAGGTCATCAGGCATGGCAGCAAGGGCCTTTAGCCACTAAGCCATCTTGCAGGCCCAAGCAAAGACTTTTTAAAAATGTATTTATTTTTTATATTAATTTTTTTGTACAATGTATTTTGACTATGATTTTTTTCTCCTACTCCAGCTCCTCCCAGAACCTCCCCTTTTCTCTACCCACTCAACTTCCTGTTCTCTCTTTCTCTTATCTTAACCAAACCAAGACAAAAAGAAAAGAGTAAGACAAAAAATACTAAGAGAAATAAAAAAAAAAAAAGGCCTACAGAGCACGTGGAGTCTGTTAGGGTTTTGTGTTTGCCAACTGTTCCTGGGCATGGGACCTGCTCTGGCATGCAGTAGATTTACTGGTGATACTCTACTGGAAAAAACTAATTCTCTTTTTCTCAGCAGGTATCAATTGCAAATGACTTCTTGGTTAGTGGTGGGACTTTATGTTTACTTTCCTTTCTTAGTACTGAGATTTTTCTCTGGTGTGAATTGGGGCAAGTCTGTTTTTATTATTAATTAGATAATTAATTTTTTTGTCCTGCCCAATCTCAGTTTTCCCTCTCTCTCTCCACTCCTTCCAGTGTCTCCCCTAAACATTCCCTTTCCACCTCCCCATCTATTCTTTCAACATTTCTCTTTAGAAGAGGGAAGACCTCCTGTGGATATCAGCCAGACATGGCATATCAAGTTGCAGTAAGACTAGGCACCTCTTTTCCAATTAAGGATGGATGAGGCAACCTAGTAGGAGGGAAGGGTCCCCAAAGCAGGTGACAGAGTCAGAGATAGCTCCTGCCCCCACTGTTAGGAGTTCTGTAAGAAGGCCAAGCTACACAACAGTAACATATATCCAGAGGGCCTAGGTCAATCCCATGCAGGCTCTCTGGTTGGTGGTTCAGCCTCTGCGAGCCCCTATCATCCCAGGTTAGTTGATTCTGTAGGTTTCCCTGTGATGTCCTTGAACCCTGTGGCTCCTCCAATCCTTTTCCTCCCTTCCCCACTAGATTTCGTAAGTTCTGCCCTAAAGTTTTGCTGAGGTTCTTTGCATCTGTTTGCATCAGTTGCTAGGTGAAGCCTCTCTGATGACAATTGTGCTAGGCAACAATCTATGAATACAGCAGATTATCATTGGGAATGATTTCATTGATTTTTTTAAAAAAAATTTCAGTCATATTTGCTTTTATCCTAGGTCTCTGGGCTGTACGGACTCTGGGTCCTCACCTTCCAGGCAATGAGGAGTGGGTTCCTTCTCATGGTATGGGTCTCAAGTTGGACCAGTCATTGGTTGGCCACTCCCATAATTTCTGTACCACCTTTACCCCAGCACATCTTGTAGGCAGAGCAAATTGTAGGCCAAAGGTTATGTGGCTGGGTTGGGGTCCAAATCTCTCCAGTGGAAGTCTTCTCTGGCTACAGGAGATGGCCAGTTCAGGTTCTATCTCTCCCATTGCTAGGAGACTTAGCTAGAGTCATCCTTATAGATTCCTGGGAGTTTCCATTGCACCAGGTTTCTAGCTGATCCTAGAGATACCCCTGATTCCAGTTGTCTCTCCCAGTACTCTCCCTCCATCTTCCCCATACCTAATCCCTCCTGTTTCCATACCCCACCCCCATCCACACCCCTTCCTCCCTCACCCGTGATGTCTATTCTATTTCCCCTTCACAGTTAAATTCATGTATCACTCCCCCCACCCCCCTGAACCCTCCCTGTTACTTAGTTTCTTTGGGTCTATGGATTTTAGCCTGGTTACCTTTTATTTTACAGCTAATATCCACTTATAAAAGAGTACATATCATATTTGTTTTACTGGGTCTAGGTTACCTCACTTGGGATAATCTTTTCTGGTTCCATCCATTTGGAGGCAAATTTTATGATGTCATTTTTTTTTAAGAGCTAAGTAACACTCCATTGTGTAAATGTACCACATTTTCTTTATCCATTCTTTAGTCGAAGGACATCTAGATTGTTTCTAGTTTCTGGCTATTATGAATAAAACTGCTATGAGCACAGGCAGATGATGATGATGATTGCTTTTCTCTTCCAGTATTGTGTAGAGTATCTTCTGGTACTATGAGTGCTAGTCAGGAGGGGTGAAGCTTCTAGGTGTGTACTGGCTTGATTTCTTTGTGTTCAATGACATAAGTAGTGTCTTCAGCAATAAAGCCTTCCCATTAGATTATGGAGAGTAACAAATAGCATTGGCAATAGCCTGTGATGTTTGAGGGAGTGGCCTATAGGATACCTTCAGCCAACAGCACAAAAAGATATAACACATTCCAGGCACTGAAAGTTTTACTTGGTAGTATAAGATATCTCAATTTAAACTACTTTCATGTAAGTTATTTAGAGAGTTTCTGTAGTCGTAAGCTTCCATGGTTTCCAAAGGCCTTTAGTGTTTGTTGTCCCTCCCATAGTCTCTCCTCAACCGTACACTTCTATCCCCCTCTCCATTTAGTCCTCTTATTCTAGTTTCCTCTTTATTTCTTTATAACACCATGTTCTATTTTCCTGTCCTTGGTAGATACCCTCCTACCCCTGGTCCCTTTCTAGCTACCTACCATCTGTGGTTATTCAAATTGAAACACACACACACACACACACACACACACACACACACACACACACACCACACACCACACACACACACGTACACACACATCTTAAGCTTAAAAACTAACATCTCTATATAAGAGAAAACACACTTCATTTGGCCTTTTGAGTCTGGGTTACCTCATTCAGGATGAAATTTATTTCTAGCTCCATCAGCCTGCAAATTTCATAATTTCCTTTTTCTTAACAGCAAATAATATTGTGTTGTGTAAATCTATCACTTTACTTTCACTCTTCACTAATCAGTTGATGGATAGCTAGGCTGTTTGCAATTTCTGACTCTTAGGAATAGAGCAGCAACAAAGATGGAAGAGCAACTGTCTCTGAAGTGGGATGCAGAGTTCTTAAGGTATATGCCTGGGTGGTACAGCTGGATCGTGAGGTAGATTGATTTTCAGCCTTATGAGGAATCTCCACACTGATTTTCATAGTGGCTGAATGCTTCGACACTCCCAGCACCAGTGTTCCTTTCCCCTACATCCTCATCAGCATGTGCTAACTTTATTTTTAGTGATCGTGGCCTTTCTGACTAGGGTAAGATGAACTCTTAAAAATAATTTTAATTTGCATTTTCCTGATGGCTAAGGATGTTGAACATCTCCTTATATATTTTTCAGTAATTTGTGTTTCATTTTTTGAGAACTTTCTGTTTAGTTCCGTACTACACTTCTTAAAATTGAATATTTTTTTCTTTTGATCTTCAGTTACTTTTTAAAGCTTCTTATATACACTAGGCACTAATTCTTTATTAGATGTGCAATTGATAAAGATGTTTCCCATTCTGCAGGGTGCCATTTTGTTCAGGTGATTGTATTCTTTGCTGTGCACAAGATTTCTAGCTTCATGAGATTTCATTTATTAGTTGTTGGTCTTAATGCTTGCTCTTTTGGTGTCCTGATCAGAAAGTCCCATGTGTGTCAACAGGTTCAAGCCAATTTCGTACTTCCTCTTGCATCAGATTAAAGTTATCTGTTTTTATCTTAAGGTTCTTGAACCATTTGGACTTGAGATTTTTCAGGGTGATAGATATGTATCTATTTGCATTCTTCTACATGAAGCTATCCAGTTGGACTAACATCATTTGTTAAAGCTCCTCTTCCCTTCAGTGTGTATTTTTTGCTTCTTTGTCAAAAATCAGGGGTCTAGAGATGTGCGGAATTATGTCTGGATCTTCAGGTCTATGCAATTAATTAATATGTTGCTGTTTTTATTATTATAGCCTTGTAGTACCCTTGAAATCTGAGATGGTGATCCCTGTAGCTGTTCTTTTATTTTTCAGGATTGTCTTAGCTCTCCTGGGTTTTGTGTTTCCATATGAAGTCAAAGTTTCTACTTTATATCTTTTTGTTTTGTTTTGGTTCCTTTTTTCAATTTCTGTGAAGAACTGTATTGAATTTTTGTGGCGATTGCATTGAACCTGTGGATTGCTTTTGGTGGGATGGCCATTTTCACAATATTAATCCTACTGATCCATCTTCTGATGAAAATTTCTTTCTTCAGTGTCTTATAGTTTTTATTATACAAGCCTTTCACTTGTTTGATTGGAGTTATCCTAAAATAATTTTGAGTCTATTCTGAAAGGTACTGTTTTTCTGATTTATTTCACAGTATGTTTGCCATTTGTATATAAGGATATTACTGAATTTTTTAGGTTAATTTTGTAGCCTGCTAATTTGCTAACAGTTTTATCAGCAGCAGAATTTCTGGGTGGAGTCTTTAGAGTCTTAAATGAATAAAATCATATCATCTGCAAATAAAGACGCTTTGACTTCTTCCTTTTCTATTTGTCTTTTCTTGATCTCCTTCAGCTGCTTTACTGTTCTAGCTAAAACTTCAAGTGCTGTGTTAATTGCTATGGAGAGAGTGAACAACCGTTTCTTGTTCCTAATTTTGGTGAAAATGCTTTGCGTTTTTTAATCACTTAAGACCCGAAGTTCTCTTTTCCATGCCTTTTACCCTGTTAATAAGGCTACTTCTGAGGTTTTGTTTGCCATCCTGACTTTTCATTTTCATTTCAGTTTCTTTTTGAAATGATTCCATTGCTTTGTTAAATTCTAATTTCATTTCTTAAATTCTTTTATTTTATTTCATTTAACTGTGTTTTACAATCTTCATAAAGTCACCTCTTTAAGGTATTTAAACATATAAATAATTACTATTTTAAATTCCTTGTCCTGTGCTTCAAGTAAATTGTTTTTCTCAGCACCTGTGACAATAAGGCTTCTGATTATTCACATTTGTGCTTTTTTTATGCTGGTACTTAGGCATCTGGAGTTTTTGACATTTGAAGATGTTTTTGGCATACATGACCTCATCTTTGTTGGGTGAGTGCTCTGCTCTTTGCCT
Source organism: Peromyscus eremicus (assembly GCF_949786415.1). Taxonomy (NCBI): domain Eukaryota; kingdom Metazoa; phylum Chordata; class Mammalia; order Rodentia; family Cricetidae; genus Peromyscus; species Peromyscus eremicus. The sequence continues at coordinate 76,763,599 of NC_081431.1, read as the reverse complement.
GCTGTTGCCCACTGTCTTAGTTAGAGTTCCTATTGCTATCATGAATCACCATGACCAGAAGCAAGTTGGGGAGAAGAGGGTTGATTTGGCTTGTGCTTCAATATCAGTGTTCATCATTGAAGGAAGTCAGGACAGAAACTCAAATAGGGCCGGAACCTGGAAGCAGGAGCTGATACAGAAGCCATGGAGGGGTGATGTTTACTGGCTTGATCTACATGTCTTACTCAATCTGCTTTCTTATGGAACCCAGGACCATCAACCTAGGAGTGGTATCACCCTCATTCTGTACCAAGAAGCAGAGCCCCTAGGAAATGGATGTAGGTTGGGAGGAAGGGCTCCTGTGGACTGGCTGCAGCAGATCTAAAAATAGTCTCTGGAGAGACTGGAATGGATGGCGGGCAGAAATGGGGACAATAAATGTCACCTACCTGATTCCCAGTCTAGTAAGGTCACAAGTAGACACTGGTTCTGCTAGTTAGTGGGAGTCACAAAGAAATGAAGATAGCTTAGAAGGAAATACAGAGGCAGCAGAAAAACTATTGATTTTTCACTGTTTTTTAATTTATTTTTTAAAATGTTTTTCCTTTTATTGAAAATAGATTCTTTTCTCATGCAACTTATCCTGATAGTAGTTTTCCTTCCTGCAGAAGGGCTACCCACCACCTCCACATTTTCCCAGAGTACTGTTTAGTGCCAGCAGCAGGAATATTAGATAGAAGGATTTAGAGTGTGGAGATAGATAGAAAATACAAGATAGCCTTGAGAGGGCCTGGAACCTATTCCAATGGGCCTCAACTATCTCTGCCTTCGGGTATTTATAGAAATGTCAAGGGGTGAAGCAAAAGACCTCCCCCAGCACAGTAAAGAGCAGACCATTTTAGACACCTGCACTCAGGCCAGTGGTCCAATCATCCTCTCTATGCAGACCTGCTGGGTAAAGCCATTAGGAACCTGAAAATGGGCTCACACACATTCCTTCTACTTCTCCCAGCTCCTCCCATCTAGATCCACTCCCTTTCTGTCTTTCATTAGGAAAGAATAGGTTTCTAAGAGATAACAGCCAAACATAACAAAATAAAATATATTAAAATAAAACAAAAGCCATTACATCAAAGTTGGACAAGACAAAGCAACAGAAGGAAAAAAGCCCAAGAGAAGACAAAAAAATCAGAGACCCACTCGTTCATACACTTGGGATTCTCGTAAAGACACTAAACTGAAAGTTTTATATATATATATATATTCAGAGAACTTGGTGCGGACTGTGCAGGCTCTGTGCTTGCTGCTTAAGTCCCCATGAGTTCATATGAGCTTTGCTCAGTTGATTTAGAGGTCCTTGTTCTCCTGATGTCCTCCATGCCCTCCGGCCCTCTTCTGTGGGGGTTCCCTGAGCCCTGAGGTGAGGAATTTGATAGAGATATCCCATTTAGTGCTGAGTGTTGCAAGGTCTCTCTCTCTCTCTCTCTCTCTCTCTCTCTCTCTCTCTCTCTCTCTCTCTGTGTGTGTGTGTGTGTGTGTGTGTGTATGTAATGTATGGTAATCGGTCTCTGTATTTGTTTCCATCTGCTGGAGGAGGAAACTTCTCTGATAAAGGCTGAATAAGGCACCAATATATGATTATAGCAGAATGTCATTATGAGTCATTTTATCACTACTTTTTTAAATTGGGGAATATTTTGGTTTATTCTATGTCTCAGGGTTGTCTAGTCTCTGGTTCTTAGCCACTTAGGCAATGCCCAGTGTGAGATCCATCATGTGGATAGGCCTCAAGTCAAATCATACATTGGTTGGTTACTCCCACAAGCTTTGTGCCACTGTTACCCTACCATATTTTCAAGCAGGACAGCATTGTAGATTGCATGGTTTGTGACTAGCTTGGTGTTTATGTTTCTGTTTTGGTAGCCTGCAGAGTATCTTCCTATACCAAAAATACTAGAACAGAGGGGTGAAATGTAACTCACCATATAAAAGATAAAAACCACGTGTTTGCATCATTAGATTCAGAAAAGACCTTTGACAAAATCCAGTAACCCTTCATGATAAGAGATTAGGTATACAGAAAACATACCTCAATGACGTGGAGAGATTAGGTATACAGAAAACATACCTCAATGTAGTAAAGGTAATTTACACCAAGCCTATAGACAACATCATATTAAATGGAGAGAAACTCAAAGCTATTCCACCAAAATCAGGAGCAAGACAAGGTTGTACACTTTCTCCCCACCTATTTGTGTGGTACTTGAAGTCTTAGCTAGAGCAATGAGATAGCCAAAGGAGATCAAGGAGATACAAACTGGAAAGGAAGAAATCAAAGTATCTTTATTGACAGATGATATGATATTGCACATTAGTGACCCAAAAAATTCTACCAGGAAATTCTTACCACTGACAAACACTTTCAACAATATGTGGATATAAAATTAACTCACAAAAATCAGTAGCTGTCCTAAATACAAATGACAAATGGAGTGAAAAAGAAACCAGGGAAACAACACATTTCACAACAGCCTCAAATAATATAAAATACTTTGGAGTAATTCTAATGAAGGAAGTGAAAGACTTATATGATAAAAACTTCAAGTTTTTGAAGACAGAAATTGAAGAAGATATCAGAAGATGCAAAGGTCTTCCATGCTCATGGATTAACAGGATTAACATAGTAAAAATGGCCATCTTACCAAAAGCAATCTACAGATTTAAGCAATACCTATCAAAATTTCATCACAATTCTTTACAGACCTTGAAAGAACATTACTCAACTTTATATGGAAAAACAAAAACCCCAGGATAGCTAAAACAATCCTTGACAATAAAAGAACTTCAAGATGTGTCACCATCCCCAATTTAAAGCTGTAGTACAGAGTAATAGTATTAAAAACCATACGGTACTGGTAAAAGAGACATGTTGATCAATGGAATTGAATTGAAGGTCCAGACATAAATCCACACAGTGGAGATAAAACAAGGTCTTCAACAAATGGTACTGGTCAAACTGGATGACTGAATGTAGAAGAATGCAAATAGATCCATATTTATCACACTGTACAAAACTTAGCTCCAAATGGATCAAAGACGCCAGCATAAAACCAGATACATTGAACCTGATAGAAGATAATGTGGGAGATAGCCCTGAACTTCTTGATACAGAAGACTTTCTGAACAGAACATCATTAGCACTGGCATTAAGATCAATAATTGATAAGTTGGACCTTATAAAACTGAAAAACTCAGCCGGGCGGTGGTGGCGCATGCCTTTAATCCCAGCACTCGGGAGGCAGAGCCAAGCGGATCTCTGTGAGTTCGAGGCCAGCCTGGGCTACCAAGTGAGTTCCAGGAAAGGCGCAAAGCTACACAGAGAAACCCTGTCTCGAAAAACCAAAAAAAAAAAAAAAAAAAAAAAACAAAAAAAACAAAAAACAAAAAAAACCCAAAAAACAAACAACAACAACAAAAAAAACTGAAAAACTCCCTTAAGGTAAAGGACACTGTCATCTGGACAAAGCAACAGCCTACAGAATGGGAAAAGACCTTTACCAATTCCACATCTGATAGAGCACTAATATCCAAAATATACAAAAAGCTCAAGAAACTAGATATAAAAAAGCCCATAATCCAACTACAAGTGAGGTATAGATTTAAACAGAGAATTCTCACTATAGGAAACTCAAATGAGAAACACTTAAAGAGAAGCACTTAAAAAATGCACAACATCCTTAGCCATAAGGGAAGTGCAGATTAAGACCACTTTGAAATTCCATCTTACACCTGTCAGAATGGCTAAAATAAATAACACAAGTGACAGCTCATGTTGGTGAGGATGTAGAATAAAGGGAACATTCCTCCATTGCTGGTGGGATGCAAACTTGTACAACCACTATGGAAATCAATGTGGTAGTTTCTCAGAAAGATAGGAATATATCCACCTCAAGATCTAGCTATACCACTCTTGGGCATATACCTAAAGGATACTTCATCCTCCTACAAGGACACTTGCTTGACCATGTTCATTGCTGTTTTTTTCCATAATATCCAGAAACTAGAAACAACTTAGATGACTCTCAATAGAAGAATGGATAAGTAACATGTGGTACATTTACATAATGGAGTTTTATTTAGCCATTAAAAGAATGATGTCATGAAATTCCAAGACAAATGAACAGAACTAGAAAAAAATCTTTCTGATGAGATAACCAAGACACAGAAAGATGAATATGGTATGGATTCTATTATATGTGAACATTAGCTGTTAATCAAATGATAATCAAGCTACAATCTATAGATTCAGAGAGTTTAGATCCTAGGGGAAGGGACTATGGGAACATATGGATGTCCTTGGGAGGGAAACATAGAATAGATGTTATAGGTGTTCTGAGGGCAGAGTGGCAACAGCTGCCCTGGGAAGAACAGGCAGAGCAGTGGAGGAGAGAGAGAATTGAGGGGGGAATGTGGAGAGAGACAACTAGAATGGAGGGGCATCTGAAGAGTGGTATGAAAACCTAGTCTAGTGGAAACTTCCCAAAATATAGGAAGTCAACACTAACAAAATCTCCAAATATGGGGGAGATGTAGACTGAATTAGCTGTCTCTTGTCACCAAATGAAGTTTCTAGTACCAGCATGGGGTTACATCTAATTGAGTTGTTGGCCAAGGGAATCCCATGGAAATGTGCCCCACACCCAGGCTGTTGCCAAGACAGTAGGTTGCTCTCTATAAACTAACAGAAAGATTCCGTTGTGGAAGACACTACCCATACAACTTGTTTTGCCTGAATGTCCTTATGTGTACCACCTATGTGCCTAGTGCCTTTGTAGTCTGGAAGAGGGCCTCAGGTCCTCTTGAAAGGGTTGTGAGCCACTATATAGATGCTGGGAACCAAACTTGTGTCCTCTGCAAGAGTAGCAAGCATTCTTAAATGCAGAACCATTTCTCTATCCCAGCAAACTGTTTTATTAAAAGCAAAGTGAAACTACAAGTTTTGGATATACTCTTGAGAGAGTAGACAGGCTGGCTGAGTGAGAGTGTTCTTATGGGTCGAGTTCATGTTTTGGTGTCCATTTCATGGAATCCAAAAGGAGGAGTACTGCATGTAGATCTTGATTTTGATTCACAGGCTTGAATTATGTAAGCCTTTGTTTATTGTGCATATATATCCCTTCCCATGATTCATCTGATTTAAAACACATGCCAAATTATTCATAGGCATAAGATGATGAATTGGGCAGTGTCCATATAAATTAGTGGACACAATTTACCTTACTGTGCTTGTATTCAAAACTAGTCTATATAAGATCACCTTTCTCATTCACATACCTGGATAAATTGGGAAATGTATTTGAAAGGAAACCATCTACAGAAGGGTAAATGAGGAGTTGTTGATGTTGTTAGATGCTGAGAAAAGTATTCCATGCATTTTGATGCAGATAGAGGTTCAAGTTGCTAAGCACATTATTAAGAGTGGAATGTGTGTGCGTAGCCCAGGCAGGTGAGGGTCTTAGAATGTTGCTTTATTTCCTTTAGCTGTTGCAGTGATAAAATACTCAGAAGAAAACAAGTTAAGGGAAAGGGGGCTTATTTGACATTCGGGTCCAGGTTACATGCATCATGGCTGGGGAGTCATAGCATCAGGATCTTGAGAGAGCTGATAATATCACAGCCACAAACTGCAAGAAAGAAGAGGAGTAAGGTGTAAGGAATGAATTATTGCACCTCACCTCTTCTACAGAGAGAGAGAGAGAGAGAGAGAGAGAGAGAGAGAGAGAGAGGGATAAAGGTGTAAGACAGGCCTAGGGAAATGATGCTGTCTACAGTAGACAGTGGACAGATCTTTCACATTAATTATCATGATTAACATCATCCCTTATAGACATTCTCAGAGATCCACTTCCCCAGATAATTCTGGATTGTGTCAAGTTGAGAATTAACATCAACTATGACAGTTGTCAAGTGTATTGTTAGAAAAAGACTATGTATCGCCCAAACCAAGTGGAGTCCTGGATTGATAAGCCATTCCCTATGTTTTCTGCTTCAGATTGTTGGTACACTTTCTACCTATAGCCAGAATCAAGGAATATTTCAAGCTGTTCCTTTGTCAGATAAAGGAAAGGCTGTTTCCTTGGATGTTGAATTCACGGACAGACATGGATATCCATGTCAGCTACTGGGTGTTCAGTCTCCAGTGTAAAGTTAACCATTGTTGGGCTTCCCAGCCCTTATCATATAAGCCCAACTAATAAATCCCATTTGTAATATATACTAATTTTATCAGCTCTGACTAATCACAGAGTTCTCTGTTTCCCAGTGATGATTTCTATAGTTTTAGCGACAAGTAGGAAAAACCTTGACTGGTTGATGGTGCTAATGCATGTGATGGTAGAAATCAAACAATAGGAAGAATATTGTACATTCTGGTGGAGAGGAGTACTCTCCTACTTTGCCAGACAGACTTGTGCTGTGATGGAATCCAAGGCACAACTTGACTAAATGGTAACTAAATTCATACTTAATACAGTCAGATGCAGTGAACTGTATATAGCTTACATAGTCAAAAGATCATTCCTCCTGAAAATATGGTGACATAGCAGTGCTTAATATGCAGCAGGGAGTCACAGAAAGATGAGAATTTCAGTTCAAAAAGTTGGTTTCAGGTCCAAGGAGATGGCTCTGTGGTTAGTTATTTACTGAGGAAACTTGAGGGGCATAAGTTTGGCTATCCAATAGCCATTTAAAGCCAGATTGAGTGGTGCATATATATGTAAATCCTAGTAGCCACATTGAAAGATGAGAAAAAAAAGAGAGAGAGAGACATCCTGAACTTCACAGGCCAGTTAGCCTAGCATATGCAGCCACAAATGAGAAACCCTGACTCAAACAATTTGAAAGTGCTAACTGGCAATCAAAGTTGTCCTCTGACCTTCACATACATGCTTGACACTTGCACATCCTCACAGACCCAAACATATTTACCCAACATATACAAAAATTGCAAATATTTCTAGAGGCACAAACTCATATTTATTTTGGCGTTTAGTATCAAGTTGGTGTGTACTTAACATTATTATTCGTTTGAAATAAAATGTCAAACCAGAAGTGCCTAGGCATTAATCTGTATTTATATGCCTTGAAAATAAGAGAAATTGGCCTGAAGTCAGTGGGTCCATGGAACTTGCTCCATTTGGTTAATGAGATTAGTTTGGCAGAAGGGTCCTTTGCCTTTGGGAATGATTAAATCACCAGATCAAAACTGTGTATTTATTTGCTGGGGAATAATGCCATGGGCATAAGCAGATATGTGTTTAGTGGTCCCTGAAGGTGATACGACTTTGTGAACTCTCTAAAATAAAACACCGCAAGATTGCAAAAAATAAAATTAGGTTCATGGATCCTAAGAAATGATAAAAACTGTGCTATGAATGAAGAAAATTACCTTTTCCAAACTGGGAGTCATTTTAAAAGAGAAGGATGAAATGGGAACTATTTATGCCATAACAATTTTTTTTGTTAAGGGATCATTGGTTTTTATTTTCATACTCACCTGTTCTCAGCATACACTGGGGTCTAGATGCAAGCTCAATAGGAAAAGAGTAGTGACACCAATCTGAAAGTTAGAAGAGATGCTAGGATAAGATCCATCTGTCATAGTTAAGCTCCATTATTTGTTTGTGACTTTTCTTGGGGTGATTTGAGCAAAAATCTATTCACTTCAGATGACACCAATGACAGGCCAAATGAATGATTTCACCAAGTCTAGCTTAGCAAACCAGTGAATTTATTGAGGTTATTCACAAGGTCACGAATGACTCGAAGGCAGGTGCATCACTGAAAATCCATAAATAGCATGACCAATGACTCATGAAAGCTACATTAGCTATGTGCTATTAGCACTACTTGTAGGCTGATAAGCTGGCCAGAGTTTTTTCTCTCTATCAGTAGTTGACTGCTTGTATAACCTTGGATGGGGATTCAAGAATCTTGTAAATTTCAGAGGTTTTTCTGAGACTTGTGAGTTGTGTTTACTTCCTGAATTTTGGGACTGTCCTTTCTCCCTCAGGAGGGAATGTTTCAATGTGGAGGAAATAAATACATAATATTCCTACATGAAACTCATTGTGGCATTTGCTTTCTCATCTGTCAGTATCTACTGTGGCTTGATTCATGGAATTGTTGTGAATAGTCAAACTTCCAGATATCAACATCTTAAATATTGGAACGCACTGTTGTTTCTCCTAGACATGTTCTTTCATACATTTTTTGAGAGATAGGGTGTAGGACCATACATAGTCATAGTCAAGGCTGGCCTGAAGCTTATTTTGTTGAGGATGACTTGGAACTTCCAATGATTCTTCTGCCTCCACTTCTTTAGTGATAGAATTATTAAATTCCACACCCAGTTTATATAGTACTGGGGATGGAAATTGAAGTTTTTTTTTTGTTTTGTTTGTTTTTTTGTGGAATTGGCCAGCACTCTTCAAGCTAATCCACACCCTTAGCCCCATTCCTCATACTTTCAAGGGGTACAGCCAAATTCATTTTCCAAAACATGTATGGCTTCCATATTTACAGACAGATAGGTAGGTAGGTAGGTAAGTAGGGTAGGTAGGTAGGTAGGGTAGATAGATAGATAGATAGATAGATAGATAGATAGATAGATAGATAGATAGATGGATATAGATGGTAGAAAGATATATGTATGTATGTTCATAGACCTAGCATGGGGGCATGGAGTAGAAGATAAAGGAGGGAAGGAAGTGTCTTAACAAACGACAACAACAACAACAACAAATATATTCATCTAACAAAATTGTGGGGCAACACTATTCTTTCTCATCTCTTACCTACAAAGGACAAAGGACATTTTATCAAGAAAGGAAAAATAGGTTCATTTTTTTCCTCTTAATTTCTCTAAAATGAAGCAATCCTGAATTTCAGGTATGCTTGGACAGACAGAAATGGATTATCAGGAATAGGGCATGGTGTTGGTAATGCAAATATGAAAGGGTGTTCTCACCATTTGTATGACTTCACAAAGAGAATGGAGCAAGACTTGAAGTTTGCTTTACCATCAACAGATTGTACAGAAATTGGATAGAAATTTGAGAATACAGGACTGAGGAAAAGGCTGAGTAAATTTCTTACAGTGATAGCATCAGGATCTAAGTTTAAATACCCAGAACGCGTGTAAAAGCCAAGTATGTCTGTGTGCCTCTGTAACCCCAATGCTCTGAAGCATGGCTTGTTGGTCAGCCAGTATAGCCCACCACATAGTTGTATTCTCAGATTCACAGAATTCCTCAAATCCTAGCTATGTGATCATATAAACACATCTAAATCCTCAGTCCAATGATTCCTGATCTTTTTTGTTCTAATTTCACTCTGGGCCATTGATGTAAATAGCCAGTTGATAAAAGCCTTTGTACCAATAACACTGCCATAACTCCTCCATTGTCAACACAGAAGCATGCACACACATAAGCATGCTGCACATACAGGATTAGTCCTAAGATGATTCTGAATGTCCACTTCTACTCTTTTCTTATCAAAATGTTTGTCGAAGAACTTATTAAACACAAAGGTCAACACCAATGAAATAAAGTAAGTTGGAAATGACCTGGCAATAATTTGGAATTATAACTGAACTGTAAAGTAAGGTATAGACATTAATACTTGTAAATAAACTCCAGGTAGATATCCACACCTCTGGCCATCTGAATTTTCAGATTAGCTGTAATTCATGTTGGTTTAACAAGGTTCATTTATTCAAAATCCTATTGTCACAGGACTAAAACTTGAATAGGCTTTCCTTTGTAAGCACTAACTGCTGTTACCCCCAATCTCGCTCCCATTTAAAGTTCAGATGTCATATTTTTCGTGAACAATATTTCTTTTTCTCTGTCTCTTGTCAGCCTGCCAAGAAACTGGCAATTAACTGAAGCTTGCCCAACTGGGTGACTCCCTCATACTGACATGTATGAAGTGCCCCCTAGAGAGACCCTGGGCCCGTTATTACAATCTCACCTAGGAAGAGATAACATATTTGCATGGATTGCACTCCATTCAGACTTTCTCCTGTTCATGTGAGCTCTATTCATGCTTTCTCAGTAATTCAATGTCTTTTAATAGGCAAAGGTTGGCTCAGATTCTTTGTTTATGAGTCTGTCTGTTTTGGTTGTTTGTGGCCTTAATGCATTTTGATGTATAATAGAACCTGTGGGTATTTTTTACCATATTTTTTATGATTATTTCATGTCTCTGACCAGGAATCATCATGATCTTTCCTTCTTCTATGATGCTATCAATTTCCATCTTTTCTTTTCCTCAGTGCTCATTGAAAACTTTCAGCTCCAGACAAGAAGCTTACTGATGAAGTTATACCAATGGGGCATATGTTCTAAACCCAGTTTAGAGTCACTTTCTTCATGCTGTGACAAATTCATGGGATAAAAGCAGGTATAGAAGAAGGCTTTATTTTGACTCACAATCTGAGAGCATATTCTATCATGCTGAAGAAGATATGATGGCAGGGGCTTTAGGAAGTTTCTGATATTGTATATGAAATCAAAGACAAATGTTGATGTTCTACTTGATTTCTCCTTCTTACTCGGTTCCGGAACCTAACTCATGGGATGCTGCTATCCACATTTAAGATGGCCCTTCAGTTACACCTTTCTGAAGACACTCTCATAGACATACCCAGAGGTGTGATTCCATGGTATGAAGCATGCAATTAGGCAGGCAGGCATGGTGCTGGAGCAGTAGCTCAGAGTTCATGTCTCGAGGCACACCCATGGGACAGAGAAAGACACTGAGAGTCTTCTAAAATCTGAAAGCCTGTCACTGGTAACATACCTTCTCTAACCAGGCCATACCTCCTAATCCTTCCTAGACAGTTCTACGAACTTCCAAGTATTCAAGCGTATGAGCCTATGGGAGGCATTTTCATTCAAAGCAGGTAGCCTCAAACTCCCAGTACTCTGCCTCTGGCTCTGAGTTCTGGATTATAAATGTGTGCTGCCATGTCTGTTTTGTGTCAGGTTACCACATGCTTTACTTCTGTTAGATAATTGTTTAGTTTGGTAAACATTTTTTTATTTTATAATTTAATTTAATTTTACATATCAGCCACAGATTCCCTTGTCCCCCCCCAATCCCACCCCCCACCCCCCCTTCTCCCCAGCCTTTTTAAAAATAAACTACTGCTTTTTGTCCTGATAGTTTTTTTTATTACATTCATTTATTCTCTCTCTCTCTCTCTCTCTCTCTCTCTCTCTCTCTCTCTCTCTCTCTCTGTGTGTGTATGTGTGTGTGTGTGTGTGTGTGTGTGTGTGTGTGTGCATGTCCTTTGCTCATATATGGAAGTCAGAGGTCAAATTTTGCTTGTGGATTTCTCTGTCCACTATATGGATGCTAGGAATCAAGCTCAGGTAGTCAGGCTATGTGGTAAGTGCCTACTAAGAGATCTTACTGGTCCCCGGAAAGATTTTTTTCATTTGAAGCGGTATTCATTCATTGAGGTTGACTTAACTCTTCCGTTTTTCTTTTAACTAGTATTAGCACCAAATTTAGTGATATTTTTTCACATGAATTTTTTTTTGTTTAAATTAATTAGTTGCAAGCCAGATGGTGGTGGCCCCCACCTTTAATCCCAGCACTCAGGAGGCAGAGGCAGGCAGAACTCTGTGAGTTCCAGGCCAGCCTCGTCTACAGAGCAGGTTCCAGGACAATCAAGGCTATTCAGAGAAACCCCATCTCAAAACAAAACAAAACAAAACAAAACAAAAGATTAATTACTCATATTCCTTTTTCCAATATTTTAAAGTATTATTTAAAATTCCATACATCTATATAATGTATTTTGTCCACACTAACCTTTTTTTTTCTTATCCCCTTACCATTTCCACTGAACCTGTTCTTTTGTTCAGAGTCTCTTCCTAATTCCATGTCTGTTTTTGTGACCCATTGAATTTAATCACAACTGCTTGTTTGAGATGACTTCCTGAAACATGAGCATCTCAGCACTGACTGCACCACTGAAGAAATGACTCTCTTTCCCCAACAACCATTAACTGGCAATATATCCTAAGGGAAAGTAAATTTCTAAGATAGTATCACACTATGTATTCCAGACCAACTTCTGCTTTTGCAGTCTTCTTGCCTTGGTTTCCTGGCATGACTGAATGCATGTGCTAATGCACTTGGCTTTAAATGATTTCTAGTGGATACTTCAATGTATGCACTTAGGCATTCAGTATAACATTCAATACACACACACACACACACACACACACACACACACACACACACACTGTGGATAATTGGCCCCTCCATCAATTTAAACATTTATCATTCCCTTATACTGGGAATATTTCAAATTGTCTGTACAAGCCATTTTGAAATACATAATTAAATATTGTCACCTGTAGGTTCCTGACTGTGCTGTAGAACATCAGAAGCTGCTCTTTCCTAACTGTACCCTTTTTCTTGTTACCCATGCTTTTTTCATCCCTCCCCTCCCCATCTCAGCCTCTAGTAACTACCACACTATACTATATTTTTCTAAGTTTACTTTTGAAATGCATTTCTTATAGAAATCAGAATTTAGCATTGTTTTGAAACACTTTGAGGATTTCTTTTAATTAGGACCTTCCTTAGACTTAACTAGACTTTATTTGGCCAGTACTGTTATGACTCCTCACCCAGCCATGTTCATGTCTTAATCTCTAATGCTTTTAAAGGGCCTTTGTAGATAAGATTCTATTTCAGAGCTGATTATTCTGGATTTTCTACGTTGGTCCACACTAAACCATGAGTACCTAACAGTGAAAAAGGACATAAGTGTAATGTTTGGAAAGGACTCAATGTGCTGCAGCTGGCCTTAGGGGTAGAAGGGCCTTTGAACCACCAAAGTGAGCCACATCCACGACCCAGAAAGGATAAGGAAGCAGACCTACCTGTGTGGTGGGAACACAGTCCTACAGATGCTTTGCTTTTATCTCAGGGAGACTGTGGAAGACGTCGGATCTGTAGAACTCTAAGATAAAATGCTACTCCTGGTAGCTTTGTGGTAATTTGTTTTTTTCTGCAGCATAAGAAATGCAGATCGTCATATCTCATAACGAAACCCAACCTGGCTCTCTGCAGTAGACATAGTACTTTATTCACTAACCTGGCTTTGGCTTTTATTTATTTTACACTAATGCATTCTCATTACCATTTTAATTGTTATTTGTTTCGTGTACATTCATTATTTTCTATGAAGAAAAGTTAGGGACTGTGTACTGGTTGCTATTCTTCACCAACCTCATCTACAACTAAATTAAAAATTTCCCTGTGTGTTTTTTAAGTGTTATATACTGCTGAAATAAGTGGAAGAAATGGAAAAGAATAAAGCTGAGCATGGTAGTTCTTTTCTGTAATAGCAGCCCATGAAAGGTGGAGACAAGAGAATCAGGAGTTCAAAAGGTCTGGAATAAAAGTAGGTCTTCCTACTTCAAATGATTTAATTAAGAAATACCCTGCACAGGTATAACCAGACACTTGGGTTTTAGGTAATTTCAGATGTAGTCAAGTTGACAACAGACTAGCCATCAAAACTCCCTTCTTAGCCAGACGGGGGTGGCACAGCACTTGGGAGGCAGAGCCAGGAGGATCTCTGTGAGTTTGAGGCCAGCCTGGTCTCCAGAGAGAGATCCAGGACGGGCACCAAAACTACGCAGAGAATCTCTGTGTCGAAAAACCTCTGCTTTGTACCTTGCCCCCATCTCCTTTTGTCCTTTCTCCTCCTCTCTTTGCTTACATAAGATTCTACAGCTTCTCCCACCTCCAGAACAAACAAGTGTGTGAACAACAACAAATTCATTTTGGCAGAGGAAAAGCTTGTTAGAAAAAAATCTTTGTTCTGTTTTACTTAACACCTCAAAACTCAGTGCTTCTGATCTGGAAAAAAGGAGGAAGAAATTAAACTCAGAAAATATTTGTGAGGACAAAAGAAAGAAATGTAGCAGCATTTATGACTAAATATTTGTTTAGATAATAGGGACTCTGAGCACTTGTTTTTCTTAATCAGAACAGAATAAGCAACAGACTCTGCAAGTAAGTATATAGTCATGTTGATGGATTTTAGAGTAGAAATAGGGTCAAGAAGAAAGGTCATAAAGAGCATTTTCTTGAGTGATTACATACAACTTTTGTAATTTTTGATGGTCAACTGTTCTTCCTTTTAGGCAATCTAATGAGCAATTCAATTACATGTGAGCAAATACTACACTTGTACAAACATGGCCTTTTCCATGGTCTGAGTGCCCACAGTTACATTGTTTCCCCTTGGTGTAGCTCATGCTCATCCCATAAATGGATATGCATTGCCTTATTTCCAAATCCAGTCTGTTGACGAGAGCTGACACTTTGTAGGAGCATTTGAATTTTAATGTGGTTTTGGATGGCTGGGCATGTGATAGTTTACTGAAGCGGGCTTTGTTTTCACTACAATCCAGAGGAGAAAAATGTCTTTTTAATTAGTTTGAGTGTTGTGGGCATTGAAAATAATTTAATTAAACACAATTGATATAATTGTTATTTCGCAATAAGAACAGATGTGCAGAGATGACAGAATAAAGAGTTTAAAAAGCATTATTCTATATTCAATCCAATCATTCCATTTATATATATTTATATATATATAACTAAGCATATAAATATTTTTAAATAATATCTAAGCATACACAAATGCATATCTTGTACATTTTTCATGTGTGTCATAATACAAACTATATTATATAGTGTGTTTTTATTTTATATGTGTGTTAATATTTTATATATAAAATATGTCTAGATAACATAGCTATAAGACCTATATAACATATATGTAATATTAATGTATATATATTTACACACATGCTATATATATACACACACACAATTCATATTTTAATTTTTTCATTTCTTTTGTATTTGAAGAAAAGTTCTTAAATCAGTTTGGTGCTGGTTTATTTTCTGATAATTGACAACAATTCTTTATGAACTTTCCTTATTTCTGTACGTTTAGTAAAGAGAGAGTCTTTGCTCTTCATGAATGCTTATTATAGAACCAATATTAAGAGACAGAAATTGGCCAAGCTTGGTGATGCAGCTACTCTGGAGGTTGAGGCAGGAGCAGGCTCAAGTCCAGCTATGTAGTAAGTTCAAGATCAGTCTGGGCAAGTGAGTGAGTGTCTGTCTCAAAATAAGAAGTAAAAAGAGGGATGTAGATGGGTTGATAGGACGACTGACTTAGTAATGATTAGATGTCAAGCATGGGCAAGGCTCTATATTCAGTCAACAATATATCAAACCAGAAGTCTAAATAAACAAATGAATAAATAAATAATAGGATTGTGTTGATCATTAAAACAGAGAACAAGTTGGTCAAGTATCCAGAGTAAGTTTGCTCTTTTAGGCAAGATTGCTCTGGTGCCTGTATTTTCCTTAGCCACTGAACTGCCCATTTAAATTATATAAATTTGACTTGTACAAACTATCTCTCATCAAATAACCAACATCTGCTGAGTCAATACAGGATAGATTTTTATAGTCTATGGAAGCCCATGTTCCTACAAGGACTTAGCTTTTTGGAAGGGTTCATATATTTCATTCATCATGAGTACATATGCTCCATTCATCATGAGATTCTTATACTGCATTTATCATGGGATTCACAAGCTACCATCATAAGTACATATACTCCATTCATCATGAGATCATTTACCCTACTCATCATGGGGTTCATAAGTTACATTCATCATGAAATTACCATGCTCCATTTCTTATGATGCTCATATACTCCATTCATCATGGAATACACAAGAATCTTGACCTAAAAGAGATGGTGGCCTAAGATACAACCCTAAACTTTCCTCTATGAAGACATTTTTGTAGTTGGTAGCTGTTCCAGCTTTGACCTGGAAGTACTACCCCCAGTGAGGCTTCCGGTAACTGTCACTCCTACTTGCCCCTGAGGTGGGCTGAGACAAGAGCCCTTAAGACCTGAGATCTGGATGTACTCACTGTCTTTGTTCCTGGTGACCCTGGATGTTGGATGGTAGACTGAGCGGAGTTCCTCAGAGAACCCAGCTGGACTGCACCTCACCTCTCCCAGATCCTGTAACCAACCCTTTTACTAGCTGTAAGTTACTCCCCAAAATAAACCGTTTTTAATTATGTGGAGTTGCCAAAATAAATCTTCCAATACATTTTTTTTTTTTTTTGGTTTTTCGAGACAGGGTTTCTCTGTGTAGCTTTGTGCCTTTCCTGGGACTCACTTGGTAGCCCAGGCTGGCCTCGAACTCACAGAGATCTGCCTGGCTCTGCCTCCCGAGTGCTGGGATTAAAGGCGTGCGCCACCACCGCCTGGCCCAATACATTTTTTTTTCACATACAAAGAAAGGGAGTCTATAGAGACTAGAAGTATGAATATGGAACAGAATGGGAGATGTGTGTAAGAAGCAGAAGGCCCAAGTAACTTGACAATCTTGGATTAATCTTCCATTTCATATGCTTCTTCTTAAAATATAACCAAAAATGCATGGAAAAATGTAGTTGGACTTTCTTGGACTGCCAGCTCACAAATAACAACATGGAGACTTATTAATTACGAAAGCTTGGTCTTAGCTTAGGCTTATTCCCAGCTAGCTCTTATAACTTAAATTAACCAGCTTTTATTAATCTACATTTTGTCACATGGCTTTTTTTTTAACCTCTTTTCTATTCTGTAGTCTGATTTGCTCCGTGTTTTGATGGCATCTCCATGTGCTTACTTTCATCCCAGGTTCCTCTTTTTCCCCAGAAGTCCTGCCTATTCTCTCCCGTCTAATTACTGGACATTCATCTCTTTATTAAACCAGTTGTCAAAGACACATTTTCACTGTGTACAATAAGATTATCTCACAGCAAGAAATCTGCTGCTTCTCAGGGAATCATTACATTGTTTGTGGTCTCCCGGTCTTTCAAACAGGTGAAGGAAAAACACAGTTTATTGGCTTCAGATTACTCACTAACTAAGCAGTGTTAGTCATGTATTAATTTCATTTTCAAGGCAATTTAAGACTGAGTTATCGTAGAAAGTAATATCCATACTTTTACTATTAGTAGGCTTACTTGAATAATTATGGCATGAGTAAAGAGCTGATTATTATTAGGAATAAAATTTATCTTAACCATGCTCTTTATTATATTATCATATGTGTGTGCGTGTGTGTTTGTGTATGATATGTGCTTGCCTTATGGAATATTAAAAAGGGTTTACTTTTGGTGCCATGTA
Source organism: Peromyscus eremicus (assembly GCF_949786415.1). Taxonomy (NCBI): domain Eukaryota; kingdom Metazoa; phylum Chordata; class Mammalia; order Rodentia; family Cricetidae; genus Peromyscus; species Peromyscus eremicus. The sequence goes on along the minus strand of NC_081431.1, from coordinate 76,746,309 downwards.
ACCGTCATAAAGATTATGCAATAGAAACATCTGGTAATATTCAGTTTATTAACTTGAATGTTCTAGTTAAAGAGGATGATATTGGACACATAAAATTCATAACAAGATTTCATTTAAGACTGACCGATGGCACAATGACCACAACATTCCAGACTTCAGGACTGTATTGTGATAAGATCCACAGAAGAAATGAATATCATAAGGTGCTTACACAAAATGACCTGAAAAATATGAAGGAGGATGAGTATAACACTTAAAATGAGGGCAGAGGAAATCATTGCTCTAATATGTAACTGGATGTGTTTGTGTGTGTGTGTGTGTATGAATTTCAAATGGGAGATGGAGAGACAGCTCTGTAGTTAAGGAAGCAGCACATGTGACTCTCAAAGAAGATCTGAGCTCGGTTTTCCATATTCAGGTCAGGTAGCTCACATCCAGTCTTAACTTCAGCTCCAGGGTTAAGACGCCTACTTTTTGCCTCCATCACTACCTGCCCACACAGAGACAGTCATGTGATTAAATTACCTAATCAATTAAATTAAATTTAAAATAAATAAAACAAAAGCAAGCAATGGGAAACAAATTCCACAAGTATGTCTCTTCAAAGTCCATACATTTTCCCATCCCACTTATCTAGAAAAGAAAGATTTATAGAAAAAAGTAAGCTGTAATGTCACAGTCTGAAACCATGTATGGTAGTAGTAAGCTAATGGTATTTTCTGGGGCTGAATAAATTCTGAAATTGGATAGTGATGATGTCTGCAAAACCTTGTGAGTATACTAAGACAGCTGATGTGCACACATTTAAATGGTAAATTAAGCACAATTATTTAATTTAAAAAGTAAAAAGAAAATTCATCATTTGAAATACAGACATTTAGCAGCTGCAGACTTCCGCATCATGAATTCCATTTTCATATCAGAATAAGCAGGTGCAAATTAGATTCATGCTAAATTCATAATGCACAAATAAAAGATCACAAAGACATGCTTGCCCTGTCATGACCTATCCCATGACCTAATATGTTCTATCATTCTTTTATTTTCTCACCAGTGTTTCCTCATGTGTTGCCAGAAGAATTTTTTTCCTAGTTGTATATGTTATGTTTTAAATATGTCATTTTACATATGTGTATGTTTGTACATGTACGCTTGTGTATATGTGTACACATTTGGTATGTGCAAACATAGGTGCACATGCATGTGGAGGTCAGAGACTGACATCCAATGTCTTCCTCTATTGCTCTCCACTTCATGTTTTCAAGAAGTCTCTCGCTGAACCTGGAGATCACATACTCAGCTAGATGGAAAGCAGTCGGGACCCAGGTCTGGACCACATTAGTGGTTAGCTCACAGGTGTGTTGCCACTCATAGTTGTTTATGTGGATACTGAGAACGGAACTCAGGTCTTTATGTTTGTGTAATAGGTACTTTTTTTAAGCCTTCAAAGAATAAAAAAAATTATCTATTCTTAATAATATCTGCATTTCTTCCTTGTTTTGATAATACTTAAGTTTGAAAGCCTGTTTTGTTGTTGTTTGTTTGTTTTTCTTTCTTCCCCAAATGATATGTTGTGTGGGGACTGTGGTGTTATTTTACTTGTACTGAAATGTGATTTTAATTGTATGTTAATAAATAAAGTTGCCTGGGGGTCAGAGTTATAGAGCCATAGCAAGTGCGTGGCGGTGGTGGCGCACGCCTTTAAGGACCTGGAGGGCGGTACATACAGGCAATGACAAGGCAGTCACGTGTTTAGTTTACAACCAATGAGAAGGCAAAACATCTAGAGTATTTAAAGATGTACACACAGGAAGTAGGCCTCTTTTTCGGAGAGCTCTCTTGGCTGAAGCAGGATAGCTGAAGCAGGAAGGGTAAGGCTCTTAGTTCTGACCTCTTGGCTTTCTTCTCTGAATCGGCTCTGTGTTTCTTATTTAATAAGACGGTTGGTTACATCTACATTTGGCGCCCAACGTGATAAGAATCCATTAAAACCGCTTAACTTGGCTTGGCGGCAGGTCCGGGTTCCCGCCAGGGCGGCCGGCAGGTCTGGTTTCCTGCCAGGGCGGCCGGCTCCCTAGCCCGGGCCCAGGTCGGCTTGGCCTCAGGCCGGACCAACCTTGAGCTACTTGCTTAAAGCCAGTGTTACAAACAACTCAGGCCTGCCCTGCCGAACAGGGCCCCTGCCTGTAAAACCAACGCACGTGGTTGGAGCTTAAGGTAGCCAGAGCCAAGGCTTGACTAGGCTCAAGCGGGAACACGTGGCTGGATTCAAGCTCTTAGGCAGAACTTGTGGCTACGCTTGCTCTCTCTCTCTCTCTCTCTCTCTCTCTCTCTCTCTCTCTCTCTCTCTGGACTCGCACCTCGGACACTAGGTGGCTGTTTGAAATTCCCTCGGATTCGTACTGTTCTACAAGGACTTGGTAAGTCACTTAACATATCAGATATTTTAAAGAAAATTATTTAAAAGAAAAAAAAATTTTTTCCACATTAAAAAAAAAATGGGTTTTCTGTGTACATTGGAAGAAAATTTGTTTGCACTTTTAGACAGTCTGACAATGGAACAGCTATATGAGAAGATTACTGTTGATCGAATTATGCATTTTATTACTATGTTTATCCTCATTTTACTATTTAAAAAGATAGTCAATTTAAGTGCCAGGATGACAGCTTTAGAAAAACCTATTAAACCTGTAAAAACTCAGACAGAAGAAACTAACAGTGAAGCTGCTTCAAGATTGGATCATAGGGTTACAGAAAGAAAGCCTGTTTTCACACAGTCACCCTTAGTTTGTCCAGTAACCGTACAGCAGTCGCCTGATCAAATGACTACACAAAATATTTGGGCTCCAATTGATATGATAGATTTACGAAGGTTTAAGGAGGCAATAGTATCTTATGGTATGCATTCCCCATATGTAAAGCAAATGTTAAACTCTTGGTCAACATATAATAGGATTGTACCACAGGACTGGCGGGAGCTGGCACAAGCTGTTCTTGAACCCAGTCAAAGGCTTCAGTGGCTAACTTGGTTCAAGGACGAAGCTAAAAACATAGAAAAGCAGTGGAGGGATAAAGGAATACAAGTCTGCCAGGATCAGCTTATTGGAGAAGGTCAATATGCTTCAGCACAAACACAATGTTTATATGATGTCCAAACCCTAATTTTATGTCGAACAGCAGCCTTGAATGCATGGGACAGAGTTGAGGAACCAGGAAAAAAAACTGAGTCATTTACAAAGGTTGTACAAGGCCCAAAAGAATCTTTCACAGATTTTTTACAAAGACTGGCTTCAGCAGTAAAGAGAATGGTCCCGGATTCAGAAGCTAGTAAGATAATAATTGAATCTTTGGCCTTTGAGAATGCGAATGCAGCATGCAAAACAATAATCAGGCTGTTAAAGGCAAGATCTGCACCTTTGGAAGATTGGATTAGAGATACGGTTAATGTTGAAGCTCATGAGCATGATGATACGTGGATAGGAGAAGCAATTTCAAAAGGTTTGAGGAATGTTAGATGTTTTGGATGTGGAAAGCAAGGACATTTGAAAAGGGACTGTAAACAGGTCATTCCTAGAAACAATGTTTCTTCAAGGAACAATGGCAACAGAAAGCCCCTTCCTTCTGGAGTATGCAGAAGGTGTGGTAAGGGAAAACACTGGACCAACGAATGTAGATCAACAAGGGACAGACAGGGTAATCCTCTGCCTCAGTCTTCGGGAAACTCCCAGAGGGGCCTCATGCAGGCCCCAATAGCAAATCCAGTTCAAACCTTTCCTGCAGTCGTAGAGGAAACCCCTACCCAGAGCAATTAAATAACCAAATACCTATTGGAATAAGTCATGCTGGTCAGGATGATGAAACAGATAGAATAGAAAATTCAGGAGCAAATATAAAGAAAATTTTTTGGCAAACTTTTATTAATGAACAAAGACCAAAATTATCGATAAAAATAAATGGTGTTTTGTTGTCTGGTCTGGTAGACACAGGTGCAGACATTACCATAATTGCACCAGAATTTTGGCATCCAACTTGGCCTCTTCAGGAGGTAAATGTTCAACTGTTAGGAATTGGGACATTATCTCAGGTGAAACAGAGTGCAAGATGGCTCGAGTGTATAGGTCCAGAAGGACAGAGAGGAAAATTGAAACCATATGTAGCTAACATAGCTATGAACTTGTGGGGTCGAGACTTGTTGCAACAATGGAATACTCAGATTAACATCCCTCCAGTCTCAGAAACAAATCATAAATTAGCACATGTTTCTGAGAGAAATATTAGAAGGCATTATTCTGAGTGGTCACCAGCCATCCATATTATACAAGAACAGGGCACAACAACTGATGATCTTCCAAAGACACCAACAGCTCTACCTTTAAAATGGTTAACAGACAAGCCTGTATGGGTCCAGCAATGGCCTTTAACAACAGAGAAACTCCAGGCTTTAGAAGAGCTGGTAGAAGAACAGTTAAATGCTCAGCATATTGAGGAATCAACCAGCCCTTGGAATTCTCCTGTATTTGTTATTAAAAAGAAATCTGGTAAATGGAGAATGGTAACAGACCTTAGAGCAATTAACAAAGTAATTCAGCCAATGGGCTCTCTACAATCTGGAATTCCTCTGCCTACTCTGTTACCAAAAGGATGGCCTCTCATAGTTATTGATTTAAAAGACTGTTTCTTTTCAATACCGTTACAAGAAAAAGACAGAGAAAGATTTGCTTTCACAGTGCCTACTTATAATAATTCTCAACCGGTTAAAAGATTTCAATGGAGGGTCCTCCCACAGGGAATGTTGAATAGCCCAACTCTGTGCCAATATTTTGTACAACAGCCATTGGAAGTGATACTTAAATAATTTCCTAAATCTATAATTTATCATTATATGGATGATATTTTACTAGCTGACTCAAATGCAGATACTTTAGAAAGAATATTTGAAGACGTAAAGAAAATTTTGCCTTGCTGGGGATTACAAATTGCTCCTGAAAAGATACAAAGAGGAGATTCTATTAATTATTTAGGATATAAAATAGAGCTACAAAAAATTAGACCCCAAAAGGTGCAAATTAGGAGAGATAGACTACAGACTCTTAATGACTTTCAAAGATTATTTGGAAATATTTCTCATCTACGAACTATTGTTGGGGTAAAAAATGATGAACTGCATAATTTGTTCAAAACCTTAGAAGGTGACAAGGACCTAAATAGTCCAAGAGAGTTATCACCTGAAGCTGAGAAAGAATTGGCCTTGGTAGAAAAGAAAGTACATGAAGGGCATATCGATCGTATTGATCCAAAGCTGGATTGCATTTTGGTTATTTTACCTTCTAGGCATTCTCCTACAGGAATATTAATGCAGAGGGAAGATATCATATTAGAGTGGATATTTTTACCAAATAAACCAAACAAAAAATTAAAAACTTATGTGGAAAAAATCTCTGACTTGATTTGGAAAGGAAAATTGAGACTTCGTCAATTAGCAGGAATAGACCCAGCAGAAATTGTCGTACCTTTAACTAAGGAGGACATTGAAAAATTATGGACAGAAAGTGAACCTTGGCAAAGAGCTTGCAGTAATTTTTTGGGAGAAATTAACAGCAAATATCCCAAAAGTGATAGAATTGATCTTATAAAGAGAGCTGATTGGATCTTGCCTCGAATTGTACGGGTGAAGCCCATATCTGGAGTTCGTACATTTTATACAGATGCCAACAAACAAGGAAAGGCAGGTTACAAATCAGAAAATTTAAGTAAAGTGGTTCAAAGTCCTTATAATTCAGTTCAAAAATCAGAATTATATGCTATTCTGTTGGTATTAATGGATTTTTCAGAACCTCTCAACATAGTAACTGACTCTCAGTATGCTGAAAGAGTAGTATTACATATTGAGACTGCAGAATTTATCCCTGATGCTTCAGAATTAACTTCATTATTTATTCAATTACAAGATACAATCAGGAAAAGGAGTCATCCTTTATATATAACTCACATTCGATCCCATACTGGTCTGCCAGGCCCTCTAGCACAAGGCAATGATGAGATTGATAAGTTATTAATAGGAAATGTGCTGGAGGCCTCAGAATGTCATAAAAAACATCATGTCAATAGTAAAGGTTTAAAAAAGGATTTTTCCATAACCTGGCAACAAGCCAAAGAAATAGTAAAGAAATGTCCTACTTGTTCCTTCTACAATCAAACACCATTACCAGCAGGATGTAACCCAAAGGGTACTCAAAGGAATGAAATCTGGCAGATGGACGTGTTTCACTTTGCAGAATTTGGAAAACTGAAATATGTACACCACACTATCGATACTTATTCAGGATTTCAGTGGGCAACTGCTTTGAGTTCTGAAAAAGCTGATTCTGTAATCACTCATTTGCTAGAAGTTATGGCCATCATGGGTATACCTGCACAAATCAAAACTGATAATGCTCCGTCATATGTCTCTGTTAAAATGAAACAGTTTTTTGCTTATTACAATATAAAGCATATTACAGGCATACCACATAATCCTACAGGTCAAGCAGTTATAGAAAGATCAAACAGAACTCTAAAGGATATGCTAAATAAACAGAAAGGGGCAACAAAAACCCCCAGAAATAGACTGCATAATGCTCTATTAACTTTGAATTTTCTTAATGCCAATGAGAAAGGAACAACAGCTGCAGAGAGACATTGGATAATAGAAAAAACTACAGAATTAAATCAACCTATATATTTTAAGGATGTGCTGACCTCAGAATGGAAACCAGGGTATGTGTTACATTGGGGACGAGGTTTTGCTTTTGTTTCTACAGGAGAAGATAAGTTGTGGGTACCATCAAAATTGATAAAGGTTCGATTTGAACAAGAGAAACCTCTTAATTAGAGGAGGTGATAGCTCATCAACCAACATGAACATCCAATTTAAACTAACTTATACCAGTAACACATGTCTTTTCATTTAATCAGATAATAACTTGCCAAAAAGGAACATCCCCAAAATTAGTCTTGGGGAAAGGTTTTTGTTTTTGTCTTTTAGGAGAATGAAGGTTAAGGAATCTGAAGAACACTGGACAAATAAGACAACTGAAGAAAAGGGACAAATCATCTATCCCAGGAAGCAGAGTGAAATGGCGTATGGGTATATATTATCTAAAAAAATTTTATGTCTTCCTAAATGTTTGTTTCTGCTTTTCTCTAAAGATTTAACACTATTAGTCTTCTAATAGTCCCAGTCCAATTAAAATTTAAAGCTGACTTTGGAGTTGGAGAATGGCTCTCTCCTTCTTTAAACTCAAGCATGTTGTTAAAAGGAAAATGCAAACTCCCTGTATCATGCCAGAATAAAAGAGCCATCTTCTGCTATGAGACAGGAGAAAAGCCAAATTAATTAAGGGACTATTCTATTACTAATCTCAACTCTTTGATTCTATTCTGATTCTTTAAACTTTTCTTAAAGTATAAATTTTATATCAAAACTTACAAGATTAATATATATAGATATATAAATATATATACATTTTAAACTTTGCTAAGATATGAATGGTCATATAGAGTACTGATTAATTCTAAAAAAAAAGGCTTCAATTAGCTGCATATATATGTCTTTGTGTTCGAGTCTCTTATCAGTTTTCTGCAGGAATTCACGGCCAGGCCTAACACCAACTGAAGTCTCCAGGAAGAAGTTGGGGCCCCACAACAACAACAATTCCACGTGGACAATAATAACATCACTAAGCTGACAAACATCACCTACAGATCAGCTTTGAACTACAAGGTGCTCAGAGCAATTTTGAGATGACTAGCTGAGATGATCCAGTCTCAAAGACTACTTGAATAAGGACTTGAGATAAAACCTGAACTTTGGCATTATACACAGAATGGATAATGAAGGATATAGTTACCTTTCCTAGAATTTGACAGTTAACCTAAAATTTTTCTTTCAGGATAAAGATAACTTTGCCCATACCCAGCAGGAAGCAATTTTAAGAATACGACGCCCACATTCCCAAAGAGGTGGTGTGGGGTGGGTGGTTTTTTGGTCTTTTTAATGGGTTTTGGGTCTGGGATAATTTTCATTGTTTAGGGGGGTTGGTTACAAGTTGTTGTCAAGGTTTAGGAAAAAGACTAAGCAGATTAGATTTAAGGTTCTTATTTAAAAAAAAAAGAGAGAAAGAAAGAAGAAGAAACAGACAATTACTAGTTTTAAATACTTTACATTGGATTGGATTGTTTTATATTGTATACAAATTATATATATTGAAATTGATATTGTTAGAAAATGCTATATGTATATTTCTAATTGTACATATATCGTTCATTTAACAATGCAATTTTCTGATCCTTGAATATTATTATTACCATTAGGATATAAAGAAATGATAGTTAGTAGTTAGACATTACAATAGAACTTGTAGTCATATTAGATATGTTTTAAAAATTGAGCAGATATATTTTAGATAAGTCATCTTCAAACCCTTCAGAGATCTACAGAATATGGCATTTAAAATGTTTTAATAACTTAGAAAATTTTTCTTTTTTGTTATGACTATGAGACATGTCGGCTCCTGGCAGTACCAATCTACTTCAGAGAAAATATGGGCATTGAAGAAACTGCATATGGAGTTAGCTTTCATTGTGGCAAAAGTTAGCCACTGGACAACAAAGTATCCTCGAATCAACTGATGACAAAATGGACAGACAGGACATGAAACAAAGGACTACTGATTCTTGCCTAAACAAGCGTGGTTATGGCTTTATCAAAAGGCATCTTCTGAGGCCAGGACAATATGGCACCATCCCTGATGTGGCCTTCGCAACTCGGAAAAGGTACAGTGCCCTTTTCTTCGAAGGCAGCTGAACAGGCAGTGGGCCGATGGCTTCTGATGTGCTATGGAACAGCAGCTGAAACAGTTATTCTTGAAGAGTAACTAAGCTCATGCCTCTCAATAGTAGACTGGCATTTGATAGAGAGATGTGGAGAAGAACGGGATGCTGAGATGAAGCCATATGTACACAGCCAAGAAGAATGGAGAGCTGAACTAAAAAAACCATCAACATTTTCCAGAATTTAAAATCCTGAATCATGACATGACATTAGTGGAATTCAGGTGTTTCTGGTGCATGGACTGCTCTCAACCAATGTGAGGTTGAACTGTTGACCTTGTGTACATCCTACTTCACAAATGAGTCTGTCAGATATGCTAAGCCTATATAGGCTGAAGATGATGCCCCAGCATTGCGGAGAAACCTCAGGTGACTGTCCAGGCAGTTGGCTGTTTCTGTCAACTCACAAATTTTTTGGAAGTTGCTTGCATGCACTTTCTGTTTTTATTTTTGTTAGCTAATATTATTTCCTTCTTGGGTCTCTGAGGGAGTTGAAGATTAGTTAGTTATAGTTGAAGGTTAGTTAGTTGAAGATTAATTAGGATAGAAAGTGAATTAGATACATTTTGGACTTAACAAAATAGGATAATGAAATTATCATCTCTGAATTTGTCAAATACAAATGGACTAGACATTGTTTAGACATTTATTATTTGTATATATTGTATATAGTTATTGTACTTTTGTATATAGTTTTTCTTTTGTTAGTTATAACCTTTTTCTTTTTTTTCTTTTTATTAAAATAGAAAAGGGGAAATGTGGTGGTATTTTACTTGTACTGAAATGTGATTTTAATTGTATGTTAATAAATAAAGTTGCCTGGGGGTCAGAGTTATAGAGCCATAGCAAGTGCGTGGCGGTGGTGGCGCACGCCTTTAAGGACCTGGAGGGCAGTACATACAGGCAATGACAAGGCAGTCACGTGTTTAGTTTACAACCAATGAGAAGGCAAAACATCTAGAGTATTTAAAGACCTACACACAGGAAGTAGTCCTCTTTTTCGGAGAGCTCTCTTGGCTGAAGCAGGATAGCTGAAGCAGGAAGGGTAAGGCTCTTAGTTCTGACCTCTTGGCTTTCTTCTCTGAATCGGCTCTGTGTTTCTTATTTAATAAGACGGTTGGTTACATCTACAGGGGACTGAAAAGCTAGGTGTGCTTTTTTTTCTCTGTGTAGATATGTACATATGAATTCTGTGCCCTTGGAAGCAGGTGAGGGTGTCAGATCCCTGGACCTAGAGTTGTGTGAGGTTGTATGACCTGACCAATGTGGATGCTGGCAATGGAACTCAGGTCATGGCAAGGGCAGCACACAGCCTTGACTGCTGAGCCGTCTCTCCAGTCCTTAGCTATGCTCTTGTATTTGGTTCTATTGATTCATTTCTTACGTCAGGAATAAATGCCTGTTTACAAAAACAGTGAGACTTACGACTTTATTACTTCTTTATTACTTCACTTAATGTAGGTGTGTCCTAGTGTCTCTAAAACTCTGCTAGTTCTGAAACCTTCATTTTCTTTTATTGTCTTCTTAATGGTATATAGGACTGACATGACACCTTCCATTAACAGAATTCAATCTTCTGGTTAAATGTAGTCCTTTATGTGCAATTCTCCTATAGGATTCATCTTCCTTTCCTTATCAATCACATCTTCAGTTCTCACAAGGGTCTATAGTTCTGCATTTTGGCATCAAAGTGGTGTTTGATACTTTCTCTGAGGAGACAGGACACACACACTGAGAATACACAACAGTTTAAGGAAATTATTATAACGCAGTCCAATTTGGTGAACCATGAGTTTCTTGGGGCTACTTCCTGCAGTGCCGGTGACACAAGGAAGTTGTGTCACTGAAAAACCCTGAACAGGGCGAGGAGGCAACTCAAGAGACCTGCTGTCCAGAAACTCTCAGGAGGACATGGCGGCAGCTCCATGGGTCTGAGACTCTCCTCTCTGCAGCTCTTCTGGTCATTCCGTTTGCCCAGTGTTTGCTGCTTCCATAACCTTGGAGACAGACCCAGGAGAATCCACGTGTTTCAATTCCCACAGGAACATGAAGTGTGTTTGCTTCCTGAGTCTCATGAGCATCTCCTCCTTCTTAGAGGTGCTGTTTCAGGCTGTGGGAAATTGCCACACAACACATATCATGTTTCTATTTATAACTTACTTGACAGTTTGTGTAACACGAATTGCTAAGTGGTCTTGTTAATAAAAAAAACCTGGAGCCAGATATTGGGGTGAAAGCTGAAAGATCAGAGAAACGGAACAAGCCAGCCATGTTCTTACCTCTACGGAATCCTCAGTGTCAAGAGAGTGAGTTCCTGTTTCCTCATACTTTATATATCTTTTCTGCCCTGCCATCTTGCTTCCTGGGATTAAGGGCATGTGTACTTCCCAAGTACAGGCATGAGATCTCAAGTACATCGATTAAAGGTGTGTGCCACCATGCCTGGCTCTGTTTCCAGTGTAGCCTTGAACTCACAGAGATCCAGATGTGTCAGAGACCAAACATGGACCATGGAAAAGTACTAGCTAAGCCAGAGAACAAGCCCCTACCCTAAACCAAAGATAAGGAACAGGTCAGGCAGGTCAGGTAGCATAGCAACAGAACAATGGGCCCTGACCAGTGACCTTACCACCTAGCAGCCTCACGACTTGCACGACTTGCAGGTAGCCCTTCACCTGCACGTCCCCCTTCACCTGCATGTATGGCACATCGTGCACCCCTTCCCTCCTTCCTGCCCCCTCCCATGCTATATAAGCCTTGCTGAAGAGAATAAAATTTGCAGCTTGATCAGAACACACTGTCTTGCTATCTTCTCTTGTGTCTCCCCCATCCCTCTCATTCTCTCCCACAGGTGGGTCGCCTCCGTTGACACCCCGCTGGCTGGGGCACAGATGGATCTCTGTCTACCGAGTGATAAGATTAAGGGTGTGTGCTACCACTGCCTGACCTCTATTTTTAATCTACTGGCTGGCTCTGTCCTCTGATCCTCAGACAAGTTTATTAGTATATTACAATATATCACCACAAGTTTCTTTTTTCCTTTTTCCTTTTAGTTTCTTTGAACTATAATTGCTGGCAATTAATTCATAAATTGCATGTAAACAGCATTTCTAAATTCTTTCTCTTCCAAAAGTGCTGTGAATTTGTTCCCCCTCATGAATGCAGTTTTGCTCTGGTATAGAATTTTAGCTTGACAGTATTTTCCTACAGAAATTCATAAATGGTATTTTATTTTTCATATTTAATATATCAACATGTTTTGAAATTTTACTTACATTTATTTTAACTTTGATACATCATATCTACTTAATGTGCATTTTCAGCAAGAGCTTTTTAATTTGTTTAATGATTAATGATAGTCAAATGCTTCACTTTTTTTCTTCTCCCCTGCATATAGAACAGTAGACAGAAATATTTTTAAGTAGGATTTCTTCCTGGGTAACGTGACTATGGAAGTAAGCTTGCTCCTCAGTGCAGACTGAGCAGCAAAGACTAGTAGTTGCTCTGTAATCAGTTGAAAGGACCCCTGCCATGAAAGCCCTGTGTGCTCTCCTTGGGGAAGGCCCATGTTCCTCTAGGCTGATGGGATGTTCAGAGAGGTTTCAGCACAAGCCAATCACTATCTCCTGAGCCTCAGAAAGACAAAGAGAGCACACAGATCTGCTAAGAGAGCACACCACATGACCCAGTAAGTTTGAACAAGAAGTACCTCATTAAGCCACAGAGATACATGTATTTCTAAGAATTCTTGTGTTAAATGTATCTAATGCATTGTAGACTTTTGTCACTGAGTAATTTAAATATTTTACTTGTATATTTTTGGAAGCATCATATGGGAGGTCATTTAGTCATCTTAGGCTTCTTTTCAGTCTGTTCATTATTGTTTTGGTTTTTTTTTTCTTCTTTGGTTAAAGTTTTCATTTCCCAGAGTCTTAACTAAGATTTTTTTTACAGTACAAAATATTTTTGTTTCTGATGCAATGTCTTCTATCTCTGGAGAAATGCTGACTGTGAACTCATGTTTCTTGATACCAACTGTGTATTTGCTCTCTTTTATGTTACATAGTGCATCTCTTGGATCCTCTTCTTTGAGTATTCTTTCCTACACACTTGGTGATTTTTATACATGTACATATGTTTCCATTTGAGCAGCCATAGGGCTGGGAAGATAGTCCACTGGTCAAAAAGCACCTTCTGCACAAACATGTGGACCTGAGGTCAGATATCTGGCTCCCATATGAAAAGCCTGACATGCTTGCATGTGCACCTGAGTCTCTGCACTGGGGCTTAGCAGCAGCCAGCCTTATTCCAGGTTCAGCAGAAGACCCTGTCTCAAGACAACAAAGTAGAGAGCAGGACAGTAAGGTAACTGTCTTCCTTCTCTGGCATGCAGAGCACAGCTTTGTACATATCATCCACCACACTTGTGAGCCACACACAGAAACAGAGTAGAGAGGGCCTTGATATTTTCTAAAAATTGAAATTTCCTTCTACTGACTCTGTGGAAGGAATTTTGTCTCTCAAGCACACACCATTATAGCTCCTCCTAAACTATGCAATTTTCATTCTGACTAGTGTTTTTATTTTTTCCTGCCCTCTCTGTCACATGCACCAGCATTTGATGTTCCAACTAAGCACTCATAATGCTTATTTCTAATACAAATGTATCATGTAGGGTCCAAGGCAGTCAGTAAAAACATGGAGATCAACCTCAGCTTGCCTAAGTGCTCCCTTTGAGCAGTCTTTTATTTCTGATCTCTTAGCATCTGTTGACCGAATCACATCTTTCACAGAGATATTCCTCTGGCTTTCCTTTATTTTTAAAACTATTAACAACCTGCCATGCCTGATATGTTTTTTAACATGTATATAGCATGTGATTTTGTTTTTGTAACACTTCCTTTTTATAATAAGACTTCTGTAACTTCTAGAAATTTCATTGAGTTTTGAGATGTATCTACTTGCTTCTGCTCAGTTTTTGTTTTGTTTTATTTTATTTTTTACACTATTTCCTTTGGAAACATTTTAATATCCAAGTCAAGAAAAAGACTGAAAACCATCAGTGATATTTTTGGTTCACTGAATAACCGAATTTCTGTCCTCTCAGAAATTGAAATAACAAAAGAAACCTACCTGCGGTTGTGTAAATAAGCCTGATATTCAAAGCCAGTCTATGTCTTAGACACTAGGACGTTTAAACTTGTGCAGAAACAAACTGCCGAGTTTAAGGAACTAGTTTAGCTTTCAACCAGCCACAGCCTAACATGGATTTCTCTGCATAACATAAATTTATTCCAGCAGGCAGTGGAATATGGGAATTTATGGTGTTGTTGACTTCAGAAGAGTCTATAGAAGTCATAGGGATTTGAGAAGATATGATGTGTGCCTTTCTTTTGTAAATTTGTACATACACATTTACTCATGTACATGCACGGGTGTTTCTGTATGAAGGGATTTGTATGTGTACTCATGTTTATGTGATAATGGGTGTGCACATGTGTACAGAGATTCACACAGAGACCAGGAATCAGCTCACCTGTTGTTGCTCAGGAGCTGTCTACATTATTTTTTTAGACAGAGTCTGTCTTGATAGCCTGGAGCTCATCAAGTAGTCTAGGGTGGCTGGTGAGTCAGTTCTGGAATCTTCCATTTCTTCTTCCCTGGAACTGGGGTCACAGGTGTGACTCACCCATGCCTAGATTCTTGTGTAAGTTCTTGGGAATAAGCTCATGCTTCAACAACAGGCACTTCACTGAAAGAAGCTTCCGCCGGTCCTAATGAGAGCAATATAACTGGGATGCCCAGCTCTTTGTTATTCAACATTATTTTCATGTTTTTTTTTTTTGCCTAAGTTCCTGTATAAGACGATTTACTTATCATTACATCTATGAGTTAGTATTAATGATTGCACAAAGCAGGCTACTGAGATTCTAACAGAATGAATGCTTATCCAAGATGCAGTGCAAGCTTTAGAACTCAGATGAGCCTTCCTTTCTAGTATACACTTAATTATTGTTTGGTTTTCTTTTGTGATAGAAGTATAGACAGTTTAGTTAGAAAGAAAAAGACACTTATGGTGGTGGAAGTAGGATCCTGAGCCGGGAAAAGACAGCTGTTGCAGAGCCCGTAAGGCACACTTGTGATCTATTTCAGCTATAACACTGTTGTGTGCTATAAACATGGTGTTTTCTTCCACTGTATTGCAACTCTATTAGCAATAACATAGTAGGTGTAGAGGTGCTATTCTGATGACACCATTAAACAGTCTTCATTTGTGATAAGGAATTATGTTGTGGAGACAATGTTCAACTTGAAAATGACGAATCAAGCCATGCATTACAAAGAGAGAATGAGGACCTGCAGCATGGCTCAGTGGGGAAGGGGTGTTTTCTGTTGAGACTGACTACCTGACTCCATCCTTGACACTCACGTGGAGGAAGGAGAGATTGACTCCTACATGTTGTCCTCTGACCTCTATATGTATTCTCCCAGTCGACAGACAGACAGACAGACAGACCGACTGACAGAGTGAGTGAGTGAGTGGGTGAGTGAGCGAGTGAGTGAGTGAGTGAGTGAGTACATTTTAAAGAAAGAAGGAAATGATATATTGAAAACACTTCACACAGTGCATGACATGAACACACTTAGTTGGAAGTGACCATCGAAACCCTTTCACAGCTTCTTTTCAAAAGGCTCAGCCCCAAATTTTGGCAAACATAGTACCAAACTCAGCACTTAACTGAGATGCTTTTAGTATGTAAGAACCATCTCAAAATCCTTTTAGGCAAAACCTTATTGGCAAAATGTCTTCTTTTTTCTACCTTATTCTAAAAGTGAGGTGAAATTTTTCAATTCAGATTTCTGAATTCAAGCTTGCTCTCTTTTCTTTCTTTTCAAAAATATATTTCATGTGTATGAGTGTTTTGCCCACATGTATATGGGTGCAGAATGCTGGCATGACCTCAGCTGGCATCAGATTCTCTGGAACTGGAATCATAAATGGTTGTGAGCCATGCTGTGGGTGCAAGGGACAGAATCCATGTCTTCTGCAAGAGCAGTGAGTGGTCTTAACCCTTGAGCCATCTCTCCAGCTTGCTCCACTTTCTTTTAATCCTAGTCACTTCATAACAGGTTATTCATGGAGAATGAAATATACCCTTTATTATGCTATTTATGTGGATAAGCTGTGCTTAACATTTGTTGAGAAAAAAGCCTGGCCTGCACGATGGCTCAGGCAGGCCTGATGACTGAGCTCAAATTCCTGGGCCCCACATGGTGGAAGAAGAGAAATGACCACTCTGGATTTTCTCTGACCTCTACATACATGCAATAAAATGCATTTATCCAGATGTGCTGTGTGTGTGCACACTCACCAGTGTATACACACACATGCATGTGCGAGTATGTGTGAGCATGGGCACGTGCACACATACACTAAATCAACACAATGTAATAAAACAGTTAAGGAGAAAATGCTTCTTCTAGAGTGTTTTAATTGTTTAAATTCATTTGGATGCAGTATATTGCATCCTTTGCCAGGGTTAGGAAGTTATGGGACTTTTAATACTTGGAAACATTTTTGTCTGTGAGCACCTACCGCTTTGCTGTTTAGAACTCTTCTTCAGCTACCATTCTTTTTATCTAATTCCATGCAGACTAGAGGCAAAAGACTATAGGAGGGAGACTAAGAGTTTAGACCAGAAACTGATAATCACTTCCAGCATCCCACAATTTCCTAAATGTGTGGAAAGGACATCTCTCACGTCATGTAATTACAAATTTGTGTTAAGTCCTTTTCATTCTCACTTGTGTGGATTGCAATCCGGGTCTACCATTTACTCCTGATATTGAAATGTGAATGTAATTGGTGACTAATTTGAGATTATCACTGTTGTTGTGTTAGCAATTTCTATGTGTATATTGTGTGTACAAATAGCTATTTTGCTTTCAGCTTTGCTAACAGAAGCTAGTATTAAGAGAGGGCCAAAGAAAAGTACATCAATTTACTTTAGGGCCTCAAATTGTGTGTGTGTGTGTGTGTGTGTGTGTGTGTGTGTGTGTGTGCACACATGTATACGTGTATTTGTGGAGGCCAGGGGTTGGTGTCTTTTGTCTTCCTATTTTTCTTGCCACCCTATTTACTAAGAAAGAGTCTTTTAGTTAAGCTTAGAACTGTTCAATTCTGCCATAGCTAGCCATCATGCTCCAGGAATCTCCATCTCTGACTTTCAGTGATTGGATTACAGACATTCTGCCTGGCACATCTGCCTGACATATTCATAGATGTTGGCCACCTGGACTGTGGGCCTCAACCTTATGTGGGAAGTGGTTTACCCACTGAGCGTCTCCTCACTTCAAGGGGCCTAATGTTTTCGTTGTTATATAAGAAGCATATCATGCCATACCTTATCTAATGTCAGAGAGTGAAAAAGATACTGTGGGTTGAATCCAAATGTAAACTATGACTGATTCAGGGCTATCAGATGGCCACACAGGCATGTTCCGTGAAAGTACCAACTTCCATGAAGACTCTGAGGACTAAGCTGAGGAACAGTGCACTTAACGATTAACTCAGCAGTTAAAAATGTAGTGCAAGAGTTCCATTAGTAACTACGTCTGGGCTATGATAAATAACTGAGCTGTGGGCTTTCGTGGAGATCCTTGTTTCATGTTTCCTCTCTATTGCATCACCATATTTACACAAAACAGGAATAAAATTGGACTGGTGTATTAGCTCTGTTGATAAAGCGCTTGCCTTGCAAGCACAGGGCTTTGAGTTCCATTCCCTAGAGTCCACCTAAAAATGCCTGGCATGGGAACAAATGTTTGTCATCCCAGGACTAGAGTGGAGACAAGCAGATTCATGGGGCTCATTGACCAGCCATTTTAGCTTACTTGGTGATCTCTAGGTCAATCAGTCTCTGTCTCAAGAAACAAAACAAATCGCTGTGATGTCCCCTCCCGCAAATACAGATAAAACAAAGTGAATAGTGACTGAGAATGGAATGACAGCTGAGGTTTTCTTCTTGCTCTCCATATGTCTGTACACACACACACACACACACACACACACACACACACACACACGGGGGCGGGGTGAGGGGGATACAACTTTCTTGATCTGATCAGGCATTAGTAAATTTTGAAACTAGTCAACTAATTGGTTTATTCATTTGTTGGCTTATTATGGTATCTGGGTTAGGTCTATTATTCTAATTTCAAGCTCATCTGAAGAAACACAAACATTTCCACCTCCTAAAAACAAAATACTAAGGGAGATGAGGAAGACAGAGGAAGATATCAGCTTTCATCATATTTGTCTCCTGGAAAAGATCCCCTGGCAGAGAAATAGTTCCACTGAGACAGAGATGTTGTACAAAAACATCTTCTCCATAACAGAAGTGAAATGGAAAAAAATCCCTGTGAGTTTTATTCTATTTTCTAAATAAATTGTTTCAAATGGGTCTGGAATCACAAGAAAATGACCTCATAATACAAAGTCTTCTGTCATGGTAAAAAATTTTACTTCTGCTGGAGGGCATATAGCCATATCAAACCAAGCAGGCAAGCATACTGTCTATGAGTTGCACTGGGCTTTTAGTTCTAACCCACAGAGGTCCTGTTCCTCACTCTGAATGGGCACAGCTTGGCCTCACACTCTCATGAGCATTGCTGACTCAAAGCAGCACAGCTGAGGAGCAAAGAACAGCTTCTGAGAAGATGAAATCTTGAGCACAGAGTTTCATTTCAAGAAGAACTGAACCCTGAGGAATAAGAATTTCTGTCAAGTGGCTTCTTTGTGTTTTTTTTTTAAATAGAGTATTGTCTTATTTACCCTTTTAATAGAAAAGACAGTACATTTTGTTTCCATTTTCAACATACTTGTATCTTTATTTACCAATATCATTTCTGTATGGGTAAAGAAAAGAACGTTGCTTCCATCATATACACAGGGAGGAACTTTGGATCAACGAACCAAACTGTCTGGACTGACACCTCCACCTCCGACCACTGTCTGACTGCCAGCCTTGCTTGCTACTGCTTTTCTGGTTGTCTTGTGCCCACTGGGCAATACAGAGCCCAAGATATACCTACTGTAAATTTTCCTGTTGTTTTGGATTGTTCCAGTGGTTGATTGGATAGGTGTTTGTTTTGCTTTATTTTGCTCTTTGAGACAAGTTCTCTTGTGGCTCATGCTGCTGATTTTCATTTGCAACTTAGCCAAGGATGGCCTTGGATGGCTTTGAACTCCTGATCTACTTGCCTCTACCTCCCAAGTGCTGGAATTACAGGTGAGTGTTGGTGAGACTTTTGCTGGAGGGATGCTATGCAAGTATCTGTTCACCTGAGAAAGTAAAATCAGGACAGACCAAAGTAATAATTATACCCCAAGTTTAACTTGGCAAAACAATGAATTTATTGGGGTTATTTACAGGAACATGGAGGAGAGATTAGTTGCAAGAGCAGAGATGACTCAAAATAGGCACAATAGGGAAAAGTCCACTTAAACACTATTGATCACTTGTGAAAACTAGAAGTCTGAAGCTCCCTGCATGCCCTGCAGTAGCTCAACAGTTCTGGAATCTCCTCCACTGAGCTCAGATCGTGGGAGTCTTCTCTCCAGCCCTTGTGTACTGCTTCTCCTACTTTAGGGCAAGATCTCATGAATCCTGTAAGTTTCCACTCTCCAGGTCTTAGAAGGTTGTTTTCTTCCTGAGTCTCATTAGCCTCCCCCTCATCTTAGGAGGGAATGCTTTAACTTAGAACTCTCTGAAAATTAAGGTGCCTCCCTTCAGAATGGAATGTTGCAGCTCTAAGAAAATTGCTACATGTCAGTTTTATGAGGTGCTTGGGATCAAACCCAAGACCTCATGGCAAGCACTCTACCAACTGAGCTACATCCGTATATCTTAAGGAACTATTAAATAAACATCTAGATTAAGGCACCAAACTATGATTTGGTCTTCTCACCCCTGTACTACTGTATATAGCATTTTGTGTATCCCATATTTGGGAGCACTTCAACTTTTGTTAGCCCATCACTTTTAACATTTGTACTCCTGTAATACCAGAAGAATACTCACTACAGATCCTGACTACATGGGAAAGATCTTACTGGGGAATAATAATTCATAATCATGATCTTTTCCTTCTATATTGAGATGCTGATGCCAATTGAAGCCAAAATCTTTAAAATTCTTGCCATTATTCTTTCCTTAATATTTTAGAGCACTTCAGTTATTTAGTGAATGTCCTGTTATTCCAATGAATGATGTCATTAACATTATCTGCACATTTCACAGATGAAGCTCGTCTTTAAGGAAAGAAACTGGCCAAAGGCAGTTGGCATGTTTTTAAAAAAGTAATTTTTTAAGCCAGTGCCTAGACAAGAAAAGTGTCTTGCAAAGGAAGTGTCCTAGTTAGTTTTACCTGTACCTTGAAATGGCCTAAAGTCACCCAGGGAGTCTCATTTGAAGGACAGTCCCATCAGATTGACCTATAGAAATGTGTATGGGGAAAGGTTTTGATGGTTAATTGATAGAAAAGGTTCCAATCCACTGTGGGTGGTACCTTCCCTAGTGAGGTGATCCTGGCATATATAAGACTGCTAGCTAAGCATTAGCCTGCTGCTAAGCCAACAAATAACGGACAGAGTAGGCAAGTAGCATCCTTCATGGTTTCTGTTTTGTTTCCTGGACTGGAGGTGATGCTGCATGGATGAGTGAGCAGGCCTGCCTTCATTTTGCGCCTTCAGTTCCTGACATGGCACCTGGAAGAACAAGTCAAAGTAACATTTTCCTCCCCCAAGTTCCTTTGGTTTAAGTGTCTTATCATAGGATCAGAAAACAAACTGGAACATAAAGAAGTAATTTTTTGTTTTACCACTGGAGGAGAAAGATCCATTTTATTTTCTTCACCATGATAAGGACACCAGATTCATTTCCCACAGTTTGCTTCTCTTGTCTTTCCATGATGTCAGAATGTATTGAATAACAATAAATAAATTTATATGGTATAGTGGTTTCTTTGGTAGTGTTGCCAAGGAGTCCAGCTTTCCTTAATAGCCCTGGCCAACACAAACATAGTTCTTTTAATCCAACTTATTAATATTTATAATCAGTTTACAAAGTAGCCAATTTCTTTATGACATTTTCATACATACATTATTTGGCAAATCTCTTGCCTACACCTTTCTCTCCCCATCTACATTTAGCCTGCTTAAACCATTCCAACCAAGAGAGTCCCATTCCAATTTCATGTCATATGTGTTCTATCACCCTCTGCACCTCTCCTCCTTAAAGCCACTCCCCATATATGCCACTGCACATACCTCCCAACACACACATTGGCTCCTTCCTAGTTTCATGGCCTCTGCACACTCACTGCTTTGCAAATACTCAAATATAAAATTTGGAGGCTAAGATCTTCACAAGAGAGAGAACACAGAACATTTGTCTTTGAGCCTGGGTCATGTCACTTAGTGTAATATTTTCTTTTTTTTCCACTGTCATGTAAATATCATGTCTTCATTGAAGGGGGCTTCCTTTGGTTCCATACTTAACTCAGGGATATCTCTCTAGATAACTGTTCATGATATTTTATGGAGAATCATAATCATGATTCACATAGCCATAGAAGAAGACAAGGAGGAAATGCTCAGGGTCTCTCTATTGAAGGAGGAAGGCATTTGCCTCATTTGAGAGATGAAGCATCCAAGGCTCAGAAGGATACATCATCTTGCCAAAGTCTAACTGGCTTCACAACTGTCCCATCTCTGAGCTAAAGCCAGGACACTGCAGCTGTAGCCAGCTTTCCTACAAAGAATCGTTCTGTGACTACAGATACTTCATTTCAATGTCATCAGTTTTGCTTTAAAATAAGATTCAAATTATCTGTCAATTAACTTTAATAATGCTTATTAACACTACACCAGAAGCTAGTATGTGCTGTTCTTCTGGTACTAATGATAGTATTAACAATGTGGTCACAGCCCCACTCCTGAGACTATCCCACAATTGAACCTACTTTTTAGAGTTAGAAAATTAAAGGGAGAAAATTTAGAAAAAAAATTAGATGTATTCCTATACAAGGGAGAATATCCTTTCTTTTTCATATAAAAGCCAAAGAGAGTCTCTTTAGAGTTTAAGTATATCACTATATTTTCTTTACAAAAGACTATTAATTATGTCTGAGAGATTCAGTACTATGCTTTTGTTCAATGGTTGATAAGACAACAAAAAAACAATTTAAATAATGAATAAAGGCTCATTTTTGCAACATTTCTGAGGACTGAGTGATTTTTCCTTTTTAGTTTTATTATTTATCTGTATGTGCATGTGTGTGTGTGTGTGTGTGCATGTGTGTGTGCCTCTGTGTGTGTGTGTGTGTGTGTGTGTGTGTGTGTGTGTGTGTGTGACAGAGAAGGGAGTTACAGCATGCATCTGGAAGTCAGAGGACAAATTACTGGAATTGGACTTCTCCTTTTACCTTTCTGGGTTCTGGAGAATCTAACTCAGGTAGCCATGTTTACATGGCATACACCTTTATCCAACTGAGCCATCTCACTGGCTTATATGTAGTTTGAATTCTCATCCATATATGTTATTACATAGACAGGGTACTTACAACATATAAATATATTTGATTCTCACTATGCCTTAGTCAATGCTCTATTGCTGTGAAGAGACACATGACCACAGCAGCTTTTATAAAAGAAAGCATTTAGTTGGGGCTGGCTTAAAAATTCAGAGGTTGTGTCCATTATTATCATGGCGGGAAGCATTGCAATGTGCAGGCAGACATGGTGCTAGAGAAGTAGCTGTGAATAGTACATCTAGATCAACAAGCAGCAGAGAGAGACACCTCAAAGCCTATCTCAAGTGATGCACTTCCTCCAACAGGGCCATACCTCTTAAGTTTTTCAAATAGTGCCGCTCCCTGATGATAAAGCATCCAAATATGTGGACCTATGGGGGCCATTCTATTTCAGTCCTCCACATACTAATTATTATTGTATCTTTGATGCTTAGATGCTTTCTGAATTCTGTAATAAAGACCAATGTTTATTAATCAATTTTTATTTATATCCCATCTTATTTAAAATATTACTTGGCATAGCATGCAAAACCTGATTGAAGGACAATTAGAATAATTTACATGTAGTCTATGGGCAAAGGATGAAGACAATTGAATCGCATGGTTTAAATTCAGTCCTTTGGTCATCTAATAAATGCATTCCAAGTTATTTAATGATTGATAACTCAGTTTTCTCCCATAACAACTTGCAGATAGTATACTTGCAGACTAAGTTGAGAACATTTTGTTAAAGTGTTTAGCTGTGAGTTATGAAAGGTTATGGGAGAAACTTGAATGTATTTTATAAGTATATGTACTAGATGTGTATGAATGAATCCCTTTGAAGAGGTTACAAACTGTTTAATTCTAACTACATGAAGGGAAAGTATGAATTCTGCAGATGATCAATGTCTTTCAGAGGTCAGAGGAAAGAAGAAGGTAGAAAAGAATGTAAACAGGGTAATTAAGGCTGAGAAAGTTCTCTGTGTCCAGTGGTGGATATATGTAAGCAAAATCCACTAGATTGTGTTTAAGGGGTGTCAGGGATTTATTAAGATATGAAATCGAGAAATACACTCACAAATACAGAATATGGTAAATGGAGTTGCAGAGTTCTTAGAAAGCTGAGGACCGATCACACGCTGCTTCACATCGCCTGAGCAGGTCTTCACCACCCAAGAAAGAGTGCACCACTTGACTCCCTCTGTTCTTAAGGGGTTATATATGCAAACAGGGAACTATACCCCAGGCTTTGTACCACTAAATCCATTGGCAGAATGAATACCCACAACAGATATATGCTCTTGGAGGCTCTTAGATCACTACCTACTGAAAAGTAGCCTCAGTAAATGGTATCAAAGCCCATAAAGACTGCAAAATGTGAACTCTAATGTAAGCAACAAACTATATGACATACGGTACAGGCTTTCTGGCTGCAATAAATAGGCAACGTTTTGGCAGAGTATTTATTCTGGTAAAAACTATGTATATCATATGCAGAAGAGGAGGTACATGGGGAATTTCTGCATCTCCCTCTCAATTTTGATGTGGGTCTAAAATTATTCAAAATTTAAATATTTTTAAAGGATTATGGGAGGAAAGAATGTCGATGCTTAAAAATCTTCCACAATGAGTACTTACTGCTAACTAGTGGGCCAGCCTCCAGCAGTCTAGGGTATGCAAAAAAAATCCACGAATGTGGCAAAGGCTATATTTTTTCTATCTGAGGGGTAAATAGGGAAACATATACTTTCTGATAGTAACTTTCTCTTTTACTTCATCTTAAAAAATACTGTCTGAAAACCTCACTGTCTCCACATAGTTACATTCTACACATTTACATTCTCCATTCTTCTATACAGCTACATCTTCTATATTTCTCTACCCACTCAGCTACATCTGTTCATACTTTTCTCACACCTCTTCCTACATCTCTTATACTTCTCTCTACACACTCAGGTACATCTCTTCATACTTCTCCCTACATCTCTCACACTTCTTTACTGCAAACACACATCTATATTCAAGTTACATCTCTTTTCTATACAGCTTCATATCTCTCTATATTCACATCTCTTCTCTCTACTCTGCTACATTCCTTCATACACTACTACATAATTCAATCACTCATTCACTCACTCACTCACTCACTCACTCTCCTCTACACACATTTCTGCCCTACACACACACACACACA
This sequence comes from Peromyscus eremicus, assembly GCF_949786415.1. Lineage (NCBI taxonomy): Eukaryota > Metazoa > Chordata > Mammalia > Rodentia > Cricetidae > Peromyscus > Peromyscus eremicus. Next base: position 76,721,666 of record NC_081431.1, on the reverse strand, counting down.
CACACACACACACACACCCCTTTCTTCTATACAGTTACATCTTCTATATCTCTCTATCCACTCAGCTACATCTCTTCACACTTTTCTCACACTTCTTAACCTCTTCTCTCACACTTCTCTACACAGTCTGCTACATATCCTTTTCAGCACATACACCCTTCAACTGCCAAACTGTAGACAATTATAAGTTACATTTTCAGAGTCTGACCCATTCTCATAACACATGATAAGTCACACAGTTTTTCTCAGGCTAAGGAGGTCACACTGACTGGGCATGGTGAGTAAAGTAAGCACATAGCTCTGAGTGATTAGCGCTCCCAGATGGAGAATGACATTGAAATTCAAGACTTAAACAATAAAGTTAGTTGGCTGAACCTTGAGGTTCAGAGTACATGCAAAAAGTCCATTACTGCAGGGAGTTATGTCTACCAAAGTTGCTTTATGTATGACCTTAATTTAGCAATAAATACCCGGGAACTTGTCCTTGTGTGTTCATCTCCAGGGGCAACTAGTTTGCTTTTAATTTGTTCTGAAGTCTAAAATTAGCTGCCTTTGTTACTGAGAATACTATTACTTTCCTTTGTCAGTCTAAGTAATTAAAAATATCATAGTATTATTTTTATCTATTAAAATAATACAGCTTAAGTAGAAGTCATCTTCCTGATCATCCACAGCTATATGTGTGCCCAAAGATGGAATATTTTCACAAGATAAACACACAAACAGTGGGAAAAATAACCATAGCTGTTTCTAGGGAAGAAATGCAGTGGCACATGAGAGAAATTACAGACAGAAGCAACTAGTTTTCAGAGTTTGTGGTCTCAGTAGCCTTGCTTGATGGAGTTCCTCCATCAGGTGGTTATTCCTCTGGTATGTTGACACTTGAATTATTAATTGTCATCTTCTCTATACTTGCATGGCCTCCAGCAGGGACTTTTTGGTTCTTCATATGTGACTTATCCAAAAATTTAGTAATCTCCTTCCCAACTCCAATGAATATACATCAATACACTGGCATATAATAGTTATTGTTAAATTCTTACACAACTCTATATGTGTACATAAGCATATATGCATTTAAGATATGATTGCGTATATCTGTTTATATACATGTGCATTTAAGATGTATGTGTATATATGTACTCTTATGACACACACTTGTATGTATATGTACAAATATACATACACATTTAATACATACTATTATCTGCAACTATACATATTTTTACCACCCGTTTGTATGTGTGCACATTTATAAATTTATATGACATACCAGTGTATGCATGTATATGTATATATTGAAGATAAATGTGTGTACATATTTAAGACATACCTATATATGTATATACATATATACTTACATTTATATATAAGACACACCTGAATATATATGTATTCATACCAAAAATGTACATTTATTATATATTTGTACATGAGAAACAAGTGTGTATATATATTTGTATATTCTAGATACAAATGTTTATGCATTTTTGCATATATTTAATCTTAAGACATACCTGTGTAAGACAAATTGCTAAATGGTCTTATTAATGAAACCTCAGAGCCAGATATTGGGGTAAAAACCAATTGATCAGTGGAATAGTACAAGCCACAGTGAACCTCGTCTTACCAACTTTAGCATCCAGAGAGTTACTTCTTGTATACTCATGCCTATATCCTTTCTGTGACCCGCCATCTCACTTCACTGTCTCTGCCCAGCTGTATTACTTCCTCTTTCCTCCCAGCTTTATCACTTCCTGTCTATTTGTACAGACCTCCAGACCTCTATGGTTACTTAGTGCTAGAAATCAATAGTGTATGCCACCACACCTGGCTCTGTTCTCAGTGTGACCTTGAACTCACAGAGATCTGGATGAATCTCTGCCTCCCAAATGCTAGGATTAAAGGCATTTACTACCACTGCCAGACCTCTATGTTTAATATAGTGGCTATCTTTTTCCTCTGATCTCCATGCAAGCTTTAGTTATTAGAGCACAAATAAAATGTCACCACATACTGTGTATGTGTGTACATAGATATACATATATTTAAGACACACCAATGTATGCATGTGCACATACATGTATGCACATTTAAGGTAGACTTACATGTGTATGTATACATATAAATATGCATATTTAAAACATTCATATATATTTAAATTCTTATTGACTAAGCTGAAGAAAGAGTGCATAGTAGGAATTTGGTCTGTGATCTCTTGACTGTATGAGTTATATACAACACTATGCTCTTCATTGACATACATAGTAATGGGCATACTTTCAAGACTTAGTTGAAAAAAAAGGTTGTGCAAAGATATGATATCATGATGATATCAGCAGAGATGATGGGCTCCATACTCCCTAGAGTCCCCACTTGAGGAAACCTGGGGAATATGATGTTTACAGGATTCAAAAGCAATGCATTTCAGTGATTCCTCATCTTTCTAGGAATTCACCTTACCTACAAGGCCATGCAATTTCACTTCCACCCTTCCTATACCTCTTGCCTTTCCATTGTCATATTACTTAGAGTGTATTCTAGCTTTGTTTGTACCAGCAGCACCTCATTTATAAATGACATTGTCAGGGCTATTACTGAAGCTGTTTGCAGAATGTAGAAAAGCTGTCAAACTGAGCAGAGGCAAACTGTTCGCTGCAAATAGCAAATAAAACATACTCATAAATGATTAAAGGCACTTCATAAGCAATCCTTCCCAAGGAAATGGAAGTGTTGTCAGATAGAGTATTAATCTGTCTTGTGGATCTGGGATGAAGCCAAAAACAGTTGCTTCTAATAACTAGCACGTTATTAGGATGCTCATCTGTCCTCAGAAAGGGATGCTCTCTACTACAAGCCCTACCATTTAAGTGTGGTGTCATGGTATCAATGGGACTCATACCCTTGACATAAACCTTATTGCACAAACTCCATTTAGTGTTTCAGTGACTCTCTAAAGAAAACATTAATAAACTGAAAATCAACAACATAAGACCAGCAAACAGTCAAGCATGCCCCTCATACAATAGGAAGTTACTTAGAAGTACCTCAGACACATAAATAAATATAATGTTTTGTGTAGGTATGTTTATGTGTACATGTGCAGTTACACACATGTGTTCATATGTGTAGAGGCCAGAAAAAAAGAACTTCAGTGTCATTACACAGGCACTCCTCACCATTATTCCTCTTTGAATTAGGTCCTATCATTGACCTGGAGTTTTCTCATCAGACCAGGCTTACTCACCTTCCATTCTCAGGCACACTTCTGTCTCTGATGCGATGCTGGTGTGACAAATTCATGACACCACAATGAGTTTTCTGACTGAGTTGTAAGAATTGAACTCAATCCTCATGTTTATAAGCCAAGCACTTAACTGACTTACTGTCTCCCCAGTATTGACATGGTAGCTAACATTGAAAAAATCATTTGATGTACTTAGAGAGCTTCATTCTCCATGTGTTCATGGGGAGGAGAAAGTCAGAATGCCAAGCAATGATGAAACCCGTGTTTCCCCTTGTTACTGGGAAAAACCAATGCCCTTAGAAAAAGTTATTGCCCAAGATTACATTTAGTTTATACTATAACCCACAAACTGTGAATGTGTGTGTGTGTTTTGTACATGTGAGAGTGTGTTTAGGTAGAAGTGTGCATGTTGATGTTTAAGTGTGTGCATATTTGTGTGGTGCTCCAATGTCAAAGTAATTTGATTTCCTTAATCGTACTCTTTTATGAATCATCAATTTTGCTGGGGTGATGGGTCAGTGATTTGCAGAACCCTCATAACTTGAGCTCCCCGGAACTGGCATCACACTGAGCATGGCCCTTTTTCCATGAGTGTTGAGACTCAGGTCCTCATTCCTATATGGCAGGCACTTTATTGAATAAGCCAGTTCCTCAACCCCACAAACAAGATTTTGATGCAAACTCTCTTGTGCCCCCACAAAAGAATATGAAAAGGAAATCTTAGAAGATGTACTTGATGCTCAAGTGAACAAAACCAATTCAGGACCTATAATTTATGATTTATGTTTTAATTTTTACTTTCTTTTTTTCTTCCTTCCTTCCTTTTTTTTCTATTTTTTTAACTTAGCTTAGTTCAGGTAAAATTATATACAATTAAATTCATTCTCTTTTAAGTGTATAGTTCAGTAGATTTAACAAGTAGATGTTACCACAAACAGTATATATACTACCAAAAACACTACATAACACTTATTTCTATAAGCTTTAAAATTTTCTACTCTCATTTGTATGAAGCTCTTCCCTGCACACCCTGATAGTCATTCTTTGTTCCTTCACTCTAGATTTGTCTTCCCTCACAACCTCATGTCAGTGGACAAGCTGTAGGCGTCTTTTATGCAGCCTGATGTCTTGGCAGTTCTCCCCCATTGCCACACATGTCACTGGCTGTTTTGTGTTCACTTAATGCATTCTGTGCATCAGAGCTGATTCTGCATTGTGTCCATTTATGGAAAGAGAAACTCCTCGGATACTGAGGAAAAGCTTATGACTTCTCATATTGCATAAACTTAATTCCTTTGGGGAGATGTTTAGACACAACTGCCCTGACCATCTGCAAAGGGCTTTAAACCTGGTATTGAAATCTCAAATGGATATCAGGCCAGGTGACATCAAAGTCTAACAAGGATGTGGAAATGGAGGAAAAAGTTGTGCATTGTAGGAAAACTACAGGATCAGAAGGAAATTGTGACACTGCCTAATTAGTGGAGGAATTTGTTTTGTTTGGGCAACTTGTCCAGTTTTAGGCAATGTATATGAATGCATCCAACTCTTTTCTGCAAATATTCAAATTCTGTCAAGTGGACTCCCCCCCTTTAGGCAGACTCCAGTTTGCCTCCAACATATATATTAATTTCAAATTTTATTATCTATAAATATATCTTTTCTTTAGATCCTATTTGAATTTATGTTACTAGCTTCCTTATTTGTAAGTAAAATAAAGTATCTAACTCTTATTTATTTATTTTAAATTTTTTCATTTTATTTTATTTCTCATAATCAATTAATTAATTAATTCAGTGTTGGGAACCAACTTCCAGGAGCTTGCACACACTAAGCGGGTGATCTGCTGTTGTGCCGTATTTCCAGACCTCTGTTCATTTTGTATCTGTATGAGAATTATAATTTCACTTAAAAATTCATCTTTTAGGCTAATGATGTGTCTCAGAGGTTAAGAGCACTTGCTGCTCTAGTAGAAGATCTGAATTTGGTTCTTAAAACATATGCCAGGCATCTCACATCTGCCTATGACTTCAGCTCCAGGAAACCTGACCCCTTCTTCTGGCCTCAACCTGCACACATTGGCACATGTGCACAAGTGTGTGCACAAACACACACATACATAAATAAGTTGATAGTAAATTAAAATCTTTAAAACTCATCTTTTAGCAATCTACTGAATTCAAGTCAGCTGATCATACAATGTGCATCTCCTCTGCTGTTCCAGGAGTAAGTCATACATTTTCATGATACTTCACTTCCGTCATTTTCAGTTCCCTTTCCACATCAAATAATCTGGCACATGGTGAACTTTCCTCTATCCAGGACAGAGCAGTCCCCCAAGATAGCTTTACTTTCCACAGAAGGTCTGTCTAATGAGGCATACATGGTTTTTAGAGAAGTATCTTACTTTCCAAAAATATCAAGACTTCTCACGGTACAGATATCACTGACAGGAAACCAGTAACCTTGAGGATAGGGTCATGGAAGAGAAACATCCACCAGACGTGAGTCTTAGGCCCCTCTAAGCTCCATTTTTTCAAGCTGGCAGGGTACTAGGAAGAATATCAGTGGTAATATTTGTTGTTGGAGGATTCTATTATCCATACTGGTGATATTTAGTGTTCATTCTCATAGGAAACCCTTGATGGCAACAGACCAAGTATATATGATTTGTTTATGTCATAGAGTGACATATAAGGATCAAGTCCTATTAATTAATTTTTACTTTAATATCATCCCTTTGAATCCTTCCTACTGTCCTGCCCATCCCTATTTCAGCACATGGAGATGATCGTAATGGCACCTAGGTCCTGGCCCATCTCAATGTGCTGAAATAGGACCAGCAGGATAGCTCATCTGGTAAAAGCAGTGGCCACTAAGCCTGAAGACATGAATTTATACTCTGGGACCCATGTTGTGGAAGGAGAGAACCAACTCCTGGAAGTTATTCTCTGATCTCCACATTTTCATGGCAGCAAACATACCCCAGATGTCCCAATAAACATATTTAGTTAAAATATTTTTTAAAAGGAGCCTAGAAAGATGGCTCAGTCATTAAGAGCAGTTGATGCTCTTGCAGAAAACCTAGGTTCAGTTTTTACCACACATAGACTGGCTCATAAGCCTTCTGTAACTCTAGTTCCAGGGGATCTGATGCTGCTTTCTGACCTCTGAGGGTATCAGGCATGCACGTAGTTAATATACTGTCTTAGTCACTGTTCTATTGCTGTGAAGAGACACATGACCATGGCAACTCTTATAGAAGAAAGCATTTAATTGTTGCTTGCTTACAGTTTCAGAGGGTTAGTCCATTATTATAATGGAAATCATGGCAGCACACAGGCAGACCAGGTATTGGAAATGTAGTTGAGAGTTGTACATGCAGATCAACAGGCAGCAGGAAGAGAGACTCCCAGCTTGGAATGGGCTTTTGGAAACCTCAAAGCCCACCCTGAGTGACACATTTCTTCCATCAAGGCCACACTTCCTAATCCTTTCAAATAGTTCCACTTAGTGATGACCAAGTATTCAAATCTATGAGTCTATGGGAGTCATTCTTATTCAAACTACCACACCTATATATTTGTAGAAAAAACACTCACACACATAAAATGAACAAACAAATAAATAATTTAAAATGTAATGTAAATAACAAGTAAATAATAATGTAAAAAATAAGTAAAAAACAGGAATTACACCTATAAACTACACAGTAAATAAATATGATCAAAACCATCAAGTGAGCTTTGTGTATAAACCATTTGTAGAGACAGCTGTGGCTTGTTTAAAGTTATCTGAAAAGCCATTGTTGTGCTCAGGAGTTTCCGCTGTCAGAATTGTCCTTTATACTAAGGCCTACCTTTACCTATCAGTTTATGTGTACCATTTACTCTGGGTTTGCTTTTGGCTGGGCAATTGTAATAAACAAATGAACACTCCCTATTCTTACCACTCTAGCTGGTGCTGTCTCCTTTTAGGGAGCTTTGCACTGACCCAAAAGACAAATACTTTCCTTAGAGACCTGAAATCTTGCCTTTCTGAAATGTCAGCATTGGAATCAGCATCCAGGCATCAGGACTATTCACCTTCCACCACCCTCCTTTTGCTTTTGCAGTTGAAAACAACTAACACCTCAAAGGCCTCATGGAGACAACTCGCCTTTGTGGTATCTAGGTAGAGATAAGGAATCCTGAGTCTTGGAGATATGAGTTTACAATATTTACATTTCAAGTTTCTATGGGTGAAATGATCACTCTCAGGGCAACACAGGCTACCCACTTCTTACAAAGAGCTCTGGGTTCTTATGATAGGAGCTGTAATTACAAGGAGAATCTATTGTGAGTTTAAGCAAAACTGAATGAATTTGTTTCTGCTCAGATACTAGATCAATTTTGGAATTTCCACATGTGTAGTAGGCAAGAGCCAAGCTCTGATTGTTTCCATTAAAGAGCAGGTCAGACCTCACCATACCGCTCCTGTATCTGAGGCATGATCTATTCTGCCAACTGATCCTGAATTTTATCCTGAGCTTGCAGGCATCTAGGGTTTAAGACTCTGATGGCTGCTCCCTCAATTCAAGCACCTTTAAAATAAAGATTGACAAGAGAGTAAGATGCGTCAAAAGGAAGAACTTAAAGTAAAACAAGAGGAATGTCAAAATAAACAACCAGGAAAAGAGGAAAAGGAATTTATTGTAGAATATAGATATGGGGTGGACAACTATGAAACTTTCACCTGTCCTTCACCCCTGCATTTGAATATAACAAATTAGTGAAATATTCCTTGACAAGTGTTGTCCATCACAAAATAATGTACTGGTTCTTGTAACTTCCCAATTTTGGTGTAAAACCTACCCAGACAAACTCTTAGGCTTTGTGGCATCTCTAGAGTACATTCTGCTGAGTACAGGCTTCCACTAGAATGAAATCTCTTTCACCTCCTTCCCTTGTCTGTCTTAGCTTCTGAGGCTCAGCATCTGGCCCCTCACCAACCTCCTCAAACTTCGCTGCAGCTGACAATGTTGTAGCTGCTTTTCTTGTCCCTGTTGTTACAAAATACTGGACAAATGCAATTTCAGGGAAGAAGAAAGCTTGTTACAGCCGTTTGAAGATATAGTCAGTTTTCTTAGGTAGGGTTTCTATTGCTGAAAAGAGACACCATGACCATGGCAACTCTTACAAGGAAAACATTTAATTGGGGTCTCTTGCTTACAGTTCAGAGTTTCAGTTGATTATCAACATGGTGGAGAGCATGGTGGTATGCAGGCAGATGTGGGGCTGGAGCTGAGAGTCCTACATCTTGCAAGCAACAGGAAGTCAACATGAGCACAGGAAACCACAAAGCCCTCCCCCACAGTGACACACTTCCTCCAACAAGACCACACCTACTCCAACAAAACCACACTTACAAATAGTGCCATTCCCTATGAGATTATGGGGGTCAATTACATTCACAAACTCCCATATCAACACATCATGGCTGGGAAATCTTAGTGGCAGAAGTGTGAGGCAGCTGGTCACACTGCATCCACAGACAGGCAACAAAATAAATGCTGGTGCTCAGCTCACTTTCGCTTTTTTACTCAGTCCAGGACTACAGCCAACAGACTTCAAAGTGGGTTTTTTCTCCTACATTAAATTTTTCTGAGAACACCTTCATAGACACACTCAGAGATGTGTTTCCAAGGTGATTCTAAATCAAGTTGAGAATCAAGATGAGCAACCATAACCACTAGAGCCTCTTTTATTCCCATTGCCCCAGTTCCCTGAGAGGCCTTTTTCTCCATGTTACTTTATTCCCAGAGAACACTGAATGCAGGTACAGACAGGTACTATCCTTGGCTCACATATCTGAGACTTGAAGGGAACAGATGTAGTAAAATAAAAAATGGGGCTTCTACTCCTGGGAGGGAGGGAGAGATGGCACAACCATGATCAAGGAAATTCTTCAAACAGGAAAGAGGAGGTTCACTCAGGTGACATAGGATTAAAGGGAGTAGTATATAGAGAAACAGACTCTGTGATTATGAGAAACAGAATTATTCTTGTATTTACCAAGCCACCTGAAATATTTGCCTTTTTATGTGAACTCTAAAGATACTCTTGATCTCAAAGTATTCTGCCCTCACAGTGACCAAAGTTCCTTTAAAAATGAGGGGGGAAGATTTTTCTTTTGTTTTCTTTTTTTTGTGTGTGTGCACATGCATGTTATGTCCTTGGGGAGGAGGGTGTTGAATCCCCTGAAGAGTTGTGAACTGCCCGATGTGGGTTCTAGGAAGCCAATTCAGGTTGTCTGCAAGAGTAGTAACACTCTCAACTGCTGAGATATTTCTCTGTCTCTCTGGTCCTGGCAGTGACTGAAGTCCCTTGACATGTGGAAGTTTGGAATTGTCATCTAGAAACTCAAATCTTCCCTCTGCTTTTGCACATTAATGGGACTCGCTTTGGCATGCTAACTGTTTTTCTGCAGGCTCTGCCTGAGACTTTCATTTTTTTTCTTCCATTTTTCTATTTTTCACATGAAACTCCATAGATTATATGATAATAACTCAAACAGAGTATATCCTCTGGGAACATATTTTAAATGCATGAAAGAATAAATTACACATATTACCTTAGTCTAAGAAGCTAGTCAATTTCACATTTAAGTCTAGCTACATCAGACTTTATGATGAAGGGTTTTCACTTTTATTTCTTTTTTTTAAATATCATAATTCTTTATTGATGTTTTTGGGATTTCAGATCATGCACCCCATTCCTACTCATCTCCCAGTCCCTTCATATCTGCTCTTTACTCTGCAGCAACCCTCCCAAAAGAACCCCCCCAATTAGTTAAAATTAAACAAAACAAACAAAAACCCAACTCGCTCCCCCATCTTTCCTGCCTCTCCAACACCTCTTCATTCATCCTTGTGGCATTGGGAGCTGTGGTGTCCTGCAGTCTACCCTTTTGTCCAATCAGCCCTACCCACGAATGTTCATTGCAATGAGTCATTGATGTGGTTCAAGGCCTCTGGCCTCTGACACACCATCATTACTGGAGCCTTGCTGAAATTCCTCTCAGATATCTTGCTGTTGCCCTGAGTCAGGGAGGTCCTGTGGCTATCATTTTGTGTTCTATAGGACCAGTCCCTTCATGTACTCCAGTGGGTCATAGATAGGGTGGATGTTAGGGTGGGCCAACCCAAGGCCCAGGGTATGGACCTGGGTGGTAGCTAAGCTGGTCAGTCTGAAATGGTGGAACCACCCCCATCAGGCAAGGGGTAGAATCAGCCCTCCCTCACCCGTGGTGATGGGTGGGGCCATCCCTCCCTAGTGTGGGGTGTCAGCTCTCCCATGAGGAGTGAGGTCAACTCTCTTGATGCAGTGTCCATTGAGGGGCAGGGCCAGTCTCCCAGGACAGTGAAAGGTGGGGTCAGCTCAGCACAGCCCTCATATTTCAACACATGTGTTTCCTATGAAGGCATCTACAGGCTTGCCTGGTGCCACTTGACCGAAGTGGGTGAAAGAAACCCATATACCAGCCTGGGTCCCTACTCTACAGGCTGGCTGAAGGCATCCACAGGATAGCCTGGCTCCTTGTAGTACTAGGTAAGTAGGTGCTATTATGGTTAGCAAATATATGGTGGAGAAATAGGAGACAAAAAATAAAAGCAGAATGGTTCATGTGCTGTCAAAGAGGAATAGGCTGATGTGGATGGCCTGCTTGCTACCCTGGGCCAAGGTGACAGCTGGGACTGGGTTGCTACCAATAGCCCTGTTGGGTCTAAGATGCTACTGCAGCTGAGGTCTGTGTTGACATCCATGACCCAGGTTGCCACCAAAGGCCACAAGGATGCCTGGTATCTGGTGTCTGAAGGCCATGCTGCCACTGGAGCCATGCCGATCTGAGTGGCCTGTGCTGACACCCAGGGCCATGATGACATCTTGGCATGAGGTGCTGCCAAGGGCCATATCTGAATCCATAGCCCTAGGGCAGCTAGGGTCTGAGGTGATGCCTGTGGCCCATGTTGCCACCAAAGGCCACATGGATGCCTGAGATCTGGTAAGCCACTTGAGAACATGTTGGGTCCAAGAGCCATACTGCTGCTGGGACCATACTGATCTGGGTGGCCTGTGCTGTCACCTAGGGCCATGGTGACATCCAGGCCTGAACTGCTACCCAGGGCCATGCCTGGGTCCATGACCCTAAAGCAGCTAATGTCTGAGGTGATACCTATGGCCCATGTTGCCACCAAAGGCCACATGGATGCCTGAGGTCTGGTCAGCCACTTGAGAAATTGTTGGGTCCAAGAGCCATGCTGCTGCTGGGACCATACTGATCTGGGGGCGCTGTTCTGCCATTTTGGGGGCATGGTGACATCCAGGCCCAAGCTGCTACCTAGGGCCATGTCTACGTCTGTGATTCTGCTGCAACAACTGGGGTCTTTATCTATGTCCATGGCCCTTGTTTTCACTTTTATTTCTTATGTGGGGGACAGGCATTCAAGTTTCTTCTTATGTAAAAATTTTCAAGTATGAAAGACTCAGTTTTATCTCTAATGTTTCAAACAGTCCAGTTAGATAGATTTTATATGAAGTGGCTATTTTAATTTTTGGATGTCTGAAGCAGATTATCCATGCCATTTACTTAGCCACAAGCACTGTGATCTACCAGGATGATAAGATACACACACTATTGCCACAAGCTAGTAGAAAAAGTATGTGATCAAGGAGAAAGGGCTGGTGTCACAAACAACCCCAGGGTGTAGGTTTCTCATACACTTTTTATATGATACAGAATTTTTATTGTATAATTAGCTTTATTTAAATTTTTCTCACAAGTTTCTATGATGTATGTTTCTTGGAGATAGCAAAATGATGGGTCCTGCTTTCTAATTCAGTTTGTTAGTCTATGTCTCTACTAGGTAATTGAGACCATGGATATTAAGAGTTCTTATTAAACAATGTGTATTAGTATCTCTCATTAATTTTTGCTTTTTTGTGTTTTATTAACCATCTTATGATTAAATGGAGTTACTTACTTCCTGTACTGTCTTAATGTGTTTAACGTTCTCTTCAGACCCATGAGTTCTTCCATTAGCCTGTATAAGTTGGTTAAGTGGCCATAACGTCCTTGCACCTATTTTTGTCATTGAATGTTGTCCTTTCTCCTTTGATTACAATGGATGTTGTTGCTTGCTTTCACAGTCTTAGCTGACATCTGTGGATTCTCACAACTTGTAGAATAAATTTAATCTCTTCTGGCTTTTATAGACTTCATTGAAAAAAAAAGCTCTTATTCTGCAAGGTATTTCTTTTCTTGGATTATGTAAGCTTTCTTTAATGATTTTCTTAAAAATATTTTCTGTTCCTTTGACCTGGGTCTCTTCTCCTCCTTCAATACTTATAATGCATAGGTTTTTCTAGTGTCTCAGAGTTTTCATATGCTCTGTTCATGGGTTGTTTGTTTGTTTGTGGTTTTTGTTCCATTATTCTTTGTGTCAATTTCTGTCCCTCTACAAAATATCTGATGCTAAGCTCTGATGTGGCATTATCACCTATTGTGATAATAATAATAATAATAATAATAATAATAATAATAATAAATGTTTATGCTTTTAACTCCTTTTTGTATCTAGTGGTGGATGTGGACTATATGATTTCCTTCTACTACTGAAATTTAGGTCCATCATGATTAGAAAGCACATGTGACATAATTAAAATCAAATCTCACCAAGTTTCTAAGAGTTGTTTGATGGTCCAGGATAAGATCTTTCCTAGAAAACATCCTTTGTGGTACTGAGAAGAATGGGGACTCTGCTGAGTCTGGTGTCTTCCTCTTTGGCCCTCCAACTTACTTTCCAATTCAGGGACTTTCATCGATCTGGAGCTCACTGATCAGTTTGATTGATACCCTAGGTTCCTTCTTTCTCTGCCTCCCCAGGAGAGGGTTACTTGTTCTTGCTGCCATGCCTATCCTTGATCGTGGGTAGTGATCAGGACTTCATGCTTGCACAACAGATATTTTACCCACTGAGCCATCTTCCTAGTTCCTCTTTTTCTTCAGATGGCATTTGTTTGCCTGTTTGTCGTGCCACTATTTCCCCAATTCTCACTTGTTCTGTTTCTTTGACTCAGTTATTGAACCTGGAGCTCACAGATTGGCTGGAAAATATTTCGTTTTTGAAGCTGAGTTATTAAACTTAGACCTCAGTGCCCGATGTGAGATAGTTTCTATGCATTATTGGTAAGGGAGGCCACAATGGCTCATAAAACATTTACACTCTTGCCATGGAGCTTGGTTGCTCACTAGAACTACGTAAGACTATGTTTCTGCAGATATCACACATGTTGGTTGCACAACAGAGAAAAAGCAAGGTGAAACTAAACTAAAAGCTTCCTCCCTGACAGCTGGGTTTCAAAGAATCTGAAGGTACTCTGTGTGCTGTTGAGAGGGAAAATGAATTAATGATCTTACTCAGCTGTGAACCCCATAAGCTATAACACAAATGGGACAAGGGATATGGGCTCACTTGTGTAATAATGGCATGACTGAAAAATACAGAGGTAACCAATGTCTCTCTGTTTGGGTGTGAGGTCTATTCTATAATAGGAATATATACCTTGTACTATAACTGTACTAAGGAAGGCTAGAAATGTCCAGGATAGTTTGAGTAGAGAGGGCTCCCTTAAAAGAGTCAATCTAGCTACATAAAGAAGCTTGCTTGTCTTTAATATGACCCCCAGTCAAGGAACTCTCCCACTCTCAAATATGTCTACTAACTCTTGTTTACCCTTTGTATGTCTCTTCCTCCTTGTCTTGCGTTTTATTGAGGAACACTTTGTCTTTTCTGACTAAGTTCGAGTTTATTAACTTAATGCACATTCTCTTCCTTTGAGTGCCAATACTTTTTCAATGTTCCTTTAGACAAGGAAGAATTTATTACTTTGGACTTTATCTTTCAGTGAGAGGTTAAAAAAGATCTTTCCAAGTCCCATTATACTTAATTCTTATTTTTTATGCTTGCATTTAAATAGTAAGTAGAAAGATAAGGATTTATTTCTGTTTTGGTGTTAAGTGATGTTTCTAGTGATTGAAAGTTTATTTTCTTCTCTTGGAGACTAACTGATATAGTAGAAATGGCTACTATTCAACTGAATTATATGTAAATCTAGACCTCCTATTTAGCTTCTATAAAATCTGTTCTGCCAATTACTACTTGATATTTGACTTTCCCGCCTTTAATATGGTAATACAGAAATAATAGAAACTACTTTACATCTGTCTCATCAAAAGCAAGAGGACCATGGGAAGGAGTTGGTTCATTACAAGAAACAACAAAAACTTCCCTGTATCTGGTCACTGCAGCATTGGAAATCTAGGCAACATGGGGTTTCTTCTTCATCTTTCTCTTCCCACTCCTTCCTCCTTTCATCCTCTCCTCTCCTCTCTCTCTGTCTCTCTGTCTCTCTCTGTCTCTGTCTCTCTGTCTCTGTCTCTCTGTCCCTCTCTCTCTCTCTCTCTCTCTGTGTGTGTGTGTGTGTGTGTGTGTGTGTGTGTGAGAGAGAGAGAGAGAGAGAGAGAGAGAGAGAGAGAGAGAGAGAGAGAGAGAGAGAGAGAGAAAGAATTCCTATGCCCACTTGTACATGTGGAGGCCAGAAGTAATACTGGGTGTATTCCTTTATCATTCTCCACCTTAGTTTTTGAGGAAAGATGATTATCTCACTGAACTTCCAGAGATCATAAATTTTCTAAATAACATGGCCAATGAGATCAAGATATCTTCCTGTCTTCCCTACCCCAGATTCAGGGTTACAGATACACACCACCATGACCAAATTTGACATGGGTGTTACAGATCCAAACTCAAGCCCTCATCAAGCACTTTGTCTACTGAGTCCCAAGTCCTCAAGTTGAGGTTTTCCCTATTTTTGTTTGACTGAAAGTAATGAAAATTGAATCTAGGTCCTCATACATACTAAACAAATGCTCTGCCACTGAGATCAGTGCATCTATTTTCTGAGAATTCCAATATAATAGCTCATTTGAATCTGGCATGTCTCTCTTCTCTCTTTACCAGATTGAAGCTCCTGTTCCATATAACAACCTCTCTACAACCTTTGTACAGTAGAACATTTGTACAAAAAGGCATTTCGTTCTTGTAAATATTGATGATATGTTATGGGTGAAAACCATTGCTGTATTATTTCCTAAAAGCAAAACCAAACAAGTCAATGAATACTAATGATCCTTAACTGAGAACAAGGACAAGAAGGAACCACATGTATGAAGGAAGCCGATGTGCATGATCAGTCCTTCACACAGGATGCTCAGAGAAAATTTCCTAAAACACTCACGAATCTCCCCAGCTGATACTGTGATTGCACTCTAGAGAATGGTTGTGTACCCAGGACTGGGTAAATGAAAACAACTTGTTGGGCTACACTAATACATGCACACACACAACAGCCACCAACACACACATCAAGGACTAGAGTCCCATGCAAATACATACCCAGATGAACGGACAGACATAGTATTTAATGAATTATTTTAGACAAAGAAAAAATGTAAAAAAAAAAAATCTGTCCATATTAGAAGCATGCAGCAATAAACTGAACTGTGCATTCACCATCCTCAGAATGCAAGCCCATTTTGAGCTGCTGGTAAAATTCCCATCTAGTACTTTGCATGTAGGTTTGGCTTTCACCCTGGCTGATAGGTCTGGGAAGAGATAACGTGTGAGAGCCTGGTATGTCTTGAGAGTAATGTGTGATAACATCTGAAGGCAATTTTCTTTGCTGGGAAGGCTGGTATCTGTTGTTATAGCTTTGCATTCATTTTGCTTATGTATTTTTTTTAATTTTGTAATTTAATTTAATTTTACATATCAGCCATGGATTCCCTTGTTCTCCCCCCTCGCGCCCCCCTTCCCCCAGCCCACCCCCCCATCCCCATCTCCTCCAGGGCAAAGACTCCCCTGAGGATTGAGTTCAACCTGGAAGATTCAGTCCAGGCAGGTCCAGTCCCCTTCTCCCAGGCTGAGTTAAGTGTCCCTGCATAAGCTCCAGGTTTCAAACAACCAACTCATGCACTGAGTACAGGACCCGGTCCCACTGTCTGGATGACTCCCAAACAGATCAAGCTAATCAACTATCTCACTTATCCAGAGGGCCTGATCCAGCTGGGGGCTCCTCAACTATTGGTTCATAGTTCATGTGTTTCCATTAGTTTGGATATTTGTCCCTGTGCTTTTTCCAATCTTAGTCTCAACAGTTCTCCCTCATATAAACCCTCCTCTTTCTCGTCAATTGGACTCCTGGAGCTCCACCTAGGGCCTGGCCATGGATCTCTGCATCCGGTTCCCTCAGTCATTGGATGGGGTTTCTAGCACGACAATTAGGGTGTTTGGCCATCCTATCACCAGAGTAGGTCAGTTCGGGCTGTCTCTCGACCATTGCCAGTAGTCTATTGTGGGGGTATCTTTGTGTATTTCTGTGGGCCTCTCCAGCACTTTGCTTCTTCCTATTCTCATGTGGTTTTCATTTACCATGGTCTCTTATTCCTTGTTCTCCCTCTCTGTTCTTGATCCAGCTAGGATCTCCTGCTCCCCTAAGCTCTCTTTCCCTAGACTCTTGCCCTTCATTACCCCCACTCACGTCCATGTTGTTCATGTAGATCTCATCCATTTCTCTGTCATTGAGTGATCCCTGTGTCTTTCTTGGGGTCCTGTTTTCTAGGTAGCCTCCCTGGAGTTGTGAGTAGCAGTCTAGTCATCTTTGTTTTACATCTGGTATCCTCCTATGAGTGAGTACATACCATCTTTGTCTTTCTGAGTCTGGGTTACCTCACTCAGGATGATTTTTTCTAGATCCATCCATTTGCCTGCAAACCTCATGATGTTATTGTTTTTCTCTACTGAGTAGTATTCCATTGCGTATATGTACCACATTTTATTTATCCATTTTTCAGTTGAAGGGCATCTAGGTTGTTTCCAGGTTCTGGCTATTACAAACAATGCTGATATGAACATAGTTGAGTAAGTGCCCTTGTGGTATGATTGAGCATTCCTTGGGTATATGCCCAAGATTGGTATAGCTGGATCTTGGGGGAGATTGGTTCCCAATTTTCTAAGAAAACACCATACTGATTTCCAAAGTGGTTGTACAAGCTTGCATTCCTACCAGCAGTGGAGGAGAGCTCCCCTAGCTCCACATCCTCTCCAGCATAAGGTGTCTTCAGTGTTTTTGATCTTAGCGATTCTGACAGGTGTAAGGTGGTATCTCAGAGTCATTTTGATTTGCATTTCTCTGATATTTAGGGATGTTGAGCAATTCCTTAAATGTCTTTCAGCCATTTGAGTTTCCTCTGTTGAGAATTCTCTGTTTAGTTCTATAGTCCATTTCTTAATTGGACTGTTGGGCATTTTGATGTCTAATTTCTTGAGTTCTTTATTTATTCTCGATATCAATCCTCTGTCAGATGTGGGGTTGGTGAAGACCTTTTCCCATTCTGTAGGCTGTTGCTTTGCCTTGTTGACCATATCCTTTGCTCTACAAAAGCTTCTCAGTTTCAAGAGGTCCTATTGATTGATTGTTTCTCTCAGTGTCTGTGCTACTGGTGTTATATTTAGGAAGTGATCTCTTATGCCAAAGCGTTCAAGATTACTTTCTACTTTCTTTTCTAGCAGGTTCAGAGTAGTTGGATTTATGCTGAGGTCTTTGATCCACTTGGACTTAAGTTTTGTGCACGGTGACAGATATGGCTCTATTTGCAGTCTTCTAATGTTGATATCCAGTTATGTTGCTGGAGAATTTCTCTCCAGCTCCCACCACCAAGTCCCGCCAGTCTCAGAGCCCACTTATAAAATAAACACACAGACTCTTACATTATTTAAACTGCTTGGCCATTAGCTCAGGCCTGTTATTGTCTAGCTCTTACTCTTATATTTAGCCCATTTCTATTAATCTTTACTTTGCCACATGGCTTGTGGCTTACCGGTACTTTACATCTTCCTTCTCCTGATGGCGGCTGGCAGTGTCTCCCTCTCAGCCTTCCACTTCCCAGAATTCTTTTCCTTGTCCCGCCTATACTTCCTGCCTAGCCAATGGCCAATCAGTGATTTATTTACTGACCAATCAGCAACACACTTGACATACAGACCATCCCACAGCACTTCCCCTTTTCTTTTCTTAAAAAGGAAGGTTTTAACTTTAACATAGTAAAATTACATATAACAAAACAATTATCAAGCAAGAATTACAGTTACAATATTAAAGAAGAGATCCTATCTCTTATATTTGTAAGTTTAAGGTTTTATATCTAACTTATCTTTTATTATAACTAAGGAAAATTGTAAGTATCTAGTCTTTAACCACATCAAAGACCTCAGAAGGATATATTACTACCTGAGAAATGGAGAAGGATGCAAGCAACTTTTGGGAGTCTTGCAGGGTAGACAGAGACAGCTGAGCCTGGACAGTCATGCAAAGTTTTCTTGTAAAGTTGGGACATCTGTCTTCAGCCCACAGGCCTAGAGTCTCTTATTCATTTTTCTCTGTGTCCTGTAGAATGTCTGGCAGTTTTCTCTGCAAAGCAGGAACCTGAAGGACCATTTTGTCAAGCAAAGTTCAGTGGTCACCTTTGTATGGGTCCTGCATGTCCAGTTGATCAAGCAGTCCAGGCAAGAACAGTTTCTTGCCCAAATGGCTATTTTTGTCAAGGTGAAGATAAACTCCGTATGGAGTGTCTTCGATGCCCATCCTCCTCTCTGAAGTAAATCGGTGCTGTCAGGAGCAGACATGTCTCACTGTCCAGAAAGTCTAAATTTTTAAAACATTTTAAATGCCATATTCTGTAGGTCTTTGAAGTGTTTGAAGACTACCTATCTATCTGAAATATAACTATGTATACCTAAAAGACTTAACTAACATGGCTACAAATATGATTATCATAGATGACTAATTATTAATCTATTTTTTAATTATCCATTACAATTTTAAATGAGTTACATAAACATAATACCTCAAACAAGAATAGAAATATATATACAGTATAACAAAATTAAGTTTAAATTTGTATCAATAAACTAAAATCTATAGCAATGTAAAACATTTTAAACAAGTTGTTACTCTTTAAAAGTAGGTTCATTAATCTACCCTTTCATCCTATCATATCTAAACTATCCCCTTTTTTTCTTTAGAAAGAGATTGTATTTATAATCAACCTGCTTTAAATAAAAATATTGGTTTTTGTCTGTCCCACACCAGAGGGCTCTTCTGATTTGGGACATAAGAATCTCTTAACCATTTTTTTTTTTTGAGCAATATGTCTGGGTTTAGAGGGGGAGTGAGCCAATTCCATCTCTAAAGCCAGCTTGGTATATTTGGGAATTTGGGCGTAGCTTCTCTTACTACTTCCTGCTGGAGGGGGGCGCTGTATCTTATGGGGACACGAAGAAAATTTTAGGATCATGGAGTAGTCCATGAGGCTGTATCGTCTGAGCCAGTTGCCTTGGAACCATTCTGGATGTTGAGTCATCTGGGCCATGGTGTCATTGGAGACCTTTCAGGGGGTCTTGGCTGGTCAAACCTGATGTATCTTAATCTGGAACAAATCCATAGTCTCTGGCTTTCTGTGGAAACAAAAGCAGAGACTCTTTTCCAAAGCAACATATCCTTATATCCAAATTTTGAAGTCAAGGAACCTTTAAAATATACATTTTGGCATAACTCAACAGCTTTTACAATCAAATGTTTTTCTGTAGTTACGAATATCAAAGAGAACATAATCCAGATTCTTTGTGTGGTAGCCATCTTTACGTGGCTTATTTTTTTATATTAGCTTGAGCCTATTGCTTTATTTTTATTTTTTTTTTTTTTATTTTTTTTTTAAAGGTTTATTTATTTATTATGTATACAGTGTTCTGCCTGCATGTGTCCTTGCAGGCCAGATGGCTCAGTGGTTAAGAGCACTGATTGCTCTTCCAGAGGTCCTGAGTTCAATTCCCAGCAACCACATGGTGGCTCACAACCATCTTTGATGAGAGCCTATTGCTTTAAACTGCAGCCTTCTAAGCCTGAAACGGCGCAGTGGCTGCTGGCTCCGCCCATTTCAGCTTCCCAACATGGCGGCGGTCCGCTTTCCGCCAGCTCTGGGAGCCATAACTCTCAGAAATAGTGGGTCTACACTTTTACCAAAGTAGCGTGTAGCCCAGAAACCTCTTTTTTTGTTTTGTACTAGCAAAGGCTAAATTCACCACACAGTTTAATGTGCTACTTGCAGAGGCCTCATTCCCACCATACTGCAGGTCGAGAGCGCATGCTAGGAACCCGCCAGTAACTCAAACCGGCAGCTGCCGCTTATTTGAGAGAGACAATTAGGAAGCTGTTTTTAGTTCCGTTTTAGAATCTTTTTTCTAAGTTTTTAGGTGGAAACTCTTGCCACCACGTTGGACGCCATTTGTTGCTGGAGAATTTCTCTCCAGCTCCCACCACCAAGTCCCGCCAGTCTCAGAGCCCACTTATAAAATAAACACACAGACTCTTACATTATTTAAACTGCTTGGCCATTAGCTCAGGCCTGTTATTGTCTAGCTCTTACTCTTATATTTAGCCCATTTCTATTAATCTTTACTTTGCCACATGGCTTGTGGCTTACCGGTACTTTACATCTTCCTTCTCCTGATGGCGGCTGGCAGTGTCTCCCTCTCAGCCTTCCACTTCCCAGAATTCTTTTCCTTGTCCCGCCTATACTTCCTGCCTAGCCAATGGCCAATCAGTGATTTATTTACTGACCAATCAGCAACACACTTGACATACAGACCATCCCACAGCACTTTCTCAGGTACCATTATATTCCTTCTCAGGTCTTTGATGGGATTGAAGACTAGCAGTTATAGTTACAACTTAGTAGATAGAACATATTAAGTATTAGATTCAGGTTCTTTAGGGTAGGACACCTTTTGGAATGATCTTTGTAACATGCCATTTATCTATGCTCTATACTTCTCTGGATTTTAATATGTGTTTCTTGCTTGATATTGTTTGCATTGGTTGTAGTTCCATCTTATCTAGGTCATTATCCCTCATTATTCCTGGACAATATTTGATAACCATTCCTTTGTATATAGTCTTGTATTAGGTTAGAACCTTCTTATTTAGACAAAAAGGGGGAGATGTAGTGGGTAGCCATTCCAGCTTTGTTCTGGAAGTTCCAACCCCCATTGAGACTTCGGCAACTGTCACGCCTACAAGGCGGGGCCAAGGGAGGCGCCTGGGGACCCGAGATCCGGATCGGCGAACGCTCTCTTGGTTCCAGGACGCTGGATGGTGGAGGGAGACAGAGGAGAGCTCCAGAGAACACCGCTGGACTGTGATACACCTTCCCCAGACCCCGCGACCTACCTATCCCTTAATTTGTAAGTTACGCCATTAAATAAATCTCCTTTTAACTACGTGGAGTGGCCTTAATAATTTCACCAACAAGTTATGCCAATACCATTTGTTGAAGATGCTTTCTTTTTTCCATTGTATAGTTTTGGCTTCTTTGTCAAAAATTATATGTTCATAGGTGTGCAGATTAATGTCAGGGTCTTCAATTTGATTCCATTGTTCTACATGTTGGTTTTTATGCCAATATCAAGCTGTCTTTATTACTTTAGCTCTATAGTAGAGCTTGAGGTCAGGGATCATGATGCCTCCAGAGGTTGTTTTATTGTACAGGATTCTTTTGACTATCCTGGGTTTTTTGTTTTTCCATATGAAGTTGAATATTATTCTTTCCAGCTCTGTGAAGAATTGTGTTGGTATTTTGATGGGGATTGCATTGAATCTGTAGATTGCTTTTGGTAAGATTGCCATTTTTACTATGTTAATCCTGCCTATCCATGAGCATGGGAGATCTTTCCATTTTCTGACATCTTCTTCAGTTTCTTTTTTTAGGGACTTAGAGTTCTTGTCATATAGGTCCTTCACCTGCTTGGTTAGTGTTACCGCAAGGTATTTTATATCATTTGTGGCTTTTTTTTTTTTTTTTTGGTTTTTCGAGACAGGGTTTCTCTGTGTAGCTTTGCACCTTTTCCTGGAACTCACTTGGTAGCCCAGGCTGGCCTCGAACTCACAGAGATCCGCCTGGCTCTGCCTCCCGAGTGCTGGGATTAAAGGCGTGCACCACCACTGCCTGGCCATTTGTGGCTATTATAAAGGGTGATATATCTCTGATTTCCTTCTCAGCCTGTTTGTCAATTGTATATAGGAGGGCTACTGATTTTTTTGAGTTGATCTTGTATCCTGCTATGTTGTTGAAGATGTTTATAAGCTGTATCAGTTCCTTGGTTGAATCTTTGGGGTCACTCAAGTATACTATCATGTCATCTGCAAATAGGGAAAGCTTGACTTCTTCCTTTCCAATTTGTATCCCCATAATCTCCTTATGTCGTCATATTGCTCTGGCTGCTTATGTATTTTTATTGCCTTTTATTTTTAGCCCAAATGCCTTTTTTAAAAATTTGTTTTTATTAATTACTGTGTATGTGTGTGAGCCTGTGTGAGTTTAGTGCACCACATTTGTGCAGAAGGACCTGCAGACAAGAGAAGGACATCAGATTCTCTGGAACTGAACTCAACAGATGGTTGTAAACTGCCATGTGAGTGTTGGGAGCTGAACCCAAGTCCTCTTTCCCAGCAGTGAGCACTCTTAACTACTGAGCCATCTTACTCTCCAGCTCCCTGATCCAAATTTCTCAGTAGAAATAGTTTGTTTTATCTTTATTTATGTAGATGTGTACAGGTATATGCATGTATGTGTAATTGCCCACAGAAGCCAGAAAAGAATGATAGATCCAGTGGACTTGGAGTAACAGGCCATTGTGAGCTAGCCAACTTGCATGCTGGGAACCGAATTCAGGTCCTCTGTGAGAACAGCCAGCACTCCTAACCCCAAGCCATCTATCTCTCTGTGTCCTGCTATACTTGTTTTAATGCTGTTACACAGATTCTATTCTTGAAACTTTAAAGCAACCATCAGTGTTCATAGTCAAGACTGAAGGCCCAGTCCTGAACTTTTAGTTCCTTGTCTGGTTTGTTCTTTGTAGTACTAGGATTGCCAGTCTGTGGGGTCCCTTTTGTGTTTTTTCCTCCAAACGTCCATTTTTTTCCTTTTGTAATTGAAAAGAATCAGAAATGGATTTTAGCTTCTCTACTGGGAACAGTTTGGGGAAAATTTTACATTCATCCAAAAACACCAGTTTCAGCAGAGACACAGCTGTTAGGGAAAGTGTGGTGGGTCCCTAGAGAAGATTCCAGAAGCTCCGAGTGTTTAAAAGGTATTTAACATGCTCTGTTGACTTGTGGAGCAGATGCTAAAGACTCACACAGTCCTTGAGGGTTGTTTACAGAAGCTGGCCATACTTTCTTTTTGCTTGTACTGGGGGTGGGGATGGGGGCTAATCATCAATCTGAGCCCCAACTCTGTGGAAGTCCAAGGCTTCCAAATGATAAAGTAGGGCTGTTCAAGAAAATATGATGGGACTAACCTGCACTGTCTCAGATTCAAGTGAAAAATTAAGAGAATGTTTTCGACGTCCATCTTATAAAATGCATTTCAGCTACAGTGTCTTCTGTTTCCATGACTGCTTGAAAATTTTCATTTCTTTTTCTAGAAGTCTCTCTGAACTAGCATTTATGGCTGTCCTCTGACAGGACTTCAAATGGTTACAAGCAGATCTGTTTTACCCCATTGTACTAAGCTATAGCTATTGGGGCAACTCTTGTCATAAAGGTCTCAGTATCTCACTTTTTCATCTTTTTCTAAGGAGCATCAACAGTTTTTAGGACTGCAGCATCTGCAGCTCCGATGGCTCTCTGACATTTAAAATTTCAACCACTTCAAATCTACTTTCCTACATCGTACAGTTTGAACCTTTTTGTTTGTTTTTTTTGTTCTTTTTTGAGTAAATGTTTTAAGTTATAATACAAAGTGATGGGCTTCGTAGTGGAATTTTCATACGCATATATCATTATTTATGGTTCTTACTCATGGTACATTTACTCATTCCTTTATCTCCTGTCTCCCAATAGCTCTGTCTCTAATGCTTTGATTTCTATTATCTTATTGTCTGAACATCTTGCTGTGATGGTAAATATTGATGATTACCTGACAGGGTCTAGAATTAGCTAGGAGACAAGCTTGGGCATGCCTGTGAGGGAGTTTCTAGGTTAGGTCAGCTAAGCTGGAAGACTCATTTTAACATGGGCAGCACCATCCCAGGGCCGGGGTCCTGGACTGAGTACAAAGTAGAAAATGAGCTGAGCATCAGCATTCATTACTCTTTTCTTTCTGAGTGTTCATGCCACATGACCAGAGGCTGTTGAGACTTTCCTGCCATGGGGGGCTGTACCCTCCAACTGTGAGCCAAAATAAACTCTTCCTTCATATGTTGCTTTTATTATTTTTTTACAATAAAGCATAATTATTTTTTTCTAAATTTCACTTGTTTTTTTCTTTTATCTCAAATGTATTTTCAGGCTTATTAGATAACATGCCTGAATGATCCAACTCTTTTTTTTCATTATTACCTACTTCTCTGTGTTATCATTTTTTAGCCCAGCTTAGATTTAGTACCTTGACACTAACAGTGATTCTTTTAGTAGACTGTCACCTCCTTTCATGATACTTTCTCCATTTTTAACTTACATTTTACCCAAATCAAGCCAATTAAAGGGGACACATTTATGATTCATTTTTATAGAAACTTAGATTAAAGTTAAATGGTAAAATATATGTACATTAATATGTAGTATATCTGCTATATAATTGTATATAATTACTATTATAATTTATAGTAAGGCATGTTTTGTGCTATCTGACACTATATATTAAAGATTTGCATCACCTTATATTAATTCACTATATCGTAGTAATATACTGTGATAGTTGTGTTAATTTTCAACTTGACAGGATATAGAATTTCCTAGGAGACTAGGAGACAAGTCTGCAGACATGCTTAGGAGGAAATACCTAGTTTAAGATTGACCTCTGAGAATGTCTGTAAGGGATTGTCCTGATTAGGGTAACTGGTGAAGAAGAGCCATATTAATTGTGGATGGATCCATTCTCTGGGCTGAGGTCCTGTATTTAGAAATGGAAAATGTGAGCCGAGCACTAGCATTCATCTCTCTCTGCTTCCTGACTGTGGATGTGATATCCTCACGTGCTTCCATCTCTCCTGCTTTGACCTCTCTGCCATCATGATGAACTTTGTGAACCAAAGGTAATCTTTGGCAGGGGGTTCCATCACAGCAACAGGAAAAGAAATGAAGGCAAATGTGTTTATACACATATAACTAAATTAACATTAAATATCTAACAAATAACAATGGGATTCTTATAACTTCCTGGTGAAGTCTTAAAGTTTCCCTCATGATTTCTATTCACAACAGCCTGAGATAATGACTATACAAACTCCTGTCTTGCCTAGCCTCACTTAATGACTTCCTATTAATTTTCTGGAGAAAACATAATGCACTAGATTGTGCAGATTATCATGCATTAGGTATTAACTGTGGGTCACCAATAATGCATTGCTGGTACATTAAGTAAAAGAAGTTCCCCTTGGACCCAAGAGTGAGTCCAAATTTGAATTCTCTAATACATAATTTCTGTGTCTTTCATCCTGTCTGTTGCATGAGTTATAAATCTGTAGCCTTATGAATCTGTTTATTCCTGTGTCTCTGTGTATCTATCCTTATGTGTGTCTGTTATATGAGTCTGTCCATAAGAAATAGCAGTGCTCTGTATTTACTGAACAGCACAGAAAACATCACATGTGTGTGGGGGGGAATGGATACTTTACAGAAATCTTTAACAGAATTTTACAAGGGATTAAGTCATTGACTCCATTGGACCCCAGTTGACCCAGACAATAAACACCATTATTTATCAACCAATATCCACAAAAAAGTTGCTTTCATCCTTTATGGTAGATTTTAAGAAATCATTCCAAATTTTGTATTTGTTGCTTGCAGCAAATGATACACACATGCATTATTCTAGGTCAGGAGCATGGAAGGGTATATAACTTTAGATTGCAGCTATATATTAGCTTATGTTATAAAAGTTGATTACATGGGAAATCTAAGGCAAGTAAGAATGGTTGTTACATTGCTCTCTTGAAGGCAGGTTAAGTATAAAGTAGGATAGCAGTCTTAAGGCTTAAGTGACTTTAAGGTGTATTATTAACTTTGGCTGTGAGGTACAGCAAGACACAGTCTGTAGAATGCAGGAAATATTTTCAGAATAATGCATCAGCACACTGGATGAGTATAAGAATGCAATGTTAGAATACAGCATCTGCTGAGGCTACAATATCTATAACAGCCTTCTCTCCCCATTGCACGGACACCAACACCAACAGATATCCTATTGAGATGTTGTCTGTAAGTCCCCATATAACAGATTTCTAAGTGCTAAGATCTCCCTCCTGAGAAAGTGAGTTTACATCAAAGGGAGTATTGGCTCTGGACAACATTCTGGTACATGTCCTAGATCTTCTTCCCTGCACTGTGCCAGGGAGACAGAGAACTTCACTGCAAGAAGCTTCCTCATCTGCCATGTAGGCTCTGATTTCTTTTTCCAGAAACCACACTGTGCTGTCTGTCTGATGCTGGGTCCTGACTTCTCCTAAAAGCCTCCATGTGCTCTTGTCTTTCTGTTCATTGTCCATTGCATTAAAAACTACTCTAATAAACTGCCAATAACCCATCTCAGTGTTTTCCTGAATCCCCTTCATACAAAACCTAATAATGAGTGTGTGTTATTTTTCCGATACCAACAATTTGAATCTATGCAGGCAAATACAGTCACACATGCACATGCAAGTCTTCCTTAAGTTACACTGTCTCTCATGTCTGTTATTTCTACTTGTACACTGGGCACTATTAGCTTTCACCTACTCAAAATGTCCTCTTTGGCAAAACCTTCTTTGCATGTCTGCATTACCAATGACCACTTTCTAATTGAAAGAAGAAAATATGCTAAAGGTTTCATTTTGGACATTATGAAATTTTACCTTGAATGGTATTGCATGACTTATGGCCCAGCAGTGGTGGTGCACACCTTTAATCTCAGCACTTGGGAGGCAGATGTAGGACGATCTCTGTGAGTTCAAGGCCAGCCTGGTCTACAGAGCGAGTTCCAGGACAGGTTCCAAAAGCTACACAGAGAAACCCTGTCTCAAAAAACAGCAAAACAAAACAAAACAAAAAAAGAAAAATATTACATGACTTAAAATTGCTGATAGAAATTGTGGGTATAAAGTAGAATATATGTTTTTATGATTGTATTAAATAAATTATTTACCACATTTATTATGTATTAATAAAATATTATGATAAATCTCTGAAATGCACAATTGACTCTGATTAGAATATCATTCTGATATCCTAAGTACAAAGATATATCATCTCTCAAGGTGTTTGCTAGTGTCAATCAAGTCCATATAATGAACACCAAGAGTTTAAGTCTAATATGAACAGTGGACTTTGAATGACTTTGACTTAGTAACATTGGCTTATGGGAAATGCTGGCAGTGAGAGATACTCCAAGTCTGTGAAGGCAGGGGATATATGGGAAACTGTGCTCTAAATTTTTAGTGATCCTACATTTGCTTTAAAAAGTACTCATCTTTTCTCAGAAATGTAACAAGGCTGAATTCATAATAATGTAAAGTCATGATGCAAACTAAGGCATGAAAATATGCATTTATTGTTAATAAATGATTTTTTAACATTTTAATTAGTTTTTTAAATGACAATATAAGTGAAAATATCGACTGTCATATTCATTGTGATGGTTAATCTTAATTGTTAAGCTGGTGAGATCTAGAATCATCTGGAAGAGAGACTTCTAGGCATGACTATGAAGAATCGTTTTGATTGTGTTGAATGGGGTGGGAAGAGCTGCCCACTGTGAGTATCGCCATTCCTTGGCTGGGATTTTAAACTGCCTAAATGTGAGAAAGTGACCAGCATTGATCTATGTTTTCAGATTGTGACTGTGATGTGTTCAGGTGCCCCAGACTTCTGCCACTTTGTCTCCACAGCCACAGCATCCACAACGTCAGTTCCACCTTTGAACTGTGAGCCAGAATAAAGTCTCTCTCCTTAAGTGACATTTATTAGAGTAGTTTATGACAGCAGCAGAAGACAAGGAATGATAGCCACAATAGTTCTGGACATCCTATTATGAATCTGAATACCAAACTGATTGATACCAAATTCTGTCTGTACTCATTTATGTCAACACATTGTGTAGCACACAATACTAGTCTCTTACTTTGTTTCATATTGTTTTTAAAAAATAATAGACTGTCAATATCATTGTGATTTTAGGTGTAACCTCTTGTTTTTCTCTTTTAGACAACTGTGTTTATTAACTTATAGTAGGGTATTTTCTATCTTCACTGACCATTTTCTATGTTTTTCTATCTTTTGGGGCTTCCAGTAAGGTCTCTTTCTTTCATTCCAGCTGGTTTCTTCCATTCTACGGTTCCCTTGCTGACTCCTTGTTCTCCATGCACTTCGGGCACAGTCTCCCCCAGATAGGCTTGCTTATTTCCAGGATATACTTCTTGTGTATTTTCCCTGCCTAAATACTTCATCCTTGTCTTCCTTCAAGTCATCTTCTTGAGACACATCAAAACCCAAATGGCACACCACATGTTGATGAAGTATTCCTGAGCACAAGGAGGAAAGCTTCTAATGTTTCTCTGAATGTTATCTCAGTTTTGTTCCTCAGGGTGTGATTTTGTCAACTGACAGGTTTGCTCTTAAACAGAAGAAGTGACAGCCCCAAAACAACAGGAGCATCCTCTGACTTCAGAAAAGGGCTCTGAGTCCCCTGGCCCCTAACGCAGCTGCTAGGTGTGTGCTGCCTGCCAATGAGTGGTGCACCTGTGTGAGTTGTGTGGGATGGCTGTGTTAGCTCTAGGTGTCCCACAACGATTCAGAGCCATCAGGAGATCAAGCCTTATGCCAGGGAATTAGCAAATTTGGACACAAATCAAATTACTTAAAGAAAGATCAAACTT
This sequence comes from Peromyscus eremicus, assembly GCF_949786415.1. Classification (NCBI taxonomy): domain Eukaryota; kingdom Metazoa; phylum Chordata; class Mammalia; order Rodentia; family Cricetidae; genus Peromyscus; species Peromyscus eremicus. The sequence goes on along the minus strand of NC_081431.1, from coordinate 76,692,351 downwards.
TTTATATATTTTATCCCCTGAAAAGGAGAAGAAAATGATGGACTTAGAGTTAAACAAAAGAGATCACATTTGCTGCTTCTTACGACTTCCATTACCTGCCTTTAATTACTTTTCTAATTTTACTAAATAGTAAATGAGAGGAACACATGTGTATAGAGCCCAACCTATAAACATTCCACCTAATGTTTCATGTTACTTCATCTTCACAAAATCTGAAGACACAGATAGGGCAAATTTAAAAAACCACGTACTTATCATCTTACAAATAATTTTTGTAAATGCAGTGCTCTCTACAAAAGGCCTATACCCCTTCCTTCTTAACTGCAGGCTGTTCTTAGTAAGTTCCTTCAATAGTGACCAAGAATGGGATACTGACACAGAGAGAGACTTTTCAGCAGAGTATCCTGCTTGATGCTTGCTCACTCATGAGTCCATGTTTATCTTGATAGCATAGACTTTTGATAGGATTGAATATAATATTCAGTCTTTTGCTTTTATTTCCCCAAGTCCACAACAGTAATTGAACAATGGGAAAAATATCAAAGTACTCCAACCCAGGAATATTCTTCAAAATAGTTTTTATGAAAGTGTCAAGGGTATCAAAAATAAGGCAAGAACAAGTAAATGTCATAGCATAGCAGGGCTCACACCTGGACTCTTCAATTCCATTATTGAACAGAAAAGAAAAAGTATGCAAAAATTAAGGAAATCAAAACAGAGTATTAATTTCAGCTACTAATCACTTATCAATGGCTTAATTATACCTTAGTAACAGGAAGCAATCAGTGAGGGACACTATATGTAATGTATGCGGAGACACTCTAGGCTATTGTCTGGGGGTTTCTATTGCTGTGAAGAGACACTATAAACAGGTCAACTCTTACAAAGGAAAAAAAGTTAACTGGGGCTGGCTTACAGTTCAGAGGTTTAGTCCATTATTGTCATGGTGGGAAGCAAGGCAGCATGCAGGCAGACATGGTGCTGGAGAAGGAGCTGAGAGTTCTTTCATCTTGACTCATCAGCAAGAGGAAATGGTCGGAGACATTGGGCATGGCTTGAGAATATATGAGACTTCAAACACCACCTCCACAGTAACACACTTCCTCCAACAAGGCCACACCTACTCCAAAAAAACCATACCTCCTAATTGTGCCACACCCTTTGCTTGTCAATTTTCTTTCAAACCATCACTCCCTGGGCCCCAAAGACTTGTAACCATATCACAACACAAAGATGCATTCAGTCCTGCTACAAAAGTCCCCATAGTCTATAACAATCTCAAACCTATGTAAAAGTCTAAAGTTCAAAGTCTCTTCTGAGATTTATGTAATCTGTTAACTATAATCTCCTATAAATTCAAAATCAAAAATCAGATAACATACTTCCAACATGTAAAGACATAGGATATACATTACCATTCCAAAATGTAGGGAAAGGAGCATAGTGAGGAAATACTGTACCAAAGCCAGACCAAAAACCAGGTGGGCAAACTCCAAACTATGCATCTCCATATCTGATATTAAAACATTCTTTAGATCTCCACCTCCTTTCAGCTTTGTAGACTACAATACACTTGTTTCTCTTGGGCTCATTGCACTCCCTATTAGCAGCACTCCTCTGCAGGTATCCCACAACTCTGGCATCTCTAATATCTTGGAGTCTCTAAGGCCATCCAGGTTTCTTCTTCACAGCTTCACACAATGACCTCTCTAGACCTCCATTCAGGGACACCTTTGACATATGTGTAGCCTCAGTGGCTTTTCTTAGTCATGGAAAGAGATTGCATAAAGCCTTTCTTCTATTCTTGACTGCAGAATCATGTGGACAAATCTGCCAAATTCTTCTGCTTACTGGGGCTGGAACATGGATGGCTCCCTTGTTTAAATACATCTTCACCAGCTTTCTGTTTTTGATTGTTTCCTTTACTTCCTAAGCTTGGTTGTCCTGAAACTGGATCTCTAGACCAGGCTGGCCTCAAACTCAGAGACCCTCTACGCTCTGCCTTCTCAGTGCTGGACTTAAAAGCATGTATTACCACACCTGGCTTTAAGCTTTTTTAAAATTTCATTGTACAAGTAAGAAACTTACGTGGGTGGGATCTTACTCTGAGGTCACCACTCCCTTTATTCCACCTCTTAATCTGTTCATTTTCTTGAACACAGCACTTAGCTACATTCTGCTTCCTGGTGCTCCTTTTCTCCTCAAATTTCACATTTTTTGGTTCCTTTTCATTATAAATCTACTATAAATAATGTAGTAATAACCACAAAATAGAACCAATATTAGGCTATTTTGGGATTTTGTCTGCCAATGGAATTAATCCAAATCTCTTCTCTTTAGACTCAGGCAGACTCTTCTGACAAGGGCAAAAAGCAGCCACATTCTTCACCAAAATATCACAAGAATGAGCTCTAAGTAACGTATTAAAATTTTTCTGCTATGAAACATCTTGAGCCAGCCCCTCACAATTCAAATCACTCTTAGCACCACTGTCTTCCATACACCTACAGGTATAGACCATAAAGCATTCCACTGCTTTCCTAACTTGAATTCCCAATGTTCAAATTCCTCCAAATAAAAGCATGGCTAGACCTAGCATATCAATACCACAGTCCCTGGAACCAACTTCTCTCTTAGTTAGTATTTCTATTGCTGTGAAGAGACACCATGACCATGGCAACTCTTAGAAAGGAAAACATTTAATTGTGATGGCTCACTTTCAGTTCAGAGGTTTAGTCCATTATTGTCATGGTGGGAAGCAAAGGAACATGCAGGCAGACATGGTGGGTGATATAGAAGTTGCTGAAAGTCCTTACATACTGACTCACAGGCAACTGGAAGTTGCATATATGAGCATATATGAGACCTCAAAGCCTGTCTCCACAGTGGCAGGCTTCCTCCCTCAAGGCCGTACTTTCTTCAACAAAATCATATACTTCCTAATAGTGCTACTCCCTTTGGGGGCCATTTTCTTTCAAACCACCACAGCTACCCTTTGCTGCATCTATGAATCCAAATCAATGGGTTATTTTAAAATTTCAGGGGAATTCAAACTTAGGGAACTGTACATTGATTGTCCCCCTTTCTTTTTCTTACCATTACCATTTTTCCTTCTTGAACATTTGGCCAAAATATGCATTATTTGAAATTCATTATCTATGGATAATTTTGTATAAAGATGCTTTAGTAAGATACTTTTAAAATGAAGTACTTAAAAAAACTGTTAATTATGTGGCTGGAGAGATGTCTCAATGGTTAATAACACTTGCTGCTCTTGCAGAGGACCTGAGTTCACTTCTCAGCACCCATGGTCAAGTGGCTCACAACCATCTATAACTATAGGTCCAAAGGATCTGATGCCCTCTTCTGGCTTCTGAGGGAAATCCCAGACACATGTGCACACACCCACACAGATACACATACATATACATAAATAAAAATAAAACCTTTAAGGATGTTAATTATGAAAATGCACTTTTAGTCAGAACTAATTTTGTATGAGGCACAATCTACAGTTCTATTTGTAAAATAGAACCTAGTCACATGGTGCTCAGATTCTCCACTGAGTCTTGATTTTGTATCCTGTAAAACCCAATGAGCTTCTTAGATGAAGGCATAATGGAAGCCATAAATCCATGACAGGTAATTTATACTTGATGAATTTACCCTAATAAAATTTTGTAACAAAAAATGTAAACCTATGCAAAGTTTGCCAAAGCCAATGTGTATCATAGCTGAATAATGAGGTTAAAATAGGTCTTTGAGCTAACTGAATTCCAAATTTTGATCATAGGAAGATGATTTGTGTAATTTTCCCACTGTGCTAACATTTACTCTGTGGATTTGTCAGGGAACACTATACCATGAAATAAAGGTTTACTTCACTCTTAACTAGTTCTGCATCTGGACCACAGTAGGGCCATTTTCGTTTTGCCTTCTCTGAGTCTGAGATCATGTGACACACTTGTAGTTGACATCTATTCTACCAACCAAAAAAGGCAGAATTATGGGGACAGAAAGACTTGGGTTTAATCTCTTTCCAATGTCCCAAAGATATCCGATGATCTACTTTGAAAAGGCTTGTTTTCTTTACTTCCCATGCAGGTAAATGCAAAGGGTGTCTTACAATTCTAAATATAATTTTTAATTATTTATTTGTATTTATATATATATATGTGGGGGGGGCTTTCTGGGTGTATATGTCACGTGTTTGTGTGTTTGTATGCGTGTAGTCATAACTGGGAAAGAGAGAAGAGGGTGTTTGAGCTCCTGAAGCTGGAGCTTTGGCTGTCAGCTGCCCAATATGAGTGTTGAGGTTTGAACTTGGGTCTCTACAAGGGCAACAAGCACTCTTTACCACTGAGTTATTTCTCTAGCCATCTCTGAAACTTCTAAAAGACATGTTAGTCTCTTTCTTTTCTATTTCCATATTTCTATTTCCATATTTCTATTACCTTCTTCCTTTTTTTTTCTGTAAAACCAAAAGAGTAAAACCAGTCATTACTCAGTACAAAAAGGGCAATTTTCCTAGGAAATCATCTCCAGGATTTAGTCATTTGTTCACAGTTCAACCCACAAAAGCAATCTTTGCCATCACCTGAAACATATGATCAGTATAAGGGTTTCACTCTTAACTTCAGTTGAAGATGTTCAGGATTTTACGATTAGCTGTCACACAGGGAAGAACTAGTAAAGTCAAAGTGGGTGCATTTATAAATACAATGACCCAAGAAAGACTGACTATTCATCAAGAACTTGACAGTGTCGGTGAGTCCAGCATACTTAGTTTGTGGCTTTAGTTTAATAGTTGCCTTTTTAAAATAGCAATGACATGAAAGTTAATCCTCAATAGAAGTAAATTGGCAAGAATTAGACAACTTCCCTTCATACTATGTACTAATCTCCATAACAACTGGTTTCTTTGGAGAAAATAATGCCTCCGTTTAATTCAATTTTTAATATGCATTCAAAATATTTTGTAGATTTCTTTATAAAACTTTGAACTTCCTCAAAAAAAAAAAAAAACACTCTTTCCTGACTTTACTCTCTCAGCATTCTTATAATAGCTCTGATTCTATACAAGGTCATCCCGAATATTCTTCAGGACCTTCAATTACTTCCATCATCTGCTCTGTCCTTAGATGTCACCTTCTGAGGCATACCTATGTCAATGTAAGCTCTGAAATAATAGTCCCTAGGAGTACTCTGAAATCTGTGCAATCTCATGGTGCTGTTCATTACCTCAGCTTACTCTGCTTCCCTCAATGAACCCTGTTACATGTTTTAATAAACACTTGGTAAAATTTTTCTTCATAAAATCTTAAAGATAAAATTCTGTCTTCCTATTATTTTCCCTACCGTTGTCACAAAGGCCTTTGTCTTAGAATGCTGTTGTTAATCATTAGTGTTAATCATCAATTTGACAGAATCTAGAATCAGTTTTTCCATAGCCATTAAAAGTTGGGCCTGCTCTCATGTGCCCTTAACATTGGAGCCAGTTCTTCTGGGAGAGGGGAAGGCAGCTCTCCTGCTGAGGTGGCTGGCGAGGGGTGGGATCAGTTCTCTGGTGCCTAGGCCAATGGGGCCAGCTCTCCCATGGCCCCCATGGTGGACATCAACATAGAACCCAATTGTGGTTGTACCACCAACCCAGACATGGCTACAAGCCACAGCTCACACCTGGACATCACCATTGACCTGGGTGGTAGCACAGACCACCCAGATTTGTATAGTCTGGTGACAACATGGTCCTCAAACACTAACATGGCTTCAGGTGGTGGCCTAGACCCATGGCATCCATACAGTCTTTGGTGAGAATACAGACCATGGACTTCATCACAGGCCCAGACTGTGTTGGCCATGGATCCAGATACAGCCCTCAGCTGCACCTTGGGCCAGGACTTCACCACGGCCTCAAGTGGCAGTGTAGGTCATCAGATTAGTATGGCCCTGGTGGTAGCATGACCCTCAGACATCACCATGGCCCCAGGTGGCAACCCAGACCATGGGCATCTGTATTGCCCTTGGTGGTAACACTGGCCATAGACATCAACACAGACTCCAGCTGCAGTAGGGCCATGGATCCAGACATGGTCTTAAGTGGTTGCAAAGGCCTGGATATCACGTGACCGAAGGTGGCAGCATAGGCCAACCATATCAGCCCGTTCCTACCTACCTTTTTGAGTACAGTTCTTCTCTGCACAGTGCCAGAACCACACCACTTCTCCTCTCCCATTTCTCTACCACATACCTGCTCATAATAGTGGGGTGCTGGGCAAGCCTATGGCTGATTTCTGCCCACCAAGAAAGCAGAGCACTGCTACTTATGTCAATATTTTATACAGAAATGGGAAAATAAACTAAGACAGCTATCAACTGCCAGTCTTAACTAATCATTACTTGAGGCCATGAACTGTGTCCTTTTCATATTTCTACTAGAATGACTAGTAATACACTGTTCTATTCAGTCCTGGACCTATCATCATCATTTTATGGAAAGGAAAAGCTAAGGCTTAGTACTTCTAAGTATGTTTCATTAAAAAATGAGGCTACAGCAATGATTCAATTGCAAAGCCTATATCCTTCCAACTATCTCATAATGCACTTTATCTGTTCATCCTTTAAGTAATTCCGTTTATAGGAATTGTTTGTGCTTATTGTACTTATGCAAATTATTGCTGCTGAAATCAAAGATAATAGAGTTAGTCACTGATGGGTAGAGCAGCTGGCAAGAATTTGTAGACAAAAGCACAACTTGAAGAAAATCTGGTACCGGACAGCATTCACAGAGTCAGGAAAGAAAATCCTCCTGATTGCTCATGCCCCTGGTACATGTCTGTGAGGTCCAGAGGGGCTGATGTGGGGAGATGATGTTATCAGGAGCAGAGGAAAGGGGAAGCAATTAAGAATCCACAATGATATCGATGCTCCAAAAACTTATATACATTTAATGTGGTTAGGGAAGGGATTGTTATTTTATATTAATTTTAAGTTTTATTTATAAATTTATTCTTATTTTTGACATTTGTTTATTTATTTTCTTTTAGATAGTGTCTCATACAGTGCAGACAGGCCTCGAACTCTCTATGGAACTGAGAATGACCTTAGACTGGATCTTCCTCCCTCCACCTCCTAAGTGCTAGACTTACAGGCTTCTTGCCACTATGCCCAGTATATCTGGTCCTGGGGATCCAGCACAAAGCCATCTTCATGCCTGCTATGAAGCTCTCTGGCTGTGGAGCTTTTCTCCAGGCACAAATTTCAGGTCTTCCATGTTTAAGTTTACAGAATATTTAGATGAGAGCAGAGATGAGGGCAACACCCAATCCAAATTTCCCCTCATTAACATTCTACCTGAGTATGATATTATTTTACATAGTTCAATTTGATTCTATAGTTGTTTAGATCCCTTAGCTTTTGCTAATACTCATTTACTGTTCCAAGTTTTGTAGAGCATACATGAAATAAGGCAAGAACAGCTCTACTTTTAAATTTTGCTTGATGTATTCAGATTTCTATTCTATTACACAGATACCTAGTGAAGATGCTAAAATGTATCCACTCTTGAGACTGGAAATACTATGTAAGAATGAGGACCAGGGCTCTGATCCCCTGCATTGACAGAAAAGCCAGAAACTCTGCATAAAAAGAAATGAGCCAGGCAGGCATGATGGCCCAGCTACAATCTTGATACTCATGAGATAGACAGAGGACTGTTGAAGCTAGCTAGTTAATTAGACTAGGCAGAATTGGAAAGCTCTGGTTCAATAAGAGATATTTTCTCAGTAAATACAGAGGAGATCAATATCAACTTCTGGCATCATTTCATGATCTAATGTACACAGACACCTGCATACGTGTGATTCAAGACACATGTTGAAATGTATACATACACACACACAACATACACACACATGCTAAAAAGTTATTGATTCTTGTTTGGAATCTGAGCAAAGTAAGTATAAATCACACATGCTTCCACATACATGCTGGAATGCATACACATACACCACACACACACACACACACACACACACACACACACACACACACATATATGTACATATATGCTAAAATGTTATTGATTTTTGTTTAGAAGAACTGAGCAAAATAAGTAGACATTACAAACATCCATAATACTGTAGTAGTAAGCCTGGGAGCAGGCACAACAGAAGCAATGGAACTTACCCTGGAATAGCTAAAAGCTGATCCCACAGACATCATCAACACTTGGGAGATCCAGCTAAATCTGCTGCTTATCACAGCAAGTTAAAATCACCTTCCAAATTCATGGCAGTGTTGGGTTGCGTGAGGGACAGGCTTTTCACAGTTCTGTCACAGAGATGTGATCATTAATTAAGATGGTTCAGGATGGAGTAGAGAGATGAATCAGCAATTAAGAGCATTTTCTGCTCTTACAGAGGACACAGATTCAGTTCCCAATAACCACACAGATGATTAGAAGTGTTTGCAACGTGCAGGTACTCTGGTGCCTCTTCTGGCATTTATGGGCACCAGGCACACATGCTGTACACTTATATACATGAAGGTAAAATACTTAGACACATAAAAATAGAAACCAATAAAGCTTTGGGAAAAAAATTTAGGAAAAGAGACCAGGTAAAAATACTTCGAATCAGATAAGTATACTAAAGGAAGAATTTTGAGATGATAGATTCAAAGGGTTTTTGGGATCAGACTGTATTGTGATTTTCTATTAAGGATTGTCTGATGTTTTAGAAATTCTTGCAATGGATACTTAAACCACTTATCAGGGTGGAAGACAATGGAACTAAAATCAAAGAAGTAATGAACTCATATTTGTGAAAACAAGATGTCAGCACAAAATAAGTTTTAACTATGGAAATTATTGAGTTGTCTCCTTCTCAGGACCCAGGATAAATGGATGATTTAAGTTCTTAAAGTATTTAAAATTCTTCAAGACAAACAAAACATGAAAATCAGCCTACCAGAGACTATCCACAAGCCCACAAAGTGTTTAAGGGTCTCCTCTAAAGCCATAATCTGTTTCTGTTCTGAGATATTTGTACACTATATGAAGGTGTGTTGCTGTGTCTGGTGTAATAAAAAGCTGAATGGCTAATAACTAGACAGTAGGTATAGGAGGGTTTCTAGGGAGAGAAAGGGGTGCTGGGAGACATGGAGAGGAAACAAGAGATGCAAGATAAAAGAGAGGTAATGTCACGTGATAGAATGTAGAGTAATATACATGGGTTAATTTAAGTCATGAGAGCTAGATAGTAACAAGCCTAAGGTATAGGCTGAACTTTCCCAATTAATAAAAAGTTTCTGTGTCATTATTTGTGGGCTGGCAGCTGATGAAAAACTACTACTACATGTTTCTATCTCAGATTCTTTATAGCACAATGGAGTAATGGCATTGGTTTTTCCTTCTCTGTAAGAACTATCCAGTGTGGTTAGGAGAATGCAGTACAAAGCCACAAAAGCATGGTTAATGCATTAAGGAAATATCTGAAGAGTGCCAAATGTTATGGGAATTAAGCAAGCAAGTGGAAGATCTACAAATAAAATGTAATTAAAGTATACACAAGACACATTCCTGAAGCAAGACCCAACTTACCAGAAATGAATATTCAATATTCAATGAAATTCTATATAGTTGTGCCAAGCATATCTGGGAATTAAGATTCCAAAAACTTTTTTGCTTACATTTTTCTTAAAAATACATTTTCTCTTTAGTTTTGATAACTTTTATTGTATTTACCACCCATTCCATTCTTTTATTCAGCACACATTTACTGAACATGCTCTACATACAAAATTCACCTCATAATTTCGTGTCTATCTGTGTGTGACACACTGAGTTAAAATTGGTTGTTTTCATCAGCATGTGCATGGCCAACTTACCACAAAAGAAAATGACTTTCACTCCTCAACAGCTGTTAACTTCTCATAGCTCCTCGGCTAAGTGTGAGGCCTCAAGGGCCTTTTTCCACCCATCATGAATCAGTTTGAAAATATAATCCAACTATGAGAAACCTGGTCAATTTGGATGAACTTCCAATGCTTACAGAGAAAGAGAGAGAGAGAGAGAGAGAGAGAGAGAGAGAGAGAGAGAGAGAGAGAGAGAGAATCATTAATTATGCTGTGGTGAGACTTCCACCTAGAAATGTTTCCATGCAGCAGACTTGTGCTTCAGCAGACTCCAGCTGGCTTGTACTCTTGACTATGGTCAATTGCCAAGAGTGAAAAGTATGCCTCTTGGGCACACAACCATTAAGAATGACAAAGTATCTCTATACATTCTCATCCTTCTGACAAGGATGTACATACATTTATCTTTAAGGACCTGTCTACCAACACCATCTCCTGTAATAACTTGTAGACAAAGAATGTAACACAAAAGGCACAGAAAACAATGCCTTGAACTTGGAGCCTCTCCATCTGCCTGAATTTAATTTTGTTCACCCTGCCTGTCAGCTTCTCTTTATTGTCAGGACCAATTATCAGCAAGTGGGAATGGGTCAGTCCCAATACACAAGAATGCTGAATTTTGGGAGATTAGGAAAGGAATTCTATTTGGTGTTTTTTTGTTTTGTTTTGTTTTTTTAATACTAAGGCAATTCCATTTATGAATTTGTCTGAAATTTTCCAATGACCTTGATTCCATTCAAGGAAATAAACTCCTGAATTTGAAGTAAAAATGGGGTGGGCAGGAAGTCACTCTGAGAGTGATTAGCCCTCTTAGATAAGAACGTTCAACTCCATATCTTTAGTTTCAAAACATTCATGGAATGTGAAAGTGATGGGGACCGTGGGAGGTGGTATTTGTAGTAGAGATATCAACATACAGTACTAACAGGGATAGAAGGTGGATTTGGGGAATGGGATCTTGAGGTTGACCATTCCGAGGTGTGTGGACATAGAGCCTCATTCCTACAACAGTCTGTTAAGAGCATCAGGGCTGGATTCTCGTTCTGTCCCATTAGACACATGAGTCTAAACAGGTTATTGTGTGTTGCTAAGTGCAGGCCCCCCCTTGTCTGTAATATGAGTATAAGAATGACAGTTCAAGGTCTGGGTATGGTAAAATGCTTGCCCCCCAAGCATGAGGACCTGAGTTTAGATCCTCATCAAGTGTGTGAAAATAACTTCAGCAGCACTTGATCTTAATTCCAGTAATGACAAGATGGGCAAAATGGACAAGTACATCCTTGAAGCTCACAGGGCTGTTAGTCTGATGGACATGGCAATATTCCAGGCCAATGACAGATCATGTCTCACACAACACAGTGCAAGGCACCAGAGGATCAACACTGTGGTTCTCCTTTAAACTGTACACCTGCGTTTGTTTCCATATGCTGGCCTACACACACACACAGTTACCTATTCTCTCTCTCTCTCTCTCTCTCTCTCTCTCTCTCTCTCTCTCTCTCTCTCTCTCTCTCTCTCTCTCACACACACACACACACACAGAAGTGAGGAGAGAGAGAGGGAATTGGAGAGAAATGATTGACAGTGTATTTCTGTGATCTCTATGACTATAAGAAAATCTTTGAAGCTAGATGATCTATTTATTAAAGAGGTTTATTGAATTCAGTTGGGGAGATTGAAAATCCATGACTGGAAGTCCTATGTGTTTGCTTTTTTGATGCCATCATGGAAATGCATGCCAAAGGGGAGATCACACACAGAGATATCCTGCCAAGGAATGATGGAAGGGTTAGGTTTGTTCTTCCATAACGTCTAATTCCACTTAGGGCCAATTCAAAGGTCTCATGAGCTTCCTTCATCTCTAAAGACATGTCTTCTGTATCACCTCCACTTCTCAAAGGGACCATTTCTTCTAACTATCACTGTGAGAACATCCTCAATGTATGAGCTTCTCGGCAGCAAAAATTACATCCATTCAGGAAGTGCCTCAGAGGAAGGTCAAGCGAGAGAAATGATATTTGATGTTGGTGTCTTCCTCAGTCACTCTGCAACTCATTTTTAAAATCAGAGTTTCTGTCTGAACTTGGAATCTCCAATGTGGCTACAATGTCCAGCAAAGTCCAGGGACCCATCCATCTTTGTATCTAGCACTGGGGTCACAGGTGTGTGTCACGTGTCTACTCTTTTATGTGGATTCTGAGGATCAAGTTCAGGTCCTCGGATTTGTGTGCCAAGCACTGTACTGACTGAGCCATCCAGCACAGGGTTCCTTTGAAGTAACATTGCCATGGAATGGTAAGTTTAAGACAATGGGGGTCAGTGGTCAACAAAAATGCATCTATCACCTTTTTTTTGCATTTCTCATGTATGTTGTATAAGTTTAAATAACAGGGAAAGCATAAAAAACAGTAATTTAGGAGTACTGTAAGCAAAAGCCTCTTGTGCTTTTTTCTTTTTCATTACTTTGAGGCAGGGTCTTGCTATGCAGAACAGGCTGAGCCTCCTACCTCAGTCTCCCTGGTTCTGGGATCACAGGCCTGAGCCATCACCAGGTAGACTTTTATTACATAATTAGTTATATTCTCGGCAAATAATGTTTAAAGCCTTTGAACTTAGATTTTTAATATTTCCTTTTTATTAAGTCTCCCAAAACAACAGAACTCTATTAAGCCACCTCACCTTGCCTCTAAAGGATAAAGAAAAAGTTGTAACTCAAATGAAACTAAATTCTCCAAAAGTGAGCTTCATGAAATTCATATAAATTTCAACTCTATTTGCTGTTCTTTCAGATTTCATTTTGAAGCTGCACAAACTTTCACTCTGTGGCTTCTCATTTACATAGCTACCCGTGAGAAACAGTTGTGTTCTAGGGGCCTGGATTGCTGTCCCAGCCAGGCCCCGCTGCCCTCACTCAGCCCTCCAGAATCACGTCCCTCTTAGATTAAGCTGAGGAGCACAGGCCCTTCCCCAACGGTAAAATCACAAAGTAAACACTCAGTGGAGCACTGTGATGACTTGGTGGATAGGTCATGTGTGGCAGAGAACATGGCTTAGCTCAGTCTACTGAGGCAACTGTTAGGCAGAGGCAGTTCCTGACACACAAAAGCCTGGCAGTGCCTGAGGCCCTGGGCATTTAGCAAGAAGCAATGGTGATCAACTGTAAAGGTAGATATGTTAATAAACCATCAAAATAGTGACAAAAACTTGAAATCATTTCTGCTAGAGGAAAGACTGAATCAGCTTGGTATTGCTCTGACAGAGAATAATGTACACTTTGCTTATCTTTTCCTGGAGAAAACTGTTCAAGGCTTGTATGGCACTCTGAAACTGTTTGACACAGACTCCTGTGAATACCATCTTTTTCCTGCCCAAGAGCACATATGAAATCTAACTATAGACTAACATGTAGTCTAATATGTCTATTAGCTGCTTGTATTTCTTTATATTTTTGTTTTGTGTGTTTTGTGTGTGTGCTTTCATGTATTTTTTTTCTGTGTGTACATTCAGGAACATGTGACAAAGCATGTTGAGGCCAGATTACAACTTGGGTGTCAATCTTTACCGTCCACCCTGCTTTGCACTCATACCCCAGACCAGCAAGCCTTCTTCCACGACCTTCTATCTTGATGTAAGAGCACCAGGATTACAGATGTATACTGTGGTGTTGGTTAGCTATATTTCCAATTATATTTCCATGACTACAGGGTGAATAAACTAATTGTTAGATGTGTTAGACATGAGCCGTAAGATGGATCACAGGTAAAAGTGACTGTCCTTAAGCTTGCTGATCCAGTATTTTGTCCCTAGGACTCACAAAAGTTTGCTCTCTGAAGTTTCTCTCTGATCTACCTGCACACTCATGCTATGATACAAACTCACACATACACACGTGAGCACATGCACATATACCCACATATGATAGCTGTGACTTTGACATTGAATTTTTCTTTCTCATGACCTTTGAAAGGTATATATCCTCATTTCAGTTATGATAGACAGAAATTAATATATACAGAATTATCATGAATCTGTAATTAAGATATACAGAATTAATACTAATGTAAATCAACAATTATTCACTTTGTGAATTATTTAGACTTAAAAATAAGTCTTATGACTTTTCTTTTCCTATCATAAACATGGAACTGAAATCTATGATTATTAAGTGCTCAGTCTGTTTAAATGAATATACAGATGACCATGTGAGTTCCTAGTTTGCAACTTTTTCAAATTTCAAATTAAAACTGTGTGTATGTATATACACAATCATGTGCAAATGTGCAAATGCATGTGAATGAACATGTCAGAGGTCAATATCCTGTGTCTTCCTGAATTGCTCATCACCTAGTGTTTGGAGACAAAGTCTCTCACTGTAACTCAAACTCACTGATTGGCTAAAGTCTGGTCAGCAAGCCACAGGGATCTGACTGTACTCACCTTGCTGGTGCAGAAACTGCACACAGGTGCATTTGTGCCCAGCTCTTTTAACATGGATGCTGGGGTCTGAACTCAGGTTCCCACACTTGTGTGGTAAGCATCTTACACACTGGGATATCTCCCAGCCCCCTATATTAAAACATCAACAAGATATTGTACAAATATCCGCTGTGTTACAACAAGATGACTTCTACAGAACATTACTATCATAGTGATGTCCTGTTATTCTGCAAATGTTTCTATAGTTTGTCCTGTTATCTGCAAACTTTTCTAGGCTCTGAACTGAGAAATGTGTCTGACTATTGTGTTGCAAATTATCTTTCTCTAATAGAGATCACCAATGACAGCACCAGAAACATGATCCCAGTATACATCGAGTAAGGAGCAATGCTTATAGACTAAATTAAAACAACTGAACCACACAACTTATTGAATCATTTTAAAATCTAATGTGAAGTCCCTTGAATAGGAACTATGTGCATTAAATTAAATGTTTTCTTTTATAAGTTGCCTTAGTCATGATGTTTTGTTACAGCAATAGAAAATTAATGAAGACACCATCTTTCTCTGAATCTAACTAGTTCTGACATAACCATTTTCATCAGAATGCTCATAGCATCTGCTATCTATACTGCCTTGCATTGTATTCTCCTGGAATTTGACAGTGATATTTTTATATGTGGTCTCTATGTCCATATCTATATTCTGGCTTTCAACAGACAAATCAAAATACATAAAAAGAATGATGCATATTTTAATTTCATCTCTAATAAGACTAATTATTTCAGTATCAATTTTGGAACCTGTGCAAATCGAAATTACCTCCAACTGACATTGAAACCTACAAGTCACAATTGTAGAAGCACATATCTGTACAATGTTTCCCCTAATCACAGGGAAGAAATAAAAATGCTATAGGAACCTGTGCTGCAATGTGAAAAATGGGGGCATGAATAATGATACATAACTCTGGAAAACTTAGAGGACTTTTTGAAATAAGCCTTAAGAGAATTTGACATGGAAATTGAAGGAAGAATTTTTCCTGTATGGAGAAGAGAATAAATAAATGCACAGTGTTTTTTAGGTGCTTTCAAAGGGAAAGTGATAGGTGGAGGAACATTTTATACAACCAACAATCACTTACCTGCCACATTGTATGAGGTTTTCTTATTCATTAATTATATAAATACATTTTTGTTAGATGTATTCAGAACACATTTATAATGAACACATATGAGTTTTGGTGTTGTTTTACTTTTTAGTCTATTATGACTTATGTTATATATTCCATTTAGATGACTTTGACTATAGACTATTAGTATGCTTTTTTAGAATAATATATTTTATATTCAAATGTTTTTTTAAATATTTATTTATTATGTACACATGTACGCAGTGTTCTGCCTGCAGGCTGGAAGAGGGCACCATATTTCATTATAGATGGTTGTGAGGCAACATGTGGTTGCTGGGAATTGAACTCAGGACCTCTGGAAAAGCAGCCTGTGCTCTTAACCTCTGAGCCATCTCTCCAGCCCTATATTCAAATGTTTTAATTAAATTATGTGTTTAAGAAGTCTCATTGAGCCGGGCCGTGGTGGCGCACGCCTTTAATCCCAGCACTCGGGAGGCAGAGCCAGGCGGATCTCTGTGAGTTCGAGGCCAGCCTGGGCTACCAAGTGAGTTCCAGGAAAGGCACAAAGCTACACAGAGAAACCCTGTCTCGAAAAACCAAAAAAAAAAAAAAAAAAAAAAAAACCCCAAAAAAAAAAAAAAAGAAGTCTCATTGAAGAAAAAAGCACAATTATAATCTAAAATTTCAAGGAAACACAAAATATCATGCTGTTTCTTTAATTTGAACTATGAACACAGACCAGGTTCTGCTATGGAATAATGCTTTCATACACTGGTTTAATAAAATGCTGATTGGCCAGTAGCCAGGCAGGAAGTATAAGTGGGATAAGAAGACAAGGAGAATTCTGGAAAGAGGGAGGCTGAGTCAGAAGACACCAGCCTGCGTCCAGGGAGCAGGACGTAATGGCATACAGGCAAAGCCACAGAACACATGGCAACATGTAGATTAACAGAAATGGGCTGAGTTTAAGTGTAAGAACTAGTCAGTAGTTAGCCTGAGCTAATGGCCAAGCAGTTATAAATAATATTAAACCTCTGTGTGATTATTTTATAAGCAGTCCATGGGACTGCAGGGCCAAGGCAGGACCGGAGAAATTTCAAGCTGTAAGGTTTGGGTATATGTATCTGTAAACATGGACCTTTTCTTGGATATTTTTAAGTCTTTAGTTATTATTATTTTTTGTCCTGACTTGGTTTGAAGCAGCTCTAAACTCTATGCTTTAAAAGATAAAATCAGTTTTAGAAGCACACAGCTTTAACTTCTGCATTTGGGATGCTGAGCCAGGGAGATTTCTATGAGTTTTAAGGCCATTCTGGTCTATATAGTGAGCTATAGGACAGCCAGGGTTATATAAAGCAATATTGTATCAAAAACTCAAATAAACAAGCAAATTAGAGAAAAACAAAACAAAAACCCAAAGTATTAGTGAATGAGGAAAAACACACAAAATTTTCACAAATAAATTGTCTTAGTCACTGTTCTATTGTTGTGAAGAGAAACCATGACCAAGGCAATTCTTATAAAAGGAAGCATTTAGTTGGGAGTTTGGTTACAATTTCAGATGTTAGTCCATTGCCATCATGGTAGGGAACATGCCAAAACACATGCAGACATGTTATTGGAGAAGAAGCTGACAGTTGTATATCCTGATATACAGGGAGCAGAAAAGAGAGAAATTAGGTCTGATATGGGCTTTTGAAACCTTAAAGGCCACCTCCAGTGACACATTTCCTCCAATAAGGCCACACCTACACCAATAAGACCACACTTCCTAATCCTTCTAATCTTTCCAAATAATGTCACTCCCTGTTGATTAAACATTCAAATATATGAACTTATGGGGGCCATTTTTATTCAAACTGCCACTTATATCTTTCATTTTTTTCTAGGTAACCAACATTGATAAACTGACTATTTTCTAGCCTGTCTAGATGAAGCAGTCGCTTCATCAATTCATATATATTCAACATTCATATTATCTGTTTTCACATTGATCTTACAAATTTTCATAGTAGAACAGAATCTTTGCTTTGGTTTATCACTATCTCACAATAAAGTACAACTTAGCATTGGTTTTATTCATGGATTATGAGCTTGGTTTTGAGTCTAACTTACTGCCAGTTGGACTTATTTCCTTTCTATGCTTATTTTCTTATCTGCCACTTGACATACTTTCTATGCTGTAGTTATATGACAGTAACTAAGGACTAGTATATTCGATAGTCATCCAGTAATGTTATTACTAGTTTTACTTTGAACATAGTTATCTGTTAAGCTAAGAATAAGAAAAGCAATTTAATTTTGCTTTCATTTATTCATTTTTTGAATCTCTTCTTGTGTAGAGTAGTGTTTGTGACCTACATAATTTTTCTTCTCTCTGAAGAAATTTTTGTAACTTTTTATTCAGGAAATAATGCCAAAGGCCTATTTGCCTTGTTTACCCCATTACTTTTGAAGGATAAGGGAAAGCATAAAATTATAGTAACAATTACTGAGGGATATAGGAGTATACAGCAGGTGACAACTAGTTTTTGACAAGTTGACCCACCAGACGAATGACTTCCTGTTGGGGGGCCCCACTTGGTAAGACCATGGGGTCACTGACTGTGGAAACTTGTTATTTTCTGTCTGGAACTTTTTCATGTGCCACTACTACACCTCCCTAAAAAGAACAGCCATGAGATTCCTCTCACAGCCTATTGATATTATGTTTTACATCTTTTGGGTACATATTTAGCTGTGGATGGTCAGGAAGATGATTTCAGCTTAATTCTGATGTATAGAAACAGTACCAGAATATTCTTCTATACTGACACAGAAAAGTAACAATATTCTCAGTCACAAAGACAGTTAATTTTAGAATTCAGAACAAATTCAGAACAGACTAAGCTGCCCTAGAAGAAAACACACAAATACAAGATCCCAGGTGTTGTTTTTGATGAATCAAGGTCAGAACTGAAGCAATTTTGGTAGACATAGCTCCCTGCAGTAATTCTCTTTCTGCACATACCTCTACCACTCAAGTTTCAGCCTGCTACTGTTATTGTTAAGTCCTGAATTTCAATGTCATTCTCTGTCTGGGAAAGGGCTATGTGTTTGGCCAAGTGTGACTGACCAGTCAGCATGACCTTCCTAGCCTAAGAAAAACTTTGTGGCTTATCATGTGTTATGAGATTGGGCCAGACCCCTGACAATGTAATATATTATTATCCAGAGTTTGGCTATGGGATAAGCAGTGACAATGTATAGGAGGAAGCTATGCAGAATATGAGTGAAATGTATTGTGCTGAGTGAGAGATGAAGAAGAAGAAGTGCTAGAGAAGGTGAGAGAAATGTGAGAGAATCAATGAATGGGGTAGTGAGAGAGCAAATAGTGAGTGATGTAGAAGTATATGTGTGTGAGTGAGTGTGTGAGAGAGAAAGTTGTGTGAAAGAGCTGCTGCTACATATGGGAACTGTGTAAAGAGCTGTATGAGAGTGTAAAGGAACTGTGTAGTGTCATGGTAAAGTGAAAGAGAAAGTTGCCATCAGAATGCATGTGTGTTTCCTTATTTTCCACTCAGAAAAAGTCTAGCCTTCAGGTGGATAAGAATTTTTCCTAAGTCCTCACTACTCTGAGGCATTCTTTTGCTACCCTGGAACAGATCTGGGAGCTGGCTGCCCATTGTCCACATTAAACATTGCCCAGAATGAATCAATAACTTCTAGAATATGCTTAGGAAATATTTTATGTGTATGTGAAGATACATTGATTTATAAGACAGAATATTGAGGAACAGCTTGGTTTAGTCAAATACAATGTATATTTTTTACAGTGACAAGTCTAGTAGCAAGCACCTCTGCAGACTTGGTGAGATAACTTTTTTGGTCAGTGGCACCAGGAATGGGATATTTAAGTTGTTTTTTTAGTCTGAATTTCTGTGAAGCTCTAAAGAGTATGGAAAAGGCAGCCCCTTCTATCTGTGTTTTCTGCATCATCCCTGCCACCATGGATCTCCCTGTTCTTCTGGGTACCTGAACCGATGACTGTCCTGGGAAATAGTAGAGACAGGATTAGCTTTCACCAACCATTTGAACCATATGAGAGCCATGTAAATAATGACTATGAAACATAAAGATCTCCCTGTATCACACAAATATGAGTACAGTAATTAGCCAATTTTATTTATTTTATTTCATAGACAGAAAAAGTGTTAATTATTTTAGGCTCTCTAGCCTAGCCATCCAACTTTCTTTACTAAAACTATAAACTTTCTTATTTTAATATTTATAATTCTTTTTTTAATTTAAGAATTTTTTAATTCATTTTATATACCAACCACAGATCCTTTACTCATCCCTCCTCCCACTCCTCTCCAGCTTTCCCCCCCTCCACCATCCCCTCCTCCAAGGAAAGGACTCCCACGAGGAACCAGCAAAACCTCGTACATTTAGTTGAGGCAGGACCAAGCCCCTCCCCACAAGATCTGGGCTGAGCAAGGGGTCCCACCATAGGAATGGGCTCAAAAAAGCCAGCTCATGCACCAGTAATAGATCCTTATCCTACTGTCAGGGGCCGCTAAAATAGACCAAGCTACATAACTGTCTCTCATATGCAGATGCCCTAGTCTGGTCCCATGCATGTTCCACAGCAGTTGGTCTAAGATTTGTGAGTTTCTATGAGCTTGGTTCAATTGTTTCAGATATTTCCCCATTATGATCTTGACCATCCTTGCTCATATAAACCCTCTTCCTTCTCTTTGACTGGACTCCTTGAGCTCAGCCTAGTGCTTGGCTGTGGATGTTTTCATCTGCTTCCATCTTACTGGATGAAGGCTCTATGATGACAATTAAGGTATTCACCGATCTGATTACTGGGGTAGGCCAGTTCAGGCATCCTCTCCACTATTGCTAGTAGTCTAGGCTTGGATCATCTTTGTGTACAAGATTGCAAATAGACCCATATCTATTGCCATGCATGAAACTCAAAGACCTCAACATATATCCAGCTACACTAAACCTGATGGCAGAGAAAGTAGAAAGTACCCTTGAATTCATTGGCACAGGAGACCACTTCATAAATAAAACACCATTAGCACAGACACAAACACTGAGAGCAACAATTAATAAATGGGACTTCTTGAAACTGAGAAGCTTCTGTAAGGCAAAGAACATGGTAAATAAGAAAAAAGGCAGCCTACAGAATGGGACAAGATTTTCTCTAACCCTACATCTGACAGAGAGCTGTTCTCCAAAATATATAAAGAAATTGAGAAACTAGACATCAAAATACCAAACAATCCAATTAAAAAATGAGCTACAGATCTGAACAGAAAATTATCAACAGGAGAATCTCAAATGGCTGAAAGGCATTTAAGGAATTGATCAACATCCTTAGTCATAGGGAAATGCAAATCAAAACAACTCTGAGACACCATCTTACACCTGTCAGAATGGCTAAGATCAAAAACACTGATGACAGCTTATGTTGGGAAAAATGTGGAGCAAGGGGAACACTCCTCCACTGTTGGTGGGAGTGCAAGCTTGTTCATCCACTTTGGAAATCAGTAAGGCGACTTCTCAGAAAATTATGAATGAATCTACCTCAAGACCCAGCTATATCACTCTTGGGCATATACGCAGGGCATGCTCAATCCTACCACAAGGATACAGGCTCAACTATTTTCATAGCAGCATTATTCATAAGAGCCAGAGCTTAGAAACAACCTAGATGCCCCTCAACCAAAGAATTGATGAAGAAAATGTGACATATATATATATATACAATGGAATATTACTCAGCTATGAAAAACAATGATATCGTGAAATTTTCAGGCAATAGGATCGAACTAGAAAACATCATCCTGAGTGAGGTAACTCAGATTCAGAAAGACAAACATCATTTATACTCACTCATAAATGGATACTAGATATAACACAAAGGGTAACCAGACTACAACCCATATAGCTCCAGAGAAGCTAGATAACAAGGAAAACCCTGAGGATCATCTTGGGAATGGGAAATAGATGAAATCTCCATGAATAAACTGGGGATTAGGGGATCAATAAAAGGTAGGTGATAGGGAATGAGAACATGAGGAAACAAGATGGTCAGACTGGGGGAGGAATCTAGTGGGAGAGCAATGAAAAAGATATCTTGATAGAGGGAGCCATTATGGGGTTAGGGAGAAACTTGGTGGTAGGGAAATCCCCAGAAATCCACAAGGATGACCTAAAAACATTCTTTGTAGAACCTAAGTAATCAACACAGAAATTAAAGACTGTGCTGTGCTTTTAAAACTTACAAAAGACAGCCGGGCAATGCTGGCACACTCCTTTAATCCCAGAACTTGGGAGGCAGAGCCAGGCAGATCTATGTGAGTTGGAGGCCAGCCTTGGCTACAGAGTGAGTTTCGGGAAAGGCACAAAGCTACACAAAGAAACCCTATCTCAAAAAACCAAACCAAACAAAACAAAACAAAAAACCAACAACAACAACAAAAAAAAAACTTACAAAAGACATGATTGGCATTAGCGGCCATCTCTCAAACAGAATGATACTCTGTCTCCAAAACAGAGTTGGTGCATCTTGTTAGCAACCTGGGGAAAGCTCATGGTTAGTCTGTTTGGTAAGGAAGAAATCTACTTCCTTAAAACCTCAATCAATTAATCACATTTTTCCAGATATTAAGGAAGCATGGTTGTGCCCAACAACAACAACAAATCAGATTTTAACAAGGATATAGTCTACACTCCAACGGCAGAGTACATAAGATATGTAAAAGACACAATTAAAATATGTAGTGTGTTTACAGTGTGGTAAGCTCAATGGTAAAGGTTTGTATAAGAGAGATAGTATGTGTTGCACTTGAGATTGTTTTGTGTAAGCGTCCATGTGTTTGTTTGTACATAGTGTATATGTCTGTGAATATGTGATATATGTATATGCAAGTGTCAATATGGGTGTTCATGCCTGTGTTTGCAGGCATGTGGAAACCATAATTCAATATCAGGTGTCTTATCCCAGAGCTCATCAATTGGCTAGACTAGCTACCCAGCAAGCTCTGGGGATCCACCTGTCTCCACTTACCAATTCTAGGATCATAGATGTAGGAGACAATGCTTAGCTTTTAAATAGGTACTGGGGATTTGAACTCAGGACCTTATATTTATGCATGATATATATATATATATATATATATATATATATATATATATATATATATATATATATATATATATATATATATGGTGACACTTTACAAACTAAATCCTCTCCCTATAACAAGATTAAATTTTAAATAAGTTACTGAGTGAAACTTTCCCTGAGATTCCGAAATGAGCATAACCTTTAGGGGTGTTGGGTAGCTGCTCCTGTGAAGACCTGAGAGAACTCAGGATGATGATCAAGAGCAAGATCTACAAGGATGGAGCACAGAACTTGAAGAGCAGGAAGGGGTATGCAGAAGAGTGTCAAGAGCTGAAAGTGCCTTAAGAAGTCAGGTGAGACAGACCACATGGGCACTTCCTCTAGGGGCCTTTGCTACTATCAATGAGACAGGAAGTCCCTGGAGATTTCTGAAGTTAACATTTAAATTTTGTGCTTCCTATCTCTCCTTCTTCCCTAAGTTTCTCTCTCTTTTCCTTTTTCTCTTTATTTCTTCCTAATTTCTTCTTTTTTTCCTTTCTTTCATTTGAAACTGTTAAAAAATCTCAATGGGCTGCTGTATATTGCAACATCATTATTACTATTATTATTATTATTTAAATTCAAGGTACAATCTTGTAAGAAGGTAAGAGGGGAGGAATAAATTTAGAGTTAGAAGACAATGTGGTGAAATGACATTAGCAGTGTAAAGTGGGTGATAGGACACAGGAGCTATCACTTCCTTCACTGAGGTCCTGAGAAATGGCTGCAAGGACACATTTCCCAGTGCTTTGACTGCATTAGTTGACTCTTAAATACCATGCAAACTAATGAGCCAAAACAAGGCTTAATCTACACTAAAAGGTATTTCATGTTGAGGGAGCAAGATGAACAAAAGGGCACATTCAGAAATAAAAGTGCACTTCCAGTTAACCATAGTAGTTCCATAAGCTGTGATAGACATGTCTAGAAGATGGTAGAGCAGGGTGAAGAGAATGTATATGAATGCATATATTGTTGTGATAAAATACTATAACCCAGCCAACTTAATTGGTCTTACAAACTCAGAAGTTTAGAGTCCATGATAACAGAGGAAAGGCATGGTGGCAAGAACAGCTGAGAATTTACATCTTGTTCTTAAGCAAGCAAGAGAGAGCGCTAACTGGAAATGGTGCTAATTTGTTGAAACTTCAAAGACTATCCTCAGTGGCACAACTATTCCAACAAAACTACATCTCCTAATCTTTCCCAAAAAGTCCCACTAACTGGTGACTGTAGCTCCAGTTTTCCTGACTGGCCCACAGTCAGGACAAATCTCTGTCACCTGCCAGTCCTGTGGTACAATCCTATTATATGTTGACCAAGAGTTTAACATTTGCTTTACATATGGGGAATGCATGCCATAAGATACTATTGCCTCCTTAAACCTTCGTAAATCTAACATTTCAATTGGAGCCCAAATATTTTGTGTAGTCATTTGATCAGGCAACTGCTGTACTGTTACTGGACAAACTAAGGGTGACTGTGTGAAAACAGGCTTTCTTTCTGTAACCCTATGATCCAATCTTGAAGCAACTTCACTGTTAGTTTCTTCTGTCTGAGTTTTTACAGGTTTAACAGGTTTTTCTAAAGCTGTCACCCTGGCACTTAAATTGACTATCTTTTTAAATAGTAATATGAGGATAAGCATAGTAATAAAGTGCATAATTCGATCAACATTAATCTTCTCATATAGCTGTTCCATTGTCAGACTGTCTAAAATTGTAAACAAAGCCCAATTTTCTTCCAATGTACACAGAAAACCCTTTTTTTTTAATATGGAAAAAAATTTTTCTTTTAAATAGTTTCCTTTAAAATATCTGATATGTTAAGTGACTTACCAAGTCCTCATAGAACAGTACCAATCCGAGGGAATTTCAAAACTGCCACCTAGTGTCCGAGGTGTGAGTCCAGAGAGAGAGAGAGAGAGAGAGAGAGAGAGAGAGAGAGAGAGAGAGCACGCAAGAACCGTAGCCACAAGTTCTGCCTAAGAGCTTGAATCCAGCCACGTGTTCCTGCTTGAGCTTAGTCAAGCCTTGGTTCTGGCTACCTTAAGCTCCAACCACGTGCGTTGGCTTTACAGGCAGGGGCCCTGTTCGGCAGGGCAGGCCTGAGTTGTTTGTAGCACTGGCTTTAAGCAAGTAGCTCAAAGTTGGTCCGGCCTGAGGCCAAGCCAACCTGTGCCCGGGCTAGGGAGCCGGCCACCCTGGCGGGAAACTGGACCTGCTGGCTGCCCTGGCGGGAAATCGGACCTACCGCCAAGCCAAGTTAAGTGGTTTTTAATGGATTCTCCCCACATTGGGCGCCAAATGTAGATGTAACCAACAGTCTTATTAAATAAGAAACACAGAGCCGATTCAGAGAAGAAAGCCAAGAGGTCAGAACTAAGAGCCTTACCCTTCCTGCTTCAGCGATCCTGCTTCAGCCAAGAGAGCTCTTCGAAAAGGGGGCCTACTTCCTGTGTGTATGTCTTTATATAGTCTAGCTGTTCTGCCTTCTCATTGGTTGTAAACCTAAACACGTGACTGCCTTGTCACTGGCTGTATGTACTGCCCTCCAGGTCCTTAAAGGCGTGCACCACCACTGCCACGCACTTGCTATGGCTCTAAAACTCTGACCCCCAGGCAACTTTATTTATTAACATACAATTAAAATCACATTTCAGTACAAGTAAAATACCACCACAGGTGACCAAGTATTGAAACATATAAGCTTATGGGGGGCCTTCTTATTCAAAATACCATAATGTGCAGCAAGAGTACCACAGAGAGAAAAGAACAAGATAAAGGTATATAGAAATATCATTTATATGCATAGTTAGAATTAACTTTGAATATCTTACTAGACTCTAGATAGTATAATTTATATTAACTGGTAAGGAGATAAATCTTAAAATGTAGTAAAAATTAACAGAGAAATTAAAATACTGAATAAGAATGTTGACGAATTTCTAAATTTTCTGCTTTAGAGAGATCAGGGAAACAGGGAAAGCTACCAGCCAACCTTACCTCAGCACAGCTTCCAAAAAAAAGCATCTTCCTGTCTACCTGGGCTTATATGCCTTACTGTTCTGGCATTGGATTTGCTCTGTGTCTAGCTACATCACTTCTTTTCCTGGCCAGCTCTGTCACTTCCTGTCTGTACAGCCCTCTAGAACTCTATGGTTGGTACTGGGATTAAAGGCATGTGTCACCACGCTTAGCTCTGTTCCCTAGTGTGGTCTCGAATACACAGAGATCCTGCCTGCTAAGTGATAGGACTAAGAGTGTGTGCTACCACTGCCTAACTTCTTTGTTTACTTAAAATGGCTTGCTATTTCCTCTGATCTCTAGGCAAACTTTATTTATTAATTTATTATTACAAATTAAATATTATCATGTAGCAGGAATCTTAGAGAGTCTTATTAATAAAATCAAACCCAGAGGCCAGTTATTGGGGTAAATGCTGGAAGGTCAGAGTACCAGAACAAGCCACAGATATCTCACCTTGCCAGCTCCTCTCAGCTGGTCCTGTTTCCTCAGACTGGAAGCTTCTCTGTCCTCATCCCAATGGATCTCAGCTGAACTACTGCTCGAAGCCTGAATGCTTAACCAGCCAAAATGCTTAACCAGGCCAAATCCTTCTAGTTTCTGGTCCTCACGCCTTATAAACCTTTCTGCTTTCTACCACCACTCCCTGGGATTAAAGGCTACTTTCTGGGATTAAAGGCGTGAGTCACCATGCCTGGCTGTTTCCAATGCGGCCTTGAACTCACAGAGATCCCTGTGGGATTTCTACCTCTGGAATGCTAGGATTAAAGGCGTGTGCTAACATTTTCTAGCCTAAGTATCTTGTGGCTTTTCTGTTCTCTGACCCCAGATAAGTTTATTAAGGTACACAATATTTTGGGGAACACAATACCACCACATTATCACATTTCAGAACAAATAAAATACCACCATATAAGAACATAGATTTTGCATGAAAATTGAAATAGTAAAGTATAAATAGAAGAACAAAAATGATAAGAAATAACATGAGACATATAAAAATTTAGGTATAAAATGCTAGGCTAGGCATAAACCTAAATGTTGTATTAAAAACATTGAAATAATTAAGCTTTCCAACAAAAAGGAAGAGAGAATAAGACCGGATCGAAAATCATAATCCAACTATATGCTATCTGTAAGAAAACTTGAGATTCATCTAAATTGAAAGAGAAAGGACTAAAAGTAACTTGTTTTGCAAATAGCAATACAATACCAAGAAAGTTGGAGAAGCTGTTTAGAAAAACAAAAACTTTACAGCATAGAAGCTGAGAAGAGTAGAGGATTGGCATAAATAAATGAGGGTTGAATTTTGTTAGTACATGTTTTATACGTGTTTCATACATGTGTTGAAATATCACATTAAGCTGTGTTAGCATTTACAAGTAACATATAGTATCTAAAAATAAAGTTAAATAATATTTGTTTGTTTATAGAAATATGGTTACATGTAGCTCAAGCTAGCTTTGAACTATCCATGTCATCCATGATGACGTTGAACACTTTACTGCCTCCACTTCCCAGGTGCTGACTTAGACTTGCGTGCCACCATTCCGAAGGACATATTCATACTGCACAAGCACCCTATCAATTGAGCTACATCTCTAACCCTAACTTTGGGCTCTGTCAGCATTGACATAAATCTCAAGCTGCTACCAAAGCCCACTCATGCCCCACCCCCAGAACAGATATTCAATTTTCTATCATCTTGTTCTACCCTGAGAAGCATTTAACTCATGTGGAATCAGAATGAGTTCTGGAATAGACAAATGTTTTTGAATAGAGAGCAACATCATGACAGGTAAAAGAGCTGGAAATACTAGAGGGAAGTTTTTAGGAAACCACAGCAGTCTCCCAGGGGAAAAATGAAAGTACCGGCTGGTCTCATGCCTCTTATTTTCCCTTCGCTTTGTTTCTGACAGCCTGTGCTCCTTTTATAACTGCTTGAGCTTTGATTCAATTAGATTTGACAAGATTGATGTCCTAGGGATGCAGAGAGGCCTGCTTGTGACTATATACAGCTTCTGGGGCATAAAGTATAAAGATCACTAATAAAAAATAAAAGACTTAGAGAAATATGTCATTCCATGTCAGTGGTTTCAGGACAGGTTGGAAAACAGCAATGATCTTGTTTACATGACTTTCTGCCCGTGTTCACAGTGATAGCATTGGGGCATGGAGGGAAGGCAGGGACAAGGGCTGAAAGGGGAGATGAGGAGAGAAGAAGAGTGAGGAGATGGATGAAGAAAGGAAGGGGTAAGTGGAAAGGGATAAAAGATAAAGAGATGGAGAGAGGAGAGAGGTGAGGGGGAGAGAAACCCCACAAAGACAAGGAGGCAATATAGCACTAAGTTTATTAAATCTTTTTGGGGGCATACTATACTCTAGGCCATATTTTTTTTCAAATTTATGAATTTTAAAATATTCGTTATTAAGAAAAAGGGTAGCTGACATGACCTTGATCTTCTGGTTCTCCTACTTCTACATATGCTAGTGAGGATCAGATCCTAGGTCTCATAAGTTATAGACAAACAATTTCACCAATGGAGCTCCATCCCCAGCCCCTCTATCTGTAGCAGGAGGGTTATTTTTCAATGTATTGTGCTGTGGGATAATGCTGTTGTACACTGGTTTAATAAAACACTGATTGACCAGTAGTCAGGCATGAAGTATAGGCAGGGCGAGCAGAATAAAGGAATGCTGGGAAGAGGAATGGTGAGTCAGGAGTCACCAGCCAGATAAAGAGGAAGCAAAATGTGAAGGCAGAACTGAAAAAAGGTACCAAGCCACATGACTAATTATAGTTACAAATTATGTTAATTTAAGTGTAAGAGCTAGTCAGTAATAAGCCTGAGCAAATGGCCAAGTAGTTATAATTATAGCCTCTGTGTGATTATTTCATGAAAGGCTATTGGACCGTGAGTGAGAGATTTGTCCTGACTGAGGACCAGGTGGGACACAGAAAAACATCTGAATACAGTAATATCTTATCTATCTATGA
Source organism: Peromyscus eremicus (assembly GCF_949786415.1). Taxonomy (NCBI): domain Eukaryota; kingdom Metazoa; phylum Chordata; class Mammalia; order Rodentia; family Cricetidae; genus Peromyscus; species Peromyscus eremicus. The sequence goes on along the minus strand of NC_081431.1, from coordinate 76,663,675 downwards.
GAGTTGATATATGGTATAAAAGTTGGCCAATTAGTAAACTTCCTGTGGGGAGGAGAGGGCACTGAGATCCATAAGACAAAGGGGGAGAAAGTTGAAAACGCAAGCTAAAAGTCTTAAAACTTCTACATTCTAAGCCATCAGACTTAGGTTTTGTCTCAAGGGCAATGTGGACTACCTGGTGAGATTTGAGGACTTATTGTCTAACAAAGAATCTCTAGTAAATGTGCAGAGATAAGATTGTGGGAATCAATATTTGAGTAATCAATAGTTATCTGACAGATGAGAGCTCTGTTTCATGTATGACTTTGTTAGAGAATTCTACCAAACTTAAAAGAAAAAACAACACAAATCCTGGAAAGAATCCAGTTGTCAAATTGTCAATTTTTGGATGGATGGCTAAACAAATCACGGCACATTCCAATGTTGTTTACTGTTGAAATGTGAAAATTGGGGCTGGGGAGATGCTTAATGGTTGAGAACACTTCCGATTCTTCCAGAGGATCCAAGTTCTGATCTCAGTACCCATGCTGGGAGGCACACAATTGCCTCACACTCCAACACTATGATAGCTGACATCCTTCTCTGGATCATCCATTGGACATTTAGCAGGGTATAGTGTGGACATGTACAGACACAGACACACAGACATACACACGCAATTAACAAGTAAAATATATCTTTTAAAAAACAGTGATATCTACCACAATGTTAGACATTATGCTAAGTAAAAGAATTTGAAAGAAAAGTCAAATATTATCTAATCCCAATTGTATAGGATATTCCTGTACTCAGAGTAGTCAAAACCTTAAAGATGGCAAATTGAACATGGGTGGTCAGGGAAGGTGTGTTAGGGTGGAGGCAATGAAGAATTACTATTTAGTACAGTCTCTTTTTGAGGGGAGGGTGTTTCAAGACAGGGTTTCTCTGTGTGGTTTGGTGCCTGTCCTGGATCTTGTTCTGTAGACCAGGCTGGCCTCAAACTCACAGAGATCCACCTGAATCTGCCTCCCGAGTGGTGTAATTAAAGGCATGTGCCACCACCGCCCAGCTTCTCATTTTTTAATAAGATGAGAATAGGAATTATTGTTGCAATGGACAGTAATGATGACTTTATAACACTTGGAATGTATTTGATACCACTGAAGCATATGCTTAAATGGAGAAGCGAGAGATGTGGTGTCTCAGTGCTTATGAACACTTGCTGCTCTGGCAAATGACCTGAGTTTGGTTCCCAGAAGCCATCCCAGGTGTTTCCAACCATCTGTAACTCTAGTTAGAGTGATTTAATTTCTTTTTCTGGCCTTCAAGGGCACCTGTGTATATGTGTGGCACATACTCTTTAAAACAGCTGAGACGTTAAATTTTATAATTCTTCTTTTATAGTTGTTAAAGATGGTAACATTTTTTCATAGTTACAAAATGGAATGAACATTGAATTGGAGTCAAACAGATTCATTAGTTTCAGCACAGTCACTACCAGCTTTGTGGCCCTTAGAAAACTCCTCAAACTCCCATGGCCTCAATTCTTCCATGTGAAAAATGAAATAGAAAAGTAGTCTCTTTAAGTTGCGTGAAGAACTAGAACATCTTCCTTGTACAATGCTTAGTAGAGCCTTTCACTTGCCTAGACTTTATTAATCGTTAAAAAGCAGAGGGACTGTGGTGGTTTGAAAGAAAATGTCTCACACAGGCTCACAGGGAGTGACACTACCAGGAGGCATGGCCTTGCTGGATTAGGTGTGGCTTTGTTGGAGGGAGTGTGTTTCATTGTCACTTCCTGCAGATCCAGGTGTAGAACTCTGAGCTACTTCTCCAGTTCTATGTCTGCCTGCATGCCACCATGCTTCTTGCCATGATGAAAATGGGTTAAACCTCTGAACTGTAAACCAACCCCAACGAAATGCTTCCTTTATAAGAGTTGCCATGCTCATGGCATCTCTTCACAGCAATAGAAACCCTAACTAAGACAGGAACCATATGAATTAAAAGCCAAAAGACAGCTGGTGAGATGGCTTAGCGGGTAGAGTCACTTGCCACCAAGCATAATGACTTCAGTTTGGTCCCCAGGACCTACATGATGAAAGGGGGTAACTGACTTCCTTACATTGTCCTTTGACCTCTGACCCACAGCATGTATATGCATACACAAACACATCAAGTAAGTTAATAATAAATCAATTTAAAAAAATTAAAGACGCTGGGCGGTGGTGGCACACACCTTTAATCCCAGCACTCGGGAGGCAGAGGCAGGCGGATCTCTGTGAGTTCAAGGCCAGCCTGGGCTACCAAGTGAGTTCCAGGAAAGGCGCAAAGCTACACAGAGAAACCCTGTCTCGAAAAACCAAAATAAATAAATAAATAAATAAAATAAAAAAAATAAAAGACAAAATACATCATCTTTCTACTCAAAGTAGGGACTTTAAGTATCTGACTTAAGCAGATATGAGTGATGGTTATACTGTACAAAATAGGATGTAAGATGCATAAGTTATGAATGACAAGACCAATTATTTTAAATCATGTCTCATCCCACACCACAGTTTTATTATATTGCTTTTAGAGACAAGCTAAATATGGTGTTGCTACAGTCTAGGATTCTGTGTCTTTTCCTCTGTTGATAAAATAAGTAAAAGACAGGGAATGTTCAAGGCAAACAAAAAATAAAGTTTATTTGCAAACTATGTAGCTTCTGTGGATATAGTTGGGTGTAGCCTGAAGTTTTCATGTGTCCTGCCTGCCCTCAGTTGGGACAAGTCTCTCTCACTGGCTTCCCAAAGCTGCTTAGTCACAAGAAAATACACAGAGGCTTATATTATTTACAAAATGTATGGCCTATGGCTCAAGCTTCTTGCTAGCTAGCTCTTATAACTTAACCAATTTGTATTTATCTATAACTTGCCATGTGACTTCATGGCTTACCAGTACTTTCACATCTTGCTTCTCCTAGCTGTGGCTCACAGCGTCTCTCCAGACCCCACCTTTCTCTTTTCTGTCTCGGATTTCCTGCCTGTCTCTAAGCTGTCTTTTTTCATAGGCCAAATCAGCTTATTTATTAACCAATGGGAACAACACATATTCACAGCATACAGAGAGACATCTCTCAGCAGTTGGGCAACAGAGTAGGGAGTCCACTGACTTCAAGGGAGAATCAAGCTTGTCTTGGTTTCAACTACTTCCTCCCAGTTACTCCTTTCCTCTTTTCTATTGATCCTAAAGTGTTTAAGTACACTTTCTAACAAGGAGATTAGGTCTCCCACTTCTGCCCCATGTGCCTGATATGGTCCTCTGTCTTTGTACACAAGCGTGGAAACAGCCACAATAGGGCACTCTATCTTAAGGCATAGGTACGGAAATGCCTGCTGATTCCTTGTGGGTAAGGTGGGCTACCACTCCCCTTGTCTCAATGGTGTAATGAGGAAATGAAACCTTAGTATAAGCAAAGAAAACATGACTTGTTTTATTTCTGCCCTTTCTTCCTTCCCAGATCCCAGAATAGCAACCTGCTCACACAATGATCTCTCAGCTACAAAGAGAACCTCTTCTTCCAGGGAAAGAGATAAGAAAAAAAAAAACTGCAGTTCAGAATGTGCTCACTCTTTTGAGTGGCATGTTCATTCTGTATGTTAGTTCAACCTCGCAACAAGTTTTTAATACGTTACTCTCCATACTTGCAAATAATCCCAAAAGAAGTTAATGAGTTCTTATCATATTAACTAGTAGACAGTGGACCAAAAATTAGGATGGGGTTTGATATGAATCTAAACACAGACTATGAAAAGTAAATTGCCAAAATATCAGCCTCAACAACATAAAATAAAAAATAAACAGATTATTAAAATTTTCCTCTGTTGAGTCTGGTTGCAAAGGTCTGGCATAGGATCCACGAATCTAAGTTTACTGTAATATGTTTTAGCACCATTTGACTTTAACAGATTTTAGAAAATGACTTACTGTTATGAACTGAAGAATGAAGAAGTTAAGGTAAATTGAATTTATATTCTTGAGGCTTTTACGCTACTCTGACCTAATATATGAATCAAGTAATTTTTTAAAAAGATGTATTTTGACATCTTTTTAGAAGATTTGGTCTGTTTGTACTCAGTAGGAGTGACAAAGCCGGGAAGCAGAGTGAGAGAAATGTGAGAGGAGGTGAGACACAGACCTCAAGGACCTCACACTGGTGACTTACTTTCTCTAGCTTGGCCTCACCTCTTTGTCTTTTACCACTTGCCAGTAATGGTATCATATGAATCCATAAGTGATTAGTTTGAACTGGGGATTTAGCTTTCTTAGCCCTCAGTTCAATCCCTAGCATCACATAAACAATGTGGAGGTGTCTAGCTAGCTAGCTAGAGATCTATGCATTGCTGTTCAGTATGGTTCAGAGAATTAAGACAGCCATAATTTTAGTTTTGAATGAATGAGTTTATGAGACATATAGCAAACTCAAGTAAAAGATTAATAACAAGTGATGTAGAGATGATAGACAGATAGGTAGATGGATAAATGAACAGACAGAAAGATAGATAGGGATGAATGGATAGATAGCAAACAGCATCAAATATGCTGATCAAAACACCCTGCAGAAATCCGTGGATAGTCCCTACTGAGGCTGTCAGCTAGAGCTCGTGATAGAGGGTTTTTTCAGGATAGAACAGGGTCTCCTGTCCAACAAGGCTTCCAAGTGAAAGAACTTTTGGCAACAATTAGAAGTGACTTCATAAAATCTGGTGCTCACAACACCCAGGAGAAGCTGACTGGAGAAGTTGAAGTCAGCTGGACTTCCTAACTGAGCTTTCTCCCTATGGTTGAGTTTCCCATTGCTGACCTCGAGCTTCCTCTTTCTCCATCTGTAACATGGGTTACAGTAACACTTGCTAATAATAACGGTTCATCTTCTGACTGATTTCAAGTACACAATGGATTGTCTTTCCTCAAGCTATTTCATTGTTTTCTTCCTTCTCTGTCACACAGTTGGGGGGAAAGGTTCAGGGGACAGATGATCCCCAGACAAGGGGCCTTACAGGACACTTTGAGACAAACATGTTTTGATGTGAAATGGGGAACAGGTGGCAGTACCACATTAAGAACCAGCTTCTAGGTGAGCTCAAATGGCACAGTGCAGTTTAACAGTTAAAGGGATATTAAATTTGTGATCTAGTCCTCTCTGAAAATGTCAACACAACACAGGCATACCATGAGGCATGACCTCTAGATTTCTTAAGTGTTTCTCAATCCATTCAAGTTGACAATATCCATTGTCACAAATACTGTTTTTACTTGAATGACATGAAGACTTCAGAAGAACTTCCCTCACATTAGTTGACTGACATTTCAAATAACCACGCTTTCAAAAGCTTTTCTTACTAGATATTATGTCAAATACTTTGCCCTTTGCTATGGCTATTAGAAAGGTCAGGGCTGTACTTTAGATTCTTCACTGACTTACAATTGGGGAGAACTTTCTTTGATGCCATTCTAGTGTTTCATTTTTGTTTGCCATTGGTATTACAACATTGTTCATTTATTCACATGTATATAGATACCCACGGCACATGCTCAAATTATTAGTAACTATGTAAATGCATATATGTTTTTTGAAAATTACCTCACTTGTCTTGTACTAACAAACATTATTATTTTTTTTTGCAAATATACGTTATGAGACATATGAAGACTATAATAAAACAAATGCATAATAGAATCAGGTCCATGGCATTGAGATGAGCTCTTTTTACAGTGGCTGGGTCAGAGAAGCAACAGATGAAGGAAAGCGCAAAACATCATGATGAAGAATGTGGAGATTAAACATCAACATTAGGGCTGCAGAGACTGCTCAGCCGTTAAAGGCTAGGCTCACAACCAAAAATAAACATCAACGTTTCAGTTGCTGTAGTTTTTCAGACTCAGCCTTACTAATAGGTTGAATGATCCCCAATTCACATAACTCAGTAACAAGAAAATACTCCATTTTAGACAAAGAATGCAGATAGATATCCCTCAAATGAAGACAAGTGATTAAGGAGTATCTAGGAAGATGCTAAAGATAGGGGAAATTCAAGTTAAAACCATAGTTAGGTTAACGCCTTAGGCCTGTTAGAATGACTGTTATAAAAATGACAAAGATGAGTTGGGGAGAAAATCCTCAGCCAGCAAAGGGTTTGCAGTATAAGCGTGAGGACCCAAGTTCCGATCCCAGTCACCTATGGAATAAAAAATCCAGGCATGCTGACATTCACCCATAATCCCAGCTCTGGGAAGTGGAGACAGGAGGACATCCAGGTTAGCCCATTAGTGAGCTCCAAGTTCAGTGAGAGATCCCATGTCAACAATTAAACAAGAGATTGGAAAAGAATAAAACTGCCAGACAATCCAACAATTTCCCGTGAATACAAAGTAAAGGAAGTTGGTGTGTTTAAAAGACAATTGCATGTCAATGACTACTGAAGCATTATTCACAGTTGCCAAGATACAGAAATTATCTATGTGTCCATCAACAGTTCAGTGGATAAAGGAAAAATAATACACACAATAAAGTGCTACTTCATATGATATTATTATTATTGCTATTATTGTTTATAGTTGTCATTGGTGAAAATAAAGTGATCCTAGAAGAAACTGTGTAAAGTGAAGTAAGTCAGACCCTAGAAACATAAATACCACATGATCCACTTATATATGTGTAATACAAAACACTGAAACTCATAGAAGTAGACAATAGAGCAGGGAATGAAGACACACATTTGTAATTCCAGTATTAAGAAGACTTTAGTCAAGAGAATACTTAGTTCTAGTTTAGGCTGAGAAATGTAGTAACAGTTTGTCTTTCTAAAAAAAATAGAAAATAAACTGGTTGGAGGATTTGGGTGGTAGATTGGAAAACTCTGGTCAAAAAGCACAAACCTCCCATCAAAATATATGATAGGCACACCAGGATATAGATAAGTTTGCTCAATTGATTTAAAATTTATTTAAAATCAGTAAAAGTGGTATATGCCTTTCAGAATAGCCAGAGCTACATGAAGACACCCTGTCTCAAAAAATATTTTAAAATATTAAAACAATGTATATTCCTTTGTGTCTGTGTTGATGTATGTCATGTGAGTGTGAGTGTCCATGGAGGTTAGAAGAGAGCATCAACCAGATCCCTTCAAGCTGGAGTTACAGGTAGTTGTGGGCTGCCCTACTTGTGCTACAAACCAAATTCTAGTCTTTTGCAAAAGTAGTGCTCGTTCTTAACTGCTGAGCCATCTCTTTAGCCCCATTAGCTTGTGTACTTTAAAAGTTATGCATTTATTAGACATTACTGGTTTCAGAGGAAATGCATACAATCAAAACAAAAGGAGTTGTTATTGCAATGATCCAACGTGCCAGAAGCATTCACTGTGGTGTGTCACTGGGGGAGATTGTCTTCTGCAATGGTTTATTAGTCTTCATGTATCAGCTACAGGCAACTCACTTCTGTGTCACTCTGATTATTTTTTGTCCAAAGAAGAAAAGAATGAATGAAAACAGTAGCTACCCATGCACTTATAGTCTTTGTCAAGAAATTCCTGTTGCTTGAAGACATTTTGAGCAAAGAATTACATTTATTTGATCATCTCTTAACCTGAAGTCACAATAAGTTATCCTTGCTTCAAGTCATCATATATATACATATATATGTGTGTGTGTGTTAACATATATATATATGTGTGTATGAACATATATATAGCTTGTTTATATATATTTCATATATGTGTTTATATAGTAGAGTGGAATAAATAGGGATTTTTGTCTCAAATTCAGATTAGCATATTATTATCTGTTTGGATAGAAAACATAAAGGAAAGGTAAAAATAGGTTGAATTGTAAAACATTTTTGGTCACAAAAATTAAAAGAAATTCTTTCATGAATAAACTCATTATAACTAAGATTATGTAGACTCATATTCATTGTGATGGTCTCTGCATGCCTAAGATGTTTCAATGACAAATTACCCCATCTGTAAACTACAGATGTTTCAAACTAGCACGGAGAAGGGAGCTATAATTTAAACATTTATTATTCAGTATCTGAGTTACCCATGAAATCTGCTGGTATTGTAGCTGGTAATTTAGGACTTCAGTAGATTATTTTTATAATATCTAATACAGTGCAAGTGCTATATAAACACAGTGTTAGAAAGATAATGATAAGAAAAATACACAGAGTGAATTCAGACATAATAACTTGCCTCTCTCTTGTCTCTTCCTTTTTCCAAAGTCACCTCCATCTCCAGTCTTCACTCCCTCTCCTTTCCTATCGTCCTCAGCCTCTTCCTTACAGCCCCTTTTCCACATTCTTATGGCCCCTTTCAAGTTTCTTGGCTTCTACCCTCACTACCATCAAAATATGCATACACACTGGTATTTGGAAACTGAGTTCTCCCATGAGACAGAGCATGACCTGTTTGTCCCTCTGTACCTTGGCTACCTCATTTAATATTTTTTATCATAATATCCATTTTCCTACAGATTTTATAACTTTATTTTTCTTTATGCATGTATAAATTTCCACTGTGTATATGTAACAGATTTCCATTATCTATTCGTCTGTTGATAGACATCCAGCTCCTTGCTATTGTGAACAGTGAAGCAATAATGTTGATGACCAAGTATACCTGTAGTAGGGAATGTAGTCCTTTGCATATATACCCAAGAGCAATGTCAGAACATCTATTACAAGGATAAATGAAAACTTTAAACAAATATAATCTACATTATGACAGAATGTATGCATGATGAAGACATTGTTTGTTAAGGAATAATGCAAATTACATTAATCAGACATTTTCAGTGGAAAAATTAACAAAAACAAAATAGCACCTTTCTAATTTTAGATCATGTAGCAAATTCACTGCAAAAAAGAGCTGAGTGTACATGTTCAGTATGTTTATCAATGACCTTATGATTTAGCTTTATTGTATAAATCAAGAGAAATCAGTAATTGTTGGGAATTTATCAAAAGTTACGCATTCTATTGAGTGATATCATGTCATATAGTATTTTATTTGTACTATGCACATGCTATAGATTTTTTTATTCTCAGTTTCTCAGAAGACTGAATAAATTAGCAAAGGTATTTCCAGTTAATTCGGATTCTAATATGTGGTAGGTTAAGTAGGTATTTGGTTGAACTTCTCACACACTCAGGGGATCCCAAAGCCTTCTTTCCACAAAGTGTCAGATTGTCATGAAATAAAAGCTGCATTCTATAGTTATAATAAAAAACATATTTCCATACTTTGAGGTAACTATGATGTAATATTTAATATCAGATATTTTCCCTTGGTCCAAAATTCTCATCAGAATTTTTATGATTTCATGATAATTACTATCCACAATAATGTCCAATATTTATTACACTTAGGCTTGACACATGATAACTAATGAGTTCTCGAGCTTTTCAAAGAAATGTTGGCAAAATATACAGTGGGGAAGAGTTATTTCCTCTCCTATTCAGGTTCTATGACTGGCCCTATCAAACACCAAACAGGAGTCACTGTTTTGACTGATGCCAAAGCCAACAATTTTTGTGGTCTAACGATTTCTGGAGAGTGAGAAATGGGGCCATCCATGTCAGCCAGGCCAGGCTGAGGCTGCTGTTTGGCTTTTTGTACTATAAGAAATTGTCTTTTGTATTGTTTTATTTATTCTTAAATTTTCAATATTTATTTACTGCGTGTGTTCGTGTGTGTGTGTGTGTGTGTGTGTGTGTGTGTATGTGTGTATGTGTGTGTGTGCATATGCACATGCTATGACACAGATGCAGAGGTCAGTATATAATGCATGGAGTAAGACTTCTTTTTCTACCATGTGTGTCTTAGAGATCACATTCATATTATCATGCTTGGTGGCAAGTATCTTTCATTCCTGAGCCATCTTGCTACCTCAACTATATCTATTATCAGGTTCTTGTCTCAGCTTCCTGAATACTGGGATAATTTACTCTTTTGATCTTCAGTTTCCTTTAACATAAAACAAAATACCAACTAGATGGAGTGATTTTTTTTAAATGTAGATAGTAACACAGAAAATGTTCCTAATGTATTTTAATCGTCATTTATTGTTTGTCGAATTCCTTTCTAAATGTCCTCTAATACCTGCAGCCTTCATAGTGTAGTTTAAACAGAAAATGTTCTTAGAGGCTCCTGTGTTTAAACACTGGTCTCCAGCTGACGGCGCTGTTTAGGAAGATTTTAGAGCCTTCAGGAGGTCAAGACTTGCTAGTGGAAATGGGTCCCAAGGGCAGGCCTTAGATGTTATGCCCCCCACACCTACATCTTCACTATCTGATTGCTGAGTGCAGATGCAGTGTGACCAGAAGCCTACTGGTCCTTCCACCATGCCTTCTCACCAGGATGGATAGCATGCCCTTGAAGTGTGAGCTGAAGTAAACCCTTGCTTCTTTATGTTTTCTCACAGCAACAAGAATCACTAATACATTCCACTTACACCAAATTATAGTCAGGTTTGATATAACACAATTCTCTTTACAAGTAAGTTGAATGGATTTCTTTTAAAGGCAGGGATTTATGCAGACAAGGACTGCCTGGAACTCACTGTGTAGCCAAGGATGACAGAACTTCAGATCCTCCTACCTCCACATTGTTCCTGCTGAGATCTCAGAGTTTGCCACCATCCCTGTCTTATGCGGCATTGGGAATCAGTCCTAAGGGATCTGTGTGACATGCCAGCCCTGAATGGAATTTTAAAAATTTAAATGTGGAACAGTAAAAATGAATGGGTGCCACCTGGAGAAACGGCTCAGTTTTTATGATTTGTTCTTGCAGGTTAGGTTCCTGTAACCTAAAGACAGCTCACAACTGTTCAGGACTCCAGTTCCAGGGTATCCAATATCCTCTTCTGACCTCCACAGACACCATACTGCATGTGTTGCACAGATAGGACATGCAGGCAAAACACACATACTCATAAACTAAACAAATATAAATTGTTTTAAAACAAAAGGATATATCTTACACCATTCAGGTTTATGCTCCTCTTATATTATTTGATTATTTGGATGTGAACAGCATCTTTTTGGTAAAGTAGAAATGAGTCTGTATGTATTTCTATCAGTGCCAAGCCATGACTCAGATAGGAGGTACCTCCTAAGTCATCAAGCTACACATGGCTCCAGCACTACTTTGGTTAAATTTACCCTTGTTCTTGACTCTGGCTACCTCTGTCAGGTCTTCACTTCTCAGTATTTGTATGCTGATGTGGAATCCAACAATAACCCCAGCAGTCACTCAGTATGGACCTCAGGTCCATATGTTAAACCTCTTCACAGGCACTCTGCTGACCTACACCAAATACATTTTGCTAAGATTTCCCTAAGTGAAAATACTCATTTTCAAAAGGACATTTAGAGGCTCAAGATAAGGCTCAATGTGTAAGAGCACCTGCTCCACAAGCATGGGGGCATGGGATTCAGTCCCCATCACACACACACACACACACACACACACACACACACACACACACCCATGCCTATAACTTCAGTGCTGTGGAGGGTAGGAGGATTACTAGAGCTTGCTGACTGCTATTTGAGCTCCAGTTTCAATGAGAAACCCTGTCTTAATGGAATAAAACTAAGAGGAATAATGCAGAGTATTTCATGTCCTCATTTGGCCTCTAAGCATGTACAGTCACATGTATACATAACACACACACACACACACACACACACACACACACACACATAAACCAACTCAAATAAATTGAGACTTTTCCCAATAGGAATGAAAGACATATATCTGTGATGATCTACTCTATATAATGAAATGTACAAAATTGTTTTAATAAAGGAAGGTAGTTTTACAACTTGATTACATTACAGTAGAAACATTTGATATTACAAGTTAGCAAAAAAAGGCAACTCAAATTTATAAATATTTCTTAAATCACAAGGAGCTGTACTGCATGCTTGGAACTTACATTGAAATTAGAATGAAATTACTTAGACAGCTTCTTCGCAATAAACTAGAACATGGGATACTGTAGGGATAAATTTTCTTTTTTCTTTTTTCTTTTTCTTTTTGGTTTTTCGAGACAGGGTTTCTCTGTGTAGCTTTGTGCCTTTCCTGGAACTCACTTGGTAGCCCAGGCTGGCCTCGAACTCACAGAGATCCGCCTGGTTCTGCCTCCTGAGTGCTGGGATTAAAGGTGTGCACCACCACCGCCCGGCTGATAAATTTTCTTATTAGACAAATAACTACAGAATAATTTGACATGTGATATTAGAATAATAAATAAGTATGTGGAGCTATACAGAGACCGTGCCTTCATTTGGAGGCAATACTCTTCGCTGTTGCCATTGCTGCTTGTTTTTCTCACTGAGTCTAGGCCATCAGCGCAGTCTTGATGACAGATGAGCAAGTGATGTTTAAACTGCAGGTATTTCCATGCTCGCCTGACATTTTGCACAAAAGCTACACAGCGTCTTGCAATTCAAAAATCAAGAGAATAGTTGCCTTACAGAAAACTGACCTTCCCTGCAAGTTTGGTCACACTTTTTAATTACATCAACTTCAACAGGGTCCTGGAGGCCTCTGACCTCAGACCTCTTACCCTTAAAGTGATTATTAGCCTGTCCTCATAGGAATGTAAGGCTCTGATGTAGACTATGTACATAAAATAAAGTAACGTAGATGTAGGTCTACAACTGAAGTCAGACTGACCTTTCTTCTGAGGCACCGAAGGTGAAAGACAGCAGTGGTACCTCAGACCATAAACTCTGTGTGCCCAGTACCCAAGCTCCACAATGCAGGCATCTCACACCATAACCTGCACAAAAGGGAAAGTGTCCTTTACAAGTTAAGGAGTTTTGCAGCCTTTGATTCCCATTTCCTGGGGGGAAATGAAATGGTCTCTAAGAACCAGTCTCTTTGACAACACAATTTCTCATCACTCCCTTAGGCAAAGGTTCATTCTTTTTTTAACATTCTCATTTTATGATGAATATGATGCCATGATTAGTTTTACTTCTTTCTGTCTCACACTATTAGCATATTTTTGAAATATGTAGTCTTTTTTAAAAAAATCGTATGTCAGCCCCTTGGGAAGAAGGACTTGTGGAGGCCACTAGAGATATAATATTCTACTACTCATTCTCTTGATTTACTCAAACCCATTCTTTATTATTATTATTATTAATTATTATTATTATTACATCATTATTAATCAGATTCTCAATATGTACCCTAGCTGGAATAGAACTCACTATGTAGACCAGGTTGGCCTGGAACTCACAGAGATCCATCTGCCTGTTTCTTGTTTACTGATTTCTTGGATTAAAGTCATGATCCACCAAATCTGGCTCCTATAACTCAATCTTGTAAGGGGCAGTATAGATTACCCCAATGGCTACAAGTCTATGCTTTCTAAAAAACAAGACTTTTCTTAGCCATAAGATAAAACCAGGATGTTACTTTCATGAAATAGAGAGATATTCCCTATAACCAAATGCCCTTGGGATAAATTTGTTTTGGGGTGATTTCTCTTAATTTTTAAAGCCTTTTTATACAACTCACTGAATAATTTGTTCTCAAATTTGAGCAATATAGATCCCACTCTCAAAAATAGTTAAACTTCAGCAAATTTCACCCTGATATAAAAAAACAGAATGCAAATTTGCTCACTTAAGAAAGACACATTTTCATGAAGCTCCAACAAAATCCTTACATTGCCCAGCAAGATGCATCCCTTCAATCTCTGCACCTTGGAAATAGAAACATAAGGATCAGAAGTTCAAGGCCATATTCATATGTATTCTGAGTTTGAGACCAACCTGGGACACATGAAACAATTTATCAAGAAACAAACAAACAAATCCCCAAAGAAGTACACAAACAAAAACAAAACCTAAAACAAAGGAAAGCAAAACAAAGCATGCAAGAAATCATAGCACAGTTGGGTTTTCATTTCTTTTGCTGTGAGGAATTGTTCTTATGTGTAAATCAAGACTGAAGATCTCCATCTTGAATGCCCTCATTTCTCATTATTGTTAATCTTAGGGTGCTTTTAGAAATGAAATGAAATGAAATGAAATCAAGAGAAGGCATTAATGTAGCAATTCTCTTAAAGTTAAACATGCCATCTAAAAGGCAAGCTCCTTAAGTCTGAGAAAATAAACAAAAGTCCTAAAATTTATAAGATTCACAAAGCTCTTTCTTCCATCAGGTTATATAAGCAATCAAGTCTGCTGAACCTAAAAGAATCCCTCCAACCTGTCATGCTGCTCTGCTTGCAAATAGTGCAGAGAACTCCAGGTTTGCAGCATTTGAGTTGTTACAGATGCCAGGAAAGATGTTCTGGAGTTGCAGCCACCTTCTAGTCATCCTAAGACACTCATTGGTGCACTGTTAGACTTTTGTGTGATTGTTTCTTTGGTCAGTCATCAGTGCCCTTTGTGGAGAGAGAAGACGTGTCTTGTAGCTCTAGGAAAAAAACAGAAGGAAACTAAATGGAGGTAACTTAACAACCTGGGGCATTTTATTATGGAGACATTTGGCCAAGAGTCCAGAAATTGTTTACTGAATGTCACTTTTCCTTGGAGATTGTCTTACTAACTCTGTGGATTTCCTATATCCTGTGCTTTTATGCTTCACCATTATTATTCTTGTTGAATAAAGGTTTGCCTTTGCTATCGTTCATCCAAGTTGTATCCAATACTGATAGCTTAAAGACCATCTTATTTCTGTTAGGTAAAGTTGCCAATCTGTATTGTGTTCCTAATTGTACTAAACTGATTTTTACTCAGAAAGCAGCTCTCCTTTCCTGGATTAAACATTACCATTTCATTTAATTTTTTATTTGAGGTAATATTTAAACTAATTCCTAAATATGCAAGTGTTATATCTTATATAGTCAAATGAGTATGCTTGCACATATACACAAGAATATGTACAACATGATGTAGGAAGAGTAAAATACATATATTAAACCCCATGTGCCCATCAGTCATGAACCTGCATCAGGCCCTGGACCACCATAGCCCTCACACTTTGCTTTTCACTTGTAGAATCTTTGCTTTTGATAAGTAAGGGTACTATATTTTGTTTCATCAGCATATTATATTTTATTTTTAATTGATGTATAATATTTATGCATGCATATAGGGTATAATTCAACAGTTCAGTATATCACACAATGTGCAATGATTAATTCATGGTATTTGCATTTCCAAACCCCCAAACATTTACCTTGATCTTTCTAAATTGGGTGCTATGCATTTTTTAAAGATATTGTTGCTGCTTGATGCTATTTCCTTCCTCATGCTGAGGGAATTGTGTTGGACTGAAGGGGGTGTCTCAATAGCTCCTCTAAGAGCAGATATTCCACTATTGTAGACTTGCAGACCATGATAATCTAATTTTATAAATCTTTATAATTTCATATATGGGAATGTCAACACATACACACATCCTAGTTATTTATATATATATGTATATATATATATATATATATATATATATATATATTACATATTATGTATAATCACATAATGAAAATAGCTTCAATCACATATACATATGCAATATGGTTTAGAGAATAAAAATAGTCATTCATAAAACATATATTGTAGCAACCTTTTGCTCTAGCTACCTTGTGGTTTTCAACACTGTATAATCACATCAATCATTCAACTTCACTCCTGGACTGTCTTTATCTCACCTCCTGATATTTTTATGTCAGCAATTAGGTTTCCCTAAATAGTCAAAGTAAGTGAATAGGCATCAAATGGGGAGAGAAAATAACTAATTAAAAACCTAATAGAAATATACTGTGGTTTTTCGTTGGCATTATACTTGGTGCTAAAGAGTTTGCAGGAAAGATATTCAAAGAAGTCCTTTTGTCATATATAGAGAATAAGGCTGGCTGTCATCTAGTTCCTAAGGTCCTCGGAGTACAGATCATCTGGAAGGAGCATTGTTGCTGTAGATGAATAAGCTTGTGCCTGCTCATTACTGAAATCCATGAGTGGATGTGCTGCCCAATGACTTAAAAAGTATTTTTAAGTATGTATGTTTGTGTTTGTGTCTATGTAAGGCATGTGTATTGGTGCTTGTGAAAGTCAGAGGAGTATGTCAGATCCCATGCAGTTGGAGAGCTAGAGAGATATCTCAGTAATTGAGAACTTGCTACTCTTGCAAAGAACTCAGGTTGAGCTCCAAGCACCCATGTGGCAATTCAAAACTGTATTTCCAGTTCTAGGGTATCTGATTTCCTTTTCCGGCCTCTGTGCAGACTACACATGTATACATTACTAGATGTAGGCAAAAACTCATGCATACCAAGTAAAAATAAAAAGAGAACTCAAAAAAAAAAAGCAAGAGAGGTTTTGAATATGTGATCAGTCTGCGACTGTGAAATGAGTCAAGACAACTGGACAATTGGTACTGTTTCTTTTTGCATAGATGATGGCACCAGACCTCCAACTCCTGGCATGAACACAACTCATGACAGCTCTCATTTTACCTTTAATGATGTGTGGATCTACCGTCTCCAAGGTGAAATTCTTCCCATAAGCTAAGAAGTTTATCTGCCTATGATTTCCAAGTCTCAGTCCAGCTGCTGTTTGAATTATCTACCTGTGTGTTATACTAGAGTATTGTTCACTCATGTTCCCTGGTTTGCTATTTGGTTATGGGCCACATAGAACATAATCATTTCTAGGAGCATGGGAAAGGGAGAATTCTGTCTCCAGAGCACAAGAAGACATAAAAGATGGCTCTAAATAGACTGAACCATAGAACCTGTACCTCTTATTTTATGTCTTCCTCAGTGAAGACTTGGGAGGTAAACCCCAGTTTCAGCAGAATTATCATCTTGGTAGATTTCAAACTTCTAAAATTGGTCATATTTTCTCATGGTGGTCCTGCTTGGGGAATAATTATCAATATCTTGATAAAATTATTGAAGTAGCCCCAGTAAAATGATCTTTTCAGAAAACCCGGCGCCGGGCGGTGGTGGCGCACGCCTTTAATCCCAGCACTCGGGAGGCAGAGCCAGGTGGATCTCTGTGAGTTCGAGGCCAGCCTGGGCTACCAAGTGAGTTCCAGGAAAAGGCGCAAAGCTACACAGAGAAACCCTGTCTCGAAAAACCAAAAAAAAAAAAAAAAAAAAAAAAAAAAAAAAAAAAAGAAAACCCGGCATAAAAGCTGTTCACAACACTGTCATCACTGCCTTCCAGTGACCTCCATAGCAGCCAGAGTCCCATCCTTACTAACATTGAAATTGTCCCAATTTCTGACATTTGAGTACAGTATCTCCAAATTTCATTCCTTATTGGAGCAAAGCACAGCAGTGGGAACAGAATGGTCTCATATTTACTATTTCTGGAGCCACATTCTCATTCAGTGCACTTCCTCACATTTGCTTTCAGAAATCTGCGCATTTTCCTGAGGGGCAGGTAAGTGTTTTTATCCCAATTTTACAGATGAAAAACTTGAAACCAAAGGTTAAGTGACTTGCTTGCAGCAGCACTGGGAGCCAATGTCAAGATCAGACTTCTAACATCAATGTTTGATTGCTCAGATCACTCAGCCACGACTCTAAGTATAACATAAATGTTTGGAAAATAGTTTTAACTGTTCTTGAGAACATGAACATTCTGAAGTGTTCTGGGTCAGAAGAGCCTTTTAAAAAACACATAGATCTGAAGTGTTCTGGGTCAGAAGAACCTTTCAGGGGAAAACACATAGAAAGAGTGAACACAGGGTGATGGCTGCTGGTGTTTTATTTAATGGAGATGACTACTATTTTAAGTAACTTTTTTATCCTTCATACATGAGCACTGTATCTACATCAGTCTTATCCCTCCTTCCTCCTTCAAATTCATTTTGTATCATCTCTCCCTCCCAAATTCGTGGTATCTTTTTACTTATTGGTGGGGGGCTAGCTCCCACATTTATTTCCTGCAGAGACTCTTGAGGAGTGAGGGATAGGAGATTTAGATAGAAATAGAGAGGAGAGAGACAGACAGAAACACAGGATAGCCTCAGGAGGGCCAGGTCAAAACCCACCAGCCCCTTCTGTCTCTTCTAGAGGACTTTTAAAGCAATGCCAAGGGATGGAGCAAAAGACCTCCTTCCAGCACAGCCAAGTACAGACCATCCCAAACACCTGGTAACCACACGCAATGTCAAGCCATCCCCTAACGCAGCCCTGCTGTGCAAAGAAAGCTCAGAACTCACTAGAAAACCTTTGTGGGCTCCCACACATTATTATTGTTAAATACACACATACACACACACACACACACACACACACACACACACACACACACAGAGAGAAGTGGGGGGAGAGAAGATGATGACATGGGATTGGACAGCATATGCAGGAACTCATTTCTGGAGGAAATTAGTTCTAACATTCTTAGTGGCCATTGGCCACTTAAAGCTCTTCATCTAGGTATGGAACTGTAGAAGTAACCAACTGTCTTATTAAATAAGAAACACAGAGCCGATTTAGAGATGAAAGCCAAGAGGTCAGAGTGATAGCTAAGAGCTGAGATTAAAAACCTTACCCTTCCTGCCGCTGCTGTCCTACCTCTCCTCAAGAGACCTCTCTGAAAAAAAGACCTACTTCCTGTCTGTTCGTCTTTATATAGACTTCCTGTTCTGCCTTCTCATTGGTTATAAACCCAACCACATGACTGCCTCATCACTGCTTGTCTGTATAGACCTTCAGGTCTTCTATGGTTGGTATTGAGATTAAAGGCGTGTGTCTCCAACGCTGGCTATATCCTTGACCACACAGAGATCTACATAGCTCTGCCTACCAAGTGCTGGGATTAAAGGCATGAGCCATGAACGCCCAGCTCTGCTATGACTAGCTATTAGCTCTGACCCCCAGGCAACTTTATTTATTAACATACAAATAAAATCACATTTCAGTACAAATAAAATATCACCATATGGGACCATGTGGAATTTCCCCTGTCCACATTATCATATCATTTACTGTTGTAATGACACTAGCTTTTTCAGGCAATAATATTTCTATGAGTTCATGGCTATATTTTTTCTGCCATAACTAGCAAGCACTATCTTAGCAACAGGCAACTTGGGCCTCTGGCTTTTATTGCAGGTGCATGAATTTGGATTGGGCACTATACAATCCCCTGTTCTCTGCATGTTGAACCATTGGTGGATTTTTTATTACAGATTCTCTCTGATACAAAAAGAAGCTTCTTTGAAGAGGATGGTAGCTATATGAATGTGGGTATATTTAGAATGTAATTAGATATTACACTGAAATAGTTTCTTTTCTGAGGTCTAATCCACTGCTAGCTACTTTCTGTGCTGTTGGCTAGGTTTATAGTACCAGAATTCTGCAATTAAGAAAGCTTTAAGTCTAATTCTGTTCATTATCTCCAAGATAAAAGTGCTATTATTGCATCATTGTAAATATCTAACTACTCTAGTCATTGTTGTGGTTCATTGGCTTTGGCTGGATAGATCTACAGATTGTTCCTTGCCCTTGGCAGCTTACATCATGCCTTCTAATACTATGAGGGCCAATCTGCAGGAAGGAGAGTTTAGGGACCCAGATATAAGTAATGGTTATGGAACACTCATAATGTGTATAGCACTGAAGTTTATATATTAAAATTGTTAGTTTTGACTGAGAAATGGCTCCATGGATAAAGTGCTTGTCCCACAAGCATGAGCACCAGAATTTGGACTCCTAGAACCTATGTAAAAACCAGGAAGAGATGGCAACCCATCTCTGTAAATCCTGGCATTGTGATACAAAAACAGTGACTCTCCAGGGCTAACTGGCTAGCTAGACTAACTTAATCCAAAAGCTTTGGGTTCAGTGAGAGACCCTGCTGAAGCTGAAAGAGGTTGAGTAAGAAACCTGACATCAACCTCTAACCTCAGTATGCAGAAGTGACCTCTAACAAAATCCAACACACCTTCATGATCAAAACTGTGAGATAGAACAGAACTGGAGGATGCATACTTCAACCCAATAATGTCTATATAGGACAAACCCATAGCCAACATCAGCCAAACATCATAAATATAGAAAAACTCAAAGCAATCACAATAAAATCAGGACAGGGCTGTCCACTATCCCAACTCTTTTCAAATAGACTAGTGTTTGAAGCTCTAGCTGGAACAATATGACAAGAGAAAGAAATTAGAGGACTATTATAAGAAGTCAAACTCTCCGTGTCACAGATTATATGATATTATGTATAAGAGATCTCAAAAATTCCATCAGAAAACTTCTTGTAGTGAACAAAATTTTCTTTCAGTAAAGTGGCAGGATAGAAAAAAATCAGTAAACTTCCTGTATATCAATGATAAGCATGCTGAGAAAGGGATTGTGGAAACTCTCTCATTCATAATAAACTAACAAAGAAATACAATTTCTGGGAATAAATCTTATCAATGGGGGAAAATTCTACAATATCTGAAGAAATTAATACACTAAAAGATGGAAAGACTGTCCATAGACATGCATTGAAAGAAATAATATTGTGAAATTTACCCTCCTATCAAAAGAAAGTTCTAATCAAAATCTCCATGATATTCTTTACAGAAATAGAAAACAAAATTTTAAATTCATGTTGAGTCACATGAATATTATACACACACACACACACACACACACACACACACACACACACACACACGTGTGTGTGTATAATATTTATGTTGAGTCACTTGAGTATTATATAAAATTATGCCTAAAAAACCTTTACAGCCTATGGTGATAAAGAGTGAATCTGATCAACTGTAGGGTACAAAAATCAGCACAAACTTCTTAGTTTCTTTTATATATCCTCACAATGAATTGTCTTAAAGGAAATGAGGAATACAAGACCATCTGCAACAGCATTAAACAGAATAAAATACAAACAAACCAAATTAGGAGAAAATTAATCAAGAAGGAAAGAAGTATGTATTCTGAATAACACAGAATATCACTGAAAGAAATGAGGAGCAGAAAAATGATTTCTATAGCTTATTAACATACATAACAAATCTGTGTAGACAAGTCATACTTGTCTATCAATAATCAAATTATAGATCCTTAAGTTTCAGAAATTTTCAATGTGTTATAGGTCTGAGTTATATATTCTGTTATTTTATATGTTTACTTAAAAGAACTATTAAAAATATGGGCTGCTCTTCCCATTTTTTTCAGAATGAATAATGTCTGTGGGAGTGATCAAAATGCATTGTCTTTACCAGTAATAACTATGGAACATATTTAAAGATTTCTTAATTAGATTAAGGATTTTGCAATCTGTGAAATGAGTGTTTTCTAAGTAAGCCTTTAAAGCATGACTAAAGTTAAAATAAACTCTAGTTGTTCTTACAAATTCTTTTTATCACAGAAGCCATGTTCACATCACAGCTATGGGGATTTATGAGCACAGATGTCATTAATAGTGCAGAATCCAGGAAAATGATCCCCTTTGCTTTCAAAGCCCAGCTAAGGCAAAGAGAATTATGACATCAATACAGGGTTTCATTTCCTTACAGATTCTTTCCCTTGTCAATTACAAAGACTGTCAGGCAATGAGGACTGGACCTATGAAAGTCCATTCTCCATCTATGCATTTCTAACAACATTTAGATTACTAAATTAGAGCCATTTTTTCTATGCTACAGTGCTGAGAGAAAATTAGTTCCAAATGTTTTCTTTCTGGTTCATTTTGAAATTTCTAAAGAAAAGCAGAAAGTATTTTAATTTTCTATCAGAGAACATTTATGTTGAGTTTTAATTAAATAGGGAATGGTTTGAAAATGTATTTGAAATTATAGGCCCATTTCTTGTTCATTTACACTGTAGCTAGTATTTGCTCTGTGTTTCTTATATGCTGGGTATTCTTAATATTATACACTGCCAATTATACCAGAAACATTGTGTTATTACTCCTTTTTTTAAGTCTTTTTTTGAAGTCTGTGCAAATAAATTAAGTACATCTATGATGATAAAGGAGCTTTATCTGAAAAGTTGTTGCTCTGTGGTGTGTGTGTGTGTGTGTGTGTGTGTGTGTGTGTGTGTGTGTTTCTGTCTGTCTGTCGGCCTGTCTGTCCATGCGCCCATGTATGTATAGGTGTACATGAAGGCTAGAGGTCAATGTCAGGTTTCTCATCATCTGCCCACCTTCTGTTGAGACTGGGTCCTCATTGTACCTTATTCTTATCTGTTCAACTAGGCTGACTGCTAGCAAGCCCTAGGAATCTGTCTCTTTGCCTACTCAGCACTTTTATATAGACACCTATTGTTGGGCACAGCCTTTTAGATGCTAGGGATTAAACTCAGGTTCTCTTACTTATATGACCAGCATTTGCTCACTGAGCTATCTCCCTAGCTCCAATGAAAAGCCAGTGACTTTGAGTAATGCACTGTACAGTTTAATACATCTTCAAAGACAAAATTAAAACACAGGTTTTTCTGCCATGAAGAAAAATTTATATTATTAAAACATAATACTAATACTTGTGTAATAGGCCTAGTGTAACTAATAAGTGACATTTATTATCTACAAGTTTTAATTTAATTAATAGCAAATATATGTCTTGTCTCATGTGCAGGTTTGTAAAAATGTTTGTAAGTTTCTTTTTATGTTTGTATTTTCCTTTTTATCATGTCATGTGTATATGTGTATGTGTGTAAACTGTCAGCATGACCACTCTAAAGGGAAGGTATTTATTGTAGATATGGGAGAGTGAGCAGTTGGAGACATCTGGAAGAGTCCAGAGCAGAGAGAGAAAGAAGTAGACTGAACGTGGCCACTAGACAAGATTGGGAAGAAAATCAGGGGACAGAGAACAGAGAAAGCATATAGTGAGAGAAGCAGAAACAGAAGCCAAGCATGGCAGAGAGAGAGTAATGTAGTCAGGACAGAAAGGTTGTAAGAAGAATGAGGAGCTGGGGTCACTGGTGGAGTGGGGTTGGAGCCCATGAACTAGAGGAAGTTTAGGGTAGGGAAGATGGTGAGAAGGGCTAGGAGGATAGCATGGATTTTGAAATATGTCACAGGTACTTGTGATACTGAAAGAGGCCAGCATGTGCTTTGTTATGCTAATAGGTACTACCAAGAGCCATATGTCCTTTCTGCCAGTGATATGGGAAATGACTCCTTTTGGTAGAGGTGAACCAGTTTCACAAGTTCCTGAGGAATGCTGGCCTTTATCTAACCACCAGAAATCCTTCTACATAGTAGGTTGAGCCCATTTCTGGGTATTTGAATAGGCTTTCGGAATTTGGGGAACTAGAATTTCCTTTGGACCAAACAGTATGTGTATGTGTGTGTGTATATGTTGAGGCCAGAGGTCAGCGTAATATGTTATCCTTTATCTTTCCACTTTCTATAATTTAAATTTTAAATAAAATTTACACGTGTGTGTGTGTGTGTGTGTGTGTGTGTGTTAGGGGTGTGTGTGAAGAAGAATGCTCATGCCACAGCATATGTGTGGAGATCGAAGACAGTTCAGTGGAGTCTGAAAGAGCGAACACTCTGGAGATGGAACTCAGGTTGTCAGACTATAATGTGAGTGACAAGTATGGCTACCCACTGAGCCATCTCCCTCATTTTCTCCTTTATTTACTTTGTTTTACTTTGTTTATTCATTTGCTTTGAGACAAGGTCTCTCACTGAACTCAGAGCTCATTGACTAGCAGACAGACTGGTAAGCAAACCTCAGAAGCCTCTTGTCTTTGCATCCCCATTACTAAGGTTACAGACCTGTGCTGCCGTCCTGACTTGTATACAGGTACTGGGGACCCAAACCCAGATCTTAATTCTTAAGTGACAGCCACTTTAGTAAATGAGTCACCTCCTTAGTTCACTGATCCATCTTCTCAGATCAGGCTTGCAAGTTTTTGGTACACTGCAAAGTTAAAATTACACAGTATTAATTCAGTAAGTATCAGAGGCCACCGCTCTCACCCAAGAAATGAAACGTGTAATACTCAGCGTTTTGCAAACAACAGCCTTAGCCTTAGGTGGTAAAGTATTATATCAACATTACAGGTAAAGTTACTTTTAAAGGATGTTGTGTTTTTTTTTCATAGTGAAACAAAATAAGAAGACATGGTGATGTGATGGTATTTGATAAAATTCCCCAACTCCATTCACAGACTCCTCTGAAGTTGGACTGTGAGATTCCTTCACTGTCACTGTGGGCTCAGTGATTTATTGAACTTCTCAAAGCTTTGGTTCCCACAAGTCTTGACCTTGTCTGAGACTGTGATCATCATGTTGTAAATTATCTGTCAAAAGCACTGTTTAAATTGCTTTTCTTCCATTGATGGCAGGAAGCACAGATTGGAGTGATAAGATTTTGAAGATAGAAAGGTTAATTAAAAGACTTCCTGTTATGCATATAGGAGATGACCAGGATTGGTAGTAGGAAACCACAGAGCAGGAAGGAAAAAAAAGAAACCAAGCAAAAAATGAGTAATACTCTTGGGAGAAGGTAGAATCAGGCCTATTATTGTAGGGCTTTATGTAAATGGAAGAAAAGATGGGAACATTTAAAAGTTGGTTCCAAGTCTCTTTAGCTCAATGGGGGTGAATCTGAAAGCATATTTGATGATGAGAAGAGAGATTAGTTTTAAATACAACTATCAAAGTTCTAAATTCTAGGGGCTGGGGAGAAACCTCAATGGTTAAAGTACATCACTATTAAAACAACAACAAAAACAACAAAATCAGGCTCAGCAAACAGCAATCCTCCACTGGGAATGCCAACACAGGGGGCTCCCTGGGTCTTCTTGGCCTACCCTAGTCAAGTTGTGGAGTTTCAGGATCAGTGAGAGACCCTGTTTCAAAAGACAGTGTCCAGAGGGATTGAAAATAAAACACCTGGTGTTCACCTCTGGCTTCTACTTGCACTAAAAGCATGTCTGTGAGTAAACAACCACACACACACACACACACACACACACACACACACACACACATCTGACTTCACAGGCTTTGGAGAAGACATGCAAACAGGCAGTAAAGCAGAGCCTATCACCATAGGCAAAGAGGAGATTATCACCACTGTCCCTGTTCTGTGTCCCACAGGAACTGTCACCCTGCATAGGAGTTTATATTAGTAGGTCCATGCACAGTTAACAAGGCTGGATCAGTCATAATGTTTTACTTGGGAGTCTGGGTCAGGAACACAGAAGGCATAAATAACCTCTGGTTACATAGCACTCAAGCTGGAGCAGCTCCATGAGGTATCAAGAGATCCAATCTTCCCTGAAGGAAAAAAGGGAAAAAAAGGAGAGTGCACCCACGGAGAAAACCAGAAGCTAAAGTCATTTGACAAGTGAGGATGGGGTGTGCTGGAGGAAAGAGGCAGAAAACTCCCCACCTCTTGGGAGCTCTGCTCCGTGGCTCCTCTAGACTCTACTAGTCCCCTTGCTCTTGATTTATTTTAGGTAACTTTGGATGCTGAATCAGACTTCCTAACTGTACTGAAAACTCTTTTCTTTTCACCAAGATAATTATTGAAAGAAAAACCCTAGTAATATCCCAAAGAGAAATCTGACACAGAAATGACTGTCCAGGAAAGACTGTCTGAAAGTGAGTCCTAAACAACCAGCATCCATTTGGTAAAGTCTTTCACTATCCAGTTGTGATGCATATTGCTTACTGGAATACCAAACAACTAAAGGTACAAAAAGAAGTACTCCTGGAGGACCGGGGAGAAGGCACCATGCTGGTCCCAGCTCCTTACTGCATGAAAGGGCACTTGTATTGAGGTAGTGATTACAAAAGATAGCCAACACTGATATCTGATCTTTGCATGTACATACACATATGAGTGCTCATACATACAGGTGAACACACAGGAACACATGAACCCACACATATATATGTACACACAAACAGGCACACACACACACACACACACACACAACAGGCACACACACACACACACACAAACA
Organism: Peromyscus eremicus; assembly: GCF_949786415.1. Lineage (NCBI taxonomy): Eukaryota > Metazoa > Chordata > Mammalia > Rodentia > Cricetidae > Peromyscus > Peromyscus eremicus. Next base: position 76,637,728 of record NC_081431.1, on the reverse strand, counting down.
GGCACACACACACAAATTAAATGCAATCCATCATATTTAAAAACAAAAACAAACTTCCTGTTTCCTGGGATAAATATCAGAGCCAGTGTAGGACTTCCCAAATTCAATGAGAGGTTTACAGGATGCATAGCCAGCACCAGTGCTGGTCTGGATTGGCTGCTGTGCCTCCCATAGAGTTGTGCACAGTAATAAACCCTTTTGCAATGTACTGATGTGTCCTCACACTAAATCATAGGCCAAACCTGGCACCTTCACACAGTTCAGAGCTCTCACCTCTGTGTGTGAGGATTTTAGAATGGGCAGAAATGTCCAACGTCAGAAAATAAACTTGTAGGGGAAGATGAACCTATGGCAATGTGAAGAAAAATGTGTCAAAATAATCAATGTAAGGTCAGTCAGGAAGAGTGTGTCAATATTGTGTATTTCTTTTGTCTCTTTTGTGTCTGTGCTCTTAGGGAGTCAAATTCTCCTGAAAAGTCACTAATAAACAGGATAATTTTTTAAATTAGTTTTTGGTATTATACTACATCATTACACACACACACACACACACACACACACACACACACACACACAAACCCTCTCTCTTTGCTCTCAAATTAATGGCTTCTTTTTCTAAGTACATAAATACAATACACCCTTCTCAGTCTGTGTAATGTTATATTGTATGTATATTTTCAGTACTGACCATTTGATATTGGATAACCATTTGGTATTGGCTAACAAGCTCTTCTCTGATGAAACCATGTCTCCTGCTCTCAGTATTCCTTAGTAGCCTGTAGTTCTTGGCCTATAGTTGATATGCCTGGTGAGCTTTCCTCTCTCTGCATTAGCATGTCCTTTGTTGTCATCCTTGTTCAGGTTGTGTTCAGGCTGTCATGTTTGTGAGACTTTATGTGTGTAGCTTCAGATATTACTATGAGACACTATCTCACAGCAAACTTCCTGTCCCTCTGACTGTTATAATCTTTCTGCCTTGTCTTTCACATGATCATTGAGCCTTAGGTGCAGGAGTTGTGTTGTAGATGGATCAGTTGGAACTCAGCTCCACAACTCCACATTTTGTTCACTTTTTGTTTACCTATAGTGGTCAATGTCTATTGAAAAATAAGTTTCCTAAATGAAGGTTGGTGACTATACTTATCTGTGGGTATGAACACAAATATGTAGAATTTAGTTAGCAATTATGCGGTTTAATAATGTGGTGGTTCTCTTCCAAGATCTCCGACTTCACTTGCTTTGAGTAGTTTTTTAGGTTTCCAGTACTAAGCATGGTTTCCCTCTTGTTAAGCAGGTCTTAAGTCCAATTAGAGAACTACTGGTTACCAGCAAGGTATATGTGCACACTTAGGGTTATTTTGCCAAGGTGGTCATTGTTATAGTTCATAGGTTTCATAGCTGGGCTGGGCTATTGGTTGCTTCTCTCCTTTGAAGGCTTACATGGTGCCTCCTCGTATAATGAAAGCTAGTTCTTGTAGGTTTAAACTAGACATGGTTAAATATCCCACAATAAGTCCTCCAGATGAACAGGATAATTCTTAAGTATAATTATTATATTGGAAATGTGAGTTTTTTCTTCAAATCTATACCAGAATTCTATCTCATGGATTCCCTCAATTTAAAGATATACCACACTGTTTATGCATTCTTTTATTTTTCTGTTACACATTGGTGGCAAGTTTATAGATAAGAGAGTTGAAGAAATCTTCTATCAAGAATTGCTACCATTTTTCTAGCACTTCATGTAACTTCACACTTTTTAGCAACAAGATTTTTAATTAAAATATGGTTTTAACAGTTTTTAAAATAATACTACTATCCATGTAATAGGCTACAGTACGGTATAAATAGTATTTTAATATGTACTGGAAGCAAAATGTGTAACTTAGGGCTTTGAAAATCCCTTAGTGTTTAAAACTGCCAGCAGAGTCAGCTAGAGTTTGAAATCACATAAAAAGCCAGATACATTATTATAGTAATCCCAGAATGCCTATGATTATGTTAGACGTAGAAAAGAGAGATTTAGACAGCTCAGTGGCCAGCTAGCCTGTTGAGTACAGAGCAGGACTCCTGCCTCAAAACATAGTGGAAAGAGAGAGCTGATTTCCAAAAGCTGTCTACTGACTGCCAACTGTATACTTGCAATCAGACACACAGTAAATAAATAAAATTAAAAATAATAGAGATAGTTAAACACATGACCTGCTTTTTAGTGGTCGGGAATAAAAACATAGTGTCTCTTAAGTGTGACTGTATTGTTTAAGTCACATAATTTTTAGAGGTTAAAATGTCTTCCTCACTTAACAAAATTTTGATGAATTCATATTGTATGTAACTCAAGTTCTTGGTGAGTTCATTGGTGTATTGCATATATGTTGACTTGATTTCTATTCCAAATGAACATATGGCAATGTATATTTCTCGTATTATTTACTGAAGAAACACTCTCCATCTAGAATTTTCTTAGTTCCCAAACATCAGAACAGAAAATGAGCTGTTGATAAATCTTCCTTTTTTCTGCACATTTTTAATACCTATATAGTTAAATCAAAGTATGTTTGACCAATTTCCTCTAGTTTGGTCATTTTACTTTTATAACTTTTAAATCTCCTCTTTGAGAGGCACAAATAAAGAACTTTAGCACTATTTCATAGTCACAAAATGAAAGAAGGCCACAGGCGAGTGGTTTGAAATTGAGACCCACTTGACTGACTGGGAATCTTGACTAAGACAACTTATAGTTCCATAAACAGACATCAGTAACACCTTTTCCACAGGTGTTACTTCATCCTGATTAATATTGTGACCTTCACATTTTGAAAGCTTTAGCAGTTATATAAGAGGAATCAGTGTTTTTTCTGTGATCCTTAAAACATGCTATTTCTATTTCTTTCATGATAAACCTTAGTAATCGGGTAGTTTTGTCTTCTTATTTTCCAAATTAAGATAAACATTTGCTCAAATAATAAATAAATAAATTATTTTTTTAAAAAGTGGGCTGAAAGATGTTTCACTGTTTATGAGAACTTGCTACTTTTACAGAGAACCTTGGTTCTGTTTCCAGTACCCACATGGAAACAGACATCAGTAAATCCAGCTTCAGGGTCTGGCACAGCCTTCTGGCCTCTGCGGGTACCAACTAAACACATTGTACACATACATAACTGAAGCTGAACACTCATACACATAAAATTTAAATAATTTACCTTTAAAAGTTTTCTTTAGTAATTTATGATCATTATAAGACCCAGTTTTCTAGATTTCTAACGTGAGACCTTTTCTCTTGTGGAATGTCAACTCATCCTTTGGAGTGAATGGCAGTGTGCCAAATATGTACAGGGCAATGTATTCATGCTGGTATGTTCCTAAACTCATTTTTCTTTATTGCTCCATTATATTCAATCTTAAAAGCATAATTAATTCAGTTCTTTTTCTATGGGTACAAATTTCTTGTTATGAACATGCTATATAAATAATTCTATATATGTTTCTTTCATGTCTATAATCATTTTTCTAGAGTACATACTTCAGAATAAAGTTTCTATGGCACAGATCAAGTGTGAAAAATGATAGATCGTTTTATATAGTCATTATTCCAAGCACTGTATCTTTGAGTTTAACACACCAGTGGAAAATCACGCTGACCCTGGCCCGACTCCAAGCCCTGAAACTCAGAAATACATGCCTTGGTGACTCAGTATTAATGGCCAAACAATGTTCAGCCATTGTTGGCAGCCAAGCAGTACTTCCATGATGCATTTTTCCACTAGTTCACTGCACATGCTCTACTAGCTCACTAAGCATGCTCCAAAAACCTTATAAAGTCCCTCCCCTCCACCCAATACTCTGCTGTCCCTATTCCTGGTCAGAAGCAGTCTTCGCTATTCTGCTCTTTTCCCTAATAAATCTCTTGTGTGAAGTTTGTTGCATGGTGTGACCTTGTGGTATTTCTTGGATCCTGACTGCCAAGATGCACTTGCATTAGAAAAAGCTTACATCTACTATATTTGTGTTTCTTTCCCTTCCTATTGATTTTGAATGACAGGGGCAGGGAATTGGAGAATCTTCTGGAGTACAAGAGGATGTCCAGTATTTCTACTCTAAAAGTCAAGTCCATATTTTGTCACTTTTCCTGGAAAGACATTTAAGAAACACTTCCTCTTTCCAGAAAAGGCACCAATAATGAATCAAAGAAACAATTCCACTCAAGAGTAGCTTAGTGAAATACTAAGTTTATTAGGGTTACTTACAGTAATATAAATGAGGGGTTACTTACAGGAGCATGAGTGATGCAAAAGCAACTATATCACCAAAGCTCATCACCACAAGTAAACAAGCTACGCCCCTGGGACTCCTTGCAAGACAGCTTTGTAAGTTGAATAGTATTTCTTTTTCCCAGAGTTATTGTTGCTTACATAACCTTGGAGAGGGGCCTTGTGAATCATGTAAATTTCAGGAGCTTCCTGAACCATGTGTGTTTTGTTTATTTCCTGAGCCTTGTAGGTTTCATTCATCTCCAGTGTCTTAAGCTTCCCTGTGAGAGGGGTGTTTCAATATGGAAGAAACTAATACATAGCATGTGGGAAGGCACAATACACAATAAATGGAGATTAGTGGTCCAATTTTATATACATATTTCATATGTGAAATAACATAGTAAAACTTCCCCCACATTATGAAAAACACAAATACACCCAAATGCCACAGATGTTTAGAAACTAAGTGTGTGTGTGAGACCTACTTTGAGCAGTGTGTCACATGGAGAGATGACTATTGTTGATTTACAAAGAAAACTCAGTAGAGGATGGATGGTTAACACCATCTCTTACTCCTATTAAAGGGATGGTGGGTAAGTATGTTAAGTTTAACCTCTTTCATTCTAGGTCCCTGAGTGATTGCAGGGAACAAATCCCTCAGGTAACCCAAACTAATTATGTGGTGTCATCAAAAATATTCTCAATGCTTGTGAGACTGCTGAGGTAAAAGTGCTTACCACCAAACCTAAAAACTCTAGTTTCATCTTCAAGACTCACATTATGGGAAAAGAGAACCAACTTCTATAAGTCATTCTCTGACTTCCTCTTTCATTCCGTGGCACATGTGTGTCCATGCTCATGCACAAAATAATATTTTTGCTTAATATCTTTCCAAAAAGAAATAACTTATTTGTATATTAAATTAAGTAGATTTTAGGTAGTCTTAGATGGTAGATTTTATTTTTTGTGACATTAAGTTATGCTTCATAAAACATATAAACTTCATATTTGAAACACACTAGTAAAAGTGGATGTCATAGAGGAATGAGAACTTAGTCCAAATAGTGTCTGCCATGCAAGCATGAGGACCGATGTGCAGATCCCTAGCACCCGTCTGAAAACTGAAGATTGAAAGACCCCCTAAAGGCAGTCTTCCCTCAGGAGAGACCCTCGCCCAAGGAACACACCGAAACCATGAATCAGATGCAAACAGCAAGAGGCTTTATTCAGGAACACGGGTACCCGGGGCGACACAGTCTCTCAAGAAGCTCAAGGGACTGGCGCGCCCACGGGCTGGAGCAGAGGGTTTTTATAGGGTCGGGCAGCCGAAGCTCGGGTACAGAAGCAAGAAGCCTGGTTACAGGGTTTTGATTGGATGATGCAAATGAGGCCAGGTTCTGATTGGATGATTCAAATGAGGCCAGGTTCAAACCCAGGTCAGCTCGTGGTTTCTCCCCGAGCTCGCCACGCCTAGCTCTTGTCTAGGGTACAGGGTGTTCTTCTGACCTTTTAGTTCCTCGCTCTGGGGCCAGGTGGCTAACCACAAATGTTCTGTTTATTCCATGCCCGTTAACTGAACTCCTCAGTGCCTCTCAGGCTTTCTTCAAAAACAGCTGAGCTAAGCTATGTTAGGCAGGGAGGCTGGGGGTCTTTCATTCCCCCATTTTCTTATCTCAGGAATGGAATCCTCCATTCATGGGGAAGATTGGTGACGTGACTCAAGTTCCATCTGGTTGAGCCTTTGGTATTGCTGGGTTAATACCAAAGTCTGAACAATAGAGACGCGTTCCCTAATAAATTGGACAAGTCTACTTAGGATACAGGGCCCAAACGTCAGGAGGAGTAATAGAATTAGAAGGGGTCCCAGAAGGGTGGAAATGAGGGTGGTGAGCCAGGGGGACCTTCTGAACCATCCTTCAAACCATCCCTGTTGCTCTTCAAAGAATTTTTGTCTCTGTTCTAATCATTTTCTCAATTTAGCCATGCTATCTCTTACCACCCCAGTATGATCCGCATAGAAGCAACATTCCTCTTTAAGGGCGGCACATAACCCTCCCTCCTGTAAGAATAAAATGTCGAGTCCCCTTCTGTTCTGGAGCACTACTTCAGAGAGGGAGGTCAGGGATTTTTCTAAGGCGCTTATTGATTCCTCTAGGTCCCGAATGTCCTGATTCATGGCCGCTTGGAGCTGTCTGAATTGTTGGGTTTCCATTAGGGCGGTGGTGCCTGTCCCTACCCCGGCTGCTATTCCTCCCATAGTCAGCCCTCCTAGTAATAATGCCAGGGTGAGGGATACCGGTTCTCTCTTATTCCGGTAGGGTCTCATTTCAAAGTGGGGGTAAATTTCCTCTGGTGTATGGTAAATAATCTTTGGGTATAACTCAATGAGTACACAAAAATCAGAGGTATCATTGAGGGCTGAGGCTGAAACGCAGGGGGTGAGCCCAGTATTACATGCCCAATAGGTACCATTAGGGCCGGTGACATAACCAGAGACAGCGCTTATGGATAGGGTGCGGTTACATAGGTGTTGGTGGGTGCGGGGGACGCTCCCTAGACATAGTCCTTGTCCTGACACCTCTGAGATTGTGAGTTTATGTTGGGCTGTCCCTAGACATTGGCTCGGAGGGGGACTGTGAGTGTTAGTATAATTACCCTGGGTTGCTATCCCCTCGTAGTAGGGAGGTTGGGAAACCAGACATAGCCAACATTCTTGCGTTCTATTTGGGTAGGTTATATTCAAGGCCTGGTAAGCCCCTGCTAGCAGACCCAAGAGCCGGTCTCCGGTTCCTGGCCGGGGCGGTTTGGTAGTGGCCGGAGTTATACCTGGGCTGGTAATCGAACCGGGTCGAGGGGTAATCTTCGGGGGTGCTGGAACAGGTAAGGAGGGGCGCTTCTGGTCAGAGAGAACCTGATTGGGGCCTATAGGGGCAGAGGCCTCCTCAATCTTAAGTTTGATAGTGAATCTTATGCCCCGATCATATCCGGTTTCATATAACCTGAGCCCCCAAGTGCGCCCCCGTTGCCAGTTTCTATCAGCCTTCCCCGGGCCAGTGAAAGTTATATTTAGGGGAAGTGAGAGCCCAGGCTCGAATTGGCTGACCTCGGTGGACCCAGCTGAGCAAGACCCCCCGCCTGTAGCCTTCCTGAAACCTCTATTGGTCTGGATCAGGTCCCAGCTGGAGCTAGGACTCCAATATGCTGCGCCAGTGGTCTCGCAGTCCCATTGGGCGCAGAAGAAATCTCCTTCCCCCCCGCATTTCTTGGCGAGGGCCCAGCCCCTCCCATCCCCCCGGACAGACATAAAAGTCCGACTGGGCGAATCTATATCTTGCTTGAGGGTGACGGCATCCCGGATCCGGCCAATGCACCCCCCCCCGGGTGGGTGGAGGAGTTTAAGGCATGAAGCTTAATGCCCTCAACCCCCCAGAGTCCCGAATTCAATGCCAACTGGCAGAAGTCAGGGGTTGGGGGGGCCACTATGTAAAGGGGGTATGAAGGGCGGTCGTCTGCCAGACCGTTTCCCCAGTTTGTGAGATGACCTGCCAAGTGAGTTTCTTGACTAGGTGCGGGCTCTCTGCCGCCCTAGTCCCCTGGGGGTAGACAGAGAGCAAGAAGAGGGGGAGGAAGAGGAGCCGCGGGCCAACCTTATTTTTAGGGGGTTCTGTGTGCGGTACACTGTCCATGTTGATTCTCTGGATCCTGCTGGGTCGGTCTCCCCGGCAGCCTTCATATGAGAGGCGTGGATCCATGCAGCAATCCCGTCTACCTTGAGTGCAGTGGGGGTGGTCAGCAAGACAGTGTAGGGCCCCTTCCACCGTGACTCTAGATTCTTAGTCTGGTGGCGCCGGACCCAAACGGAGTCCCCAATCTGGAAAGGGTGGGGGACCACCGGCTTGTCCAGCTGCTCTCGGTAGGCTTTAGCCAAGGGTTTCCAGATCTCCTTCTGCACCAGCTGGAGGGCCTGTAGATGTGCCTCTAAAGTGGGGCTGGTGGCAAAAGATGAGATATCAGGATGGAGAAATTTCACGATTGGAGGTGGGGCCCCATATAGAATTTCAAAAGGGGTTAGGCCGTGCGGCCCAGGAGTATTCCGGGCTCGGTAAAGAGCCAAGGGAAGTAGGAGCACCCAATCTCTAGTGCCAGTTGCAAGCGTTAATTTGGTTAAAGTCTCCTTAATTGTCCTATTAGCTCGCTCTACCTGTCCTGAACTCTGGGGGCGGTATGCGCAATGGAGTTTCCAATTAACCCCCAATAATTTGGCCACTTTCTGACTTACCAGAGAGACGAAGGCAGGCCTGTTGTCCGACCCCAATATATGAGGCATCCCATACCTGGGGAAGATCTCTTCCAACAGTTTCTTTGTTACCACGTTAGCCGTTTCATTCTTGGTTGGAAATGCCTCAATCCATCCTGAAAAAGTGTCCACGAAGACCAGGAGGTACCGGTACCCATAGAGTCCGGGTTTTACTTCTGTAAAGTCTATTTCCCAGTGCACACCAGGACGGTGGCCCCTCAGCCGGGCTCCTTTGGCCAGGTGCGTTTTACCTGCATTGACCTGGGCATACGCGGGGCAGGTAGAAGTCACCCGTTGGAGCACCCGTTTCTGGTTTAGCAGAATTGTTCCGGTGTTTTCTCTGTCTAGTAAGGTCTTTATTTTTGTCTCACTCAGATGAGTTAAGGCATGGAGGAATTGTAACATATACTGGGTGTGGAAAGTAGGCATAACCATTCGGTCCCCCAGCATGTAGGCTTGCCTCTGTGGGTCCCAGTCCGCCCCCATTTTCTTTGCTAGCTCATGGTCTTCGGGGCTGTATGGCATGGGCTCTCTCCCGGGCGGAGGAGGCTCCGGAGTGTCCTGTATAGCCATTAACTGGCTGCTCCCTATTGGCTGGGATGCCACTGTCCGGGCGGTCAAATCCGCCAGCCGGTTTCCCTTGGCTACCTTGGAGTTGTCTTTTTGGTGCCCCGGGCAGTGGACAATACTGAGTTGGAGCGGGAGAAACAGGGCCTTCAGGAGGTCCAGGATTTCTTTTTTGTTCTTGATCTCCTTACCCGCAGATGTCAGCAGACCCCTCCGTCTGTAGATTTCCCCGTGGACATGTGCAGTGGCGAAGGCGTATCTGCTGTCAGTATAAACTGTGAGCTTCTTACCTTCTGCCATCCGGAGGGCTTGCGTAAGCGCAATCAGTTCTGCACGTTGGGCCGATGTCCCAGGCGAGAGCGACGATGCCCATATCACTTCTGATTCGGTGGTAACAGCTGCCCCGGCTCTGCATTCCCCCTCTTCCAGAAAACTGCTCCCATCTGTGTACCAGACAATGTCGGGGTCCTTAAGCGGCTGATCTGTCAGGTCAGGGCAGGTGCCATGTACTTCGGCTAAGATCTGGAGGCAATCATGCTCCATAGAGGGGCTAGGCAGTGGCAGCAAGGTGGCAGGATTAAGGGAGACTACGGGTCCGAACGTGACCCGGTCTGAGTCCAGGAGTAAGGCCTGGTAATAAGTCATTCTGGCGTTGGAAAGCCATCTGTCTGGTGGTTGTCGGACCAGGGCCTCCACGGCATGGGAGGCCAGTACAGTCAGGGGCTTACCTAGGGTCAGTTTCCCGGCATCCTTGAGTAGAACTGCAATGGCTGCCACCATGCGGAGGCAGGGGGGCCATCCTGTGGCCACCGGGTCCAGTTTCTTGGACAAGTATGCCACAGGTCTCCTCCAAGGTCCCAGTCTTTGCACCAGCACCCCTTTAGCAAAACCCGAGTTCTCGTCTACAAACAGTTCAAAGGGCTTGGTGATATCTGGCAGACCCAGAGCCGGGGCCTCAAGTAAGGCCTTCTTGATCAGTTGGAATGCTTTCTGCTGCTCCTCTCCCCATTGGAACATTACCCCTGGTTTAGTGAGGGGATATAGAGGAGCGGCCAACTCGGCGAACCCGGGGATCCATAAGCGGCAGTATCCAGCCGTACCCAGGAATTCCCGAACCTGACGGGGGCTGCGAGGAGGGGGAATAGAGAGTATGGTTTCTTTCCTTGCCTCCGTCAGCCATCTCTGTCCCCCATTCAGGGTGTAGCCCAGGTAAGTAACCTTGTCTTGGCAAATGTGAGCCTTCTTGGCCGAGGCTCTATACCCCTTCTGTCCAAGTCTGGCCAGTAAGGCCCGAGTGCCCTCCAGGCACTCGGCCCGACTCCTGGCTGCCAGGAGTAGGTCGTCTACGTACTGGAGCAAGGTCAAGGTTGGATGCTCGACTCGGAACCCGGCCAGATCTGCATGTAGGGCCTCATCAAAGAGGGTTGGGCTGTTTTTGAAGCCCTGAGGGAGCCGGGTCCAGGTTAGTTGTCCCGAGAGCCCTTGTTCTGGGTCCTTCCATTCAAAGGCGAACAGTAGTTGACTTTGAGGGTGTAATCTCAAACAAAAGAAGGCATCTTTCAGGTCTAGTACCGTGTACCAGACGTGGGTCGGTGGGAGGGTGCTCAGAAGGTTATAGGGGTTAGGCACCGTGGGGTGTATATCCTCCACCCGCTTATTGACCTCTCTCAAATCCTGGACTGGCCTGTAGTCCCCTGTCCCCGGTTTCCTAACAGGCAAGAGAGGGGTATTCCATGGGGACTGACAGGGCTTCAGCACCCCTTGGTCCAGGAGCCTCCGGATATGGGGTTTGATTCCCTCATGAGCTTCCCGTGACATTGGGTACTGTCTGATTGAAACGGGAGTCGCGGAGGCCTTTAATGAGATCATCAGCGGTGGCTGATCGCGTGCCAACCCCAGGCCCCCAGTCTCTGCCCAGGCTCAAGGAAACTCTCTCAACCAGTCCTGTAGCTCCGTAGGTGACTCCTCCGGGGGTTCTGACTCGAATAAACGGTATTCTTCCTCTAAATTGAGGGCAAGGATTTGTAGAGGGTCTCCTTTAGGACCCGTGACCCTCGGTCCCTTCTCATCAAAATAGATTTGCGCTTTTAATTTGGTTAGTAGGTCCCGTCCTAACAGCGGATGGGGGCATTCAGGTATGTGCAGAAAGGAGTGAGTTACTTGCCCTGAAGCCAGTTGGACTTTTCTCTCGATAGTCCAATAATATCTCTTGTTTCCAGTTGCCCCCTGCACCAGTGCAGAATGCCGGCTAAGAGGCACTCCGGCATGAGTTAGGACTGAATGTTCGGCACCAGTATCAACCAGGAAGGTCACGGGCTGCCCCCCGATCTTGAGGGTTATCCTAGGCTCAGGGGGGGCTCCTGGCCTCGACCCCCCTAGTCCTCCAGACTAAGGAGGTCCACGGTCTTGGGCTTGGGCCGGCAGGGTCCTTGTGGCTTCTTGGGGCATTCTCGGGCCCAGTGTCTCTTCTCCTTGCAGTAAGCACATTGATCTTTATCTAGGGGTGGCCTCCTTCGTTCTCCCGACCTGTCTCCCTCTCTCCGCTGTCCCTGAGATACAACGGCGGCCAGAACTTTCTTTATCTCCCTATGCTGTTTCCTATCCCTTTCCTCTTGTTTCTGCCATCTCTTTTCCTCATGCTCTTCAGGAGTTTCTCTCTTATTGAATACTTTCTCTGCTTCCTTCACTAGGTCTGGCAACCCTAACGCCTGTAAACCCTCCAACCGCTGCAATTTGGCTCTGATGTCTGAACTAGACTGATAGATAAATGATAGGATAATACCTGGAGCCTGACCTGGGTCTTCCGGATCATACGGAGTATACATCCTATAAGCTTCCTTCAATCTTTCTAGAAATGCAGCGGGTGTCTCTTCCTTTCCCTGTATCATATTCCTTACCTGAGCCAAATTGGTAGGCCTTCTAGCGGCCGCTCAGAGACCCGCTAAGAGCAACTGGCGATAGAGACGTAGATGCTCCCTACCTTCAGGCGTATTGAAATCCCAGTTAGGGCGAGTCAAGGGAAAAGCCGCATCGATGACATTCGGGAGTTGGGATGGCCTCCCGTCATCGCCCGGAACCTGCTTCCGGGCCTCCAGGAAAACTCTCTGCTTTTCCTCTACTGTTAAGAGGGTCTGCAGGAGCTGCTGACAATCGTCCCAAGTCGGCCTGTGAGTCACCAGGATGGATTCAATCAAGTTAGTTAATGCCACAGGATCCCTGGAAAAAGGGGGGTTATGTTGTTTCCAGTTGTAAAGGTCTGAAGCAGAGAAAGGCCAATATTGGAGTTGTTGGTTCGGCCCTCCTCTGAGTGGGAAAACTTGGGACTCAGTAGGGGGTCCCTCCCGGCGGCTGCGGAGGCGGCCGGCAATGGGGGACGACACCTCATCTTCCTTGTCTTCATCTGAGGTCCTGCTGGTTGAGGAAACCTTAGCATCTGCCAACAGCCGGATTGCGGCCGCTGATGCGGCCGCCGCCGCCGCCGCCTCCTCCGCGGCGGCGGGAGCTGCTTCCGAGGCGGCGGGAGCTGCCGCCGCTCCGCCGGGTCACCGAGCGGGTCCAGCCTGATAAGGAGGGGGCTCCTCCACCAGGAGATCTATGAGAGGGGAGTTAGGGTCCGGGGGGAGGACAGGGGGCTTCGGAGTCTCCTTGTGAGGGAGCACAGGGTAAAGGGAAGAGTCCGGGTTGAGGGGTGCAGAGGGCCCAGAGACTGGAGGGGGCTGTGGAAGGAAAGGCTTGACCCATGGAAATGGATTTTCGACCAGAGATCTCCAGATGGCGACGTATGGGACCTGGTCGGGGTGTCCATAAGGATTAGGGGCAAAAACCTTGCTCTCCACCTGTAAAATAAGAGAGAGGTTAAAGGATCTTTCTCGCGGCCAGCCAACATTCATCATGACCCATTCGGCCTCGCAGAGGGTGATCCATTTTTTCTTTTTGACAATGACACCTTCATTGTTTCCTCGGGCCTTAACATCAGACCAGTGGTCCGTGGTTAGGCTCAGTGGGGTGGTGATGGTCTGTCCCATGGTGGTCTCTGGATAAAGAAGTGTTAGACAAGTAACGATAAACAAAAAGACAAGACAGACGACAGAAATTCGCGCTGCGCGGCTTCGGCGTAAAACCGAAAGCAGAAACTCAGATGGGGAAGCGGAGGAACCTCGATCTCCGTCCCCTACCAGCACCACGTATCCCTCTGATACGGGAGTGGCCCCGAAAAACTGTGCCCCAGAGGGGACTTCAGTGACCCGTGGAACGTCTTCCAGGGTCGCGGTGGGCGAAGTCCGAGCCCGTCAGCTCCTTCAGCCCCCACCGACTCAGACCTGACCTAGGGCGCCCGACGAAAACGGAAGACAAATAGACAGACTGAGACAAGACAAGTAGTGGCCGGCCAACTTACCTCCTGACAGTGGGTCGGTGGTCCCGAGGCAGGGGGTCTCAAATCCCAGATGAGCCCCCAAATGAAAGACCCCCTAAAGGCAGTCTTCCCTCAGGAGAGACCCTCGCCCAAGGAACACACCGAAACCACGAATCAGATGCAAACAGCAAGAGGCTTTATTCAGGAACACGGGTACCCGGGGCGACACAGTCTCTCAAGAAGCTCAAGGGACTGGCGCGCCCACGGGCTGGAGCAGAGGGTTTTTATAGGGTCGGGCAGCCGAAGCTCGGGTACAGAAGCAAGAAGCCTGGTTACAGGGTTTTGATTGGATGATGCAAATGAGGCCAGGTTCTGATTGGATGATTCAAATGAGGCCAGGTTCAAACCCAGGTCAGCTCGTGGTTTCTCCCCGAGCTCGCCACACCTAGCTCTTGTCTAGGGTACAGGGTGTTCTTCTGACCTTTTAGTTCCTCGCTCTGGGGCCAGGTGGCTAACCACAAATGTTCTGTTTATTCCATGCCCGTTAACTGAACTCCTCAGTGCCTCTCAGGCTTTCTTCAAAAACAGCTGAGCTAAGCTATGTTAGGCGGGGAGGCTGGGGGTCTTTCAAGATGAAAGTGTGCATCTGTAACACCAGTGATGGAAAGAAGAGACAGAAGGAGCCTGGATCTCAGTGTCAATCAGTCTAGTCCAATTAATGAACTTCAAATTCAGTGAATGGCATTGTGTCAAGAAATAAGTTAGAGAGTGATTGAGGGAGACATACAATGTTAACCCCTGGCCTTCACATTCACACATGTATGACACAGACAAGTACACATACATGCACACACACACACACACACACACACATACACACACACACACACACACACACACACACATGACAAAGTATAAACATATATCAGATAAGAAACAATGTCAATGGTACTGAAGACATAGAAATAACTCTAACAAATGAGATGAATGAATTTTTGTTTTATTAAATTTTTCTTTTAGAACTTTATCATTTTGGTCACTCATGCCATTATCCTTGTTAAGGGGTTTACCCTTCCCCAATGAGAAATTCTCAGCATTGGAAGACAGGAAAAACTTCATTTAACTACATGCTTGTGTAGCCTCTAGCTATTGCTTAAAGAGGCCCAGTCTCATTCAAAAATAGTTCAGAGTTTCTACAGGGCTAGGCATTGTCATAATCATGAGAACATCCTAGGGTGGTCTTTTTATCCCCATCCCCATCTCAAAGGAGATTTTTTTTCCTGAAGCTAAGCAAATTTTACCAAAGCTGTAACTTGAAGGTTTTTATTAAGACAGTTTTACCTTTTGCAAATAGAGCTTGCTGTCTAAGTGGATAGCGTTGGTGGTCATTTCTCAAGGAGAAGAGCATGTGTTCCCCTTTTCTAAGAAAGAGTGAGAGACAAGCATGTTTTCTTAGCAAGCAGGAGTCAGTAGTTCAGTTTTAGCTCTGTTGTCTCAGATCAGAGACAAGTTCTTGTTCTGTTTTCTTATTCCTTTACACCCCAATATTTCCCTAGAAAGCTTGTTAATCACAACCCATGCTAAAGCCTGCTGCTTCCTTTTTTTTCTTCATCCTCTCTTACCCCTTCTCTCCCCCTGGGCCTCTTCCCTTCCTCTTCTCATTAATGTTTCAAGTAGTAGTACAGATGCTTCATCACACATATGCAAATGATCAGAGAACACACGATAAGAATCCCAAAACAGTAGTCACTATAAAATACAAGTGAAATTAAAATGAGCCACCAAACAAAACACATTAAAATATGTAAGATGACCAGCCTAAAAACGAACTCAACAATGTCTTTGGAGGTTGTCTTGTAATGTCAATATGTAAGTAAGAGTTTGTTTGTTTTGTTTTGTTTTGTTTCCTTCTTTACAGGTCTCTGTGTTTGTATCATGGGTTTGGTTTAGAATTTTATGGGATTCCCTAGTGTGCGAATCTGTGTGTCTTATGTCTCTCCATCTGTATGCATTGCTTGTGCTTTTTCTGTGGCTTCTCCCCAAACCTTTGCTTGTTTGTATTGCATTCTGATTTATTTGGTTTTAATTTATCTTATCTTATTTGATTTTATTATTAGACCTTAGATGTCTATTTGTTTTCTAATGAGAAAGGTCATGGCTTCAGGTGGAAAGAGAGGTGGGGAAGAACTGGGAGGAGAAGAGGGAAGGGAAACTGTAATCAAAGCACATTGTATGGAAAAAATTCATCTTCTATAAAAGAAAAAAATGAAATGATGATGATGATGATGATAATAATAATAATAATAATATAAAGAAAAAATAGCCCTGCCTAAAAGATTCTAGCCAGCTCGAGCATGGCAAACATGGCTCTGACAGGGCTTACACTTTTTGTCTTTTCCCTCTGCCTTACTAAAAACTGTTATATTACACTGTAGTACTTTGAATGTAATAGCCCCCCATCATCTCAGAGGGAGTGGGTTTGGTGTTGCTGAAGTAAGGGTGTCACTGTGGGGGTGGGCTTGGAGGTTTCCTATGCTCAGAATACAGCCCAGTGAGTGAGTCGACTTCCTGTGGCCTGCAAGATGTAGCACTCTCAGCTCCAGCACCATGTCTGTCTGCACACTGCCATGGTGCCCATCATGATACTGGACCTCTGAAACTGTAAGCAAGTCACCCCAATTAAATGTTTGCTTTGGTCATGATCTCTTTATAGCAATAAAAACCTTGACTAAGACACATTCCTAAAATTAGCCCCCAAGGTCCATATCCTCATTTGGCCACTTCCTCCTCTTGAGGCTGGCTACCAAGGTCCATCCACCAAAGTATTGAAGTCCAGAAGGCCAAAGCCCCCTTTGACTCACCCAGTTCACACACATAATTAAAATTGAACACCCCATCCTAACACAGGTTTTCCCCTTTTATCTTTATAAACTCCATGTTCCTATAGGCCACGTCTGTGTTCTCTCTATCCAGAGGCAGTCCTTTGTCCCCAGGAACAAATTGCCCTCCCCCCTCTCCCTCATTCCCTTCCCCCTCTCCCTCGTTCCCTCCCCCCTCTCCCTCACCCTCCATCTCCTGTCTTTGTCTCTTATCTCCTACTCTCTGTCCCTCTGGTGCAAATGAATCCCTTTTGCGCTGAGAACTTGGTCCTAGGGGTCCTGAGCCCATACCGATCCTTTCCTATGAAGCTCTGACTTGGATCCTGGCCTACAGGACTGCCCCTTAGTCCAGTTCTCTGCACCAGCCTTCTCCCTCCACCAGCGACTAATTGGTGAGGTTTCCCCTAAAATTCCCTTCATTTCTTCACTCCGGTGAGCACATTCCTGTCCAGGGTTCAGTTCAGTGTGGTTGGCGGCCTTTCACTTCACTGTTGGTGGTTGTACTGCTGGGTCAAGAGCCTTTCTCCCTCCGAAAATCCTGTTGATGATCCCGGATTGGATTATTCCTCAGACCCACTGCAGTTCTCTCTCATTGATAGAGTCTGGGTGATGATCCTTCTGTCCCAGAGATCTCTTCAGATACACAGGGATGCCTGGTCTCTTGACTTCGACCCACTGGCCTCCACTGGTGATAGAAGGGTTTATCTATCATATTAGTGGTACACTTTAGCACCCAACAATAACTTTGGTTATTGTGGGAGAATTCAGGCAAATATGGCTCTCCTTTCTCATCTGTCTGCTCTAAGCCCTCTCTGTGTGACTATTACACTCTGAACTTTTTCAAACTCTGTTGTAAGCCTTTGTGCCATTTCATGTCCTATTTAAGCCTCTGAATGCTGCAGGGGTACTGACTGCCAGGCACTATGTGCCCACCAGCTACCAAGCTGCCCATGCAGCCCTGCCCACCCTCCTCCCTTCAGCCTCAGTAAGGAACCTGCTGCAGCCACAGCTCTAGTCCCCATGGTCCACAGCTGCCAGTGTTTCCCTACTTGCTTCCAGCCAGCCCAAGTTCCAATAAATCCTTAACCTCAGATCTTCTCTCCCACGCCCGTAGGAGCTACAGCTTCCTTAGGCCTTCGTCTAGGCCACAGTTATTAAGTGTTTTCCCTTAGGCCCTTCTGGGCCTCTATGATGTCCCTCCCGTCCCTCAGCTTTCTCCTGGAAGTCCTGCAGCTTTCTCAGGCTGGTGTCTGGGCTACACGTGACCCTCCCAGACTTCTGCATTCATGGCTCTGGGAGATTGCTCCACCTGTAAAGCCCCCACAGTCCCACTATCTCCTCCTCACTGCCATCACTCCAAAAATTCTCCTCACTTTAGCCCTAAGCTGCCCACCTTCCTGTCCTAAAACCGAATTCCCAGCCCCCATCAGCCCTCTGGCCGCACTTGTTCCCATGTCAGATCCTTCTCTAATGTTACATTCTTACCCACTCCCCACTTCCTGAAGCCTAATTCTCTCTGTACTGTTGATTAGCACTCCAGCTACAATAAAGTTTATGATCTTCTTATCTCAGACCTCCCTCCACTGAGGCCCTTGTAAGTGTCCAGTTTATTAACTCTTTCCTGTCTTGTCACTGCCTTCAGTTTAAACGCAGCTATTCAAAAGACTGCGGTATTCTGTGTTTTCTGTAATGGCAAAAGCTGACTACATTTATGGTATACAGAAATAAGCTTTATTTAGCCTTCTGTATGTGTTTTCAAGGTTAAGCCTAATATCAGGTATACTTAATAGATACGTGGTGCTCAAACTCCTTAGAGATCTGCTGAATATGGCATTTAAAATGTTCCATAAAAAACCTTCCACAATAAACAGAGCCATCCTCCTGACAAGAAACTTCAAGGTCTCCAAAGAAAATAAATGGGAAATTTCATGACAGCTCAGCCTGGACTGTGGCAACCCTAACCCCTGGGCAAACTGCCCCATGTCTCATCTGCTGCCAGAACCTGCACAAAGTATACACTTGAATTGACTGCTGTACCCTGCCTTGTCAAAGTAAGGCCAATTTTCTGAAGTTCTTCCTCTACAGGAAAAAAAATTCCTCACACCTGAGTCTAACAACCCAAGGCCTGCTGTAACAATTAAAGATTAAATGCTGCTCTTTTCTGACAACTGAAGACAGTAGTGTTTCTGCAATGAACCACATAAGCCTCAAACAGCTGTCTAAGTAAGGCTCTGTCATTTTAATTCATACAAAAACATTTAAATTATACTTCCTACTCAAATTTATCCTGCTCAATCTCTGATGACATTCACAACTAACCGTAGCTTTAACCATAACAAACACCCAGCTGCCTGGTCAGTTCATTTCATATGTGCAGTTAGCCTTGCTGATAGGCTTCACACTAACAAAGATTTGGATTTTCTAAAGATTATGAGAAAAAGACAAATAAGTTATGTAGGCCAAGGAAAATGAATGATATAAGTTATATTGGTTTAAGAAAGTATATGAAGGTCTGAAGATGTAGCTGAAAGTTTTCCTATGTCCAGCACAGTCTATTCAGCCATTAGCTCAGGCTCACTACTGACTGGCTCTTACACTTAAAATCAGCCCATTTCTGTTAATCTATATGTTGCTACATGTTCTGTGGCTTTACCTGTGTGCCATTACATGCTGCTCTCTGGACAGCTGGCTGGCATCTCCTCCCTTAGCCTTCCTCTTCCCAGAATTCTCTTTGTCTGTTTATCTCAAGTAAGTCTTTTATGGGTCCAAGAAAGTAATTTCAGGTATATAAAAAGTTGTGTCAGATTTCTTGCCTTCTCTCTATGCTACTATTTGGATCTGTGGTAATTTGAATAGATATGCCCCCATAGACTCATGTGTGTGACTGCTTGGTCCACAGGGAGCAGCACTACTAGGAGGTGTGGCCTTGTTGTAGTAGGTGTGGCCTGGTTAGAATAGGTGTGGCCTTTAGCTGTGGCCTTGTTGGAAGAAGTGTGTCACTGTGGTCGTAGGCTTTGAGACCTCATATGCTCAAGCAATTCCTACTGTGGCTCATAATCTCCTGCTGCTGCCTGTTGACCCAGATGTAGAACTCTCAGCTCCTTCTCCAGCACCATGTCTACCTGCATGCTTCCATGCTTCTCAGTATGACTATAATGGACCAAACCTTTGAAACTATCAGTCAACCCAAATTAAAATGTTTTCCTTTAAAGAGTTGTCATAGTCATGGTGTCTCTTCACAGCCATAAAATGCTAACTAAGACAGGGCCCCACTCACCCTTATCCTTCAACCACAGTTAGAACACAGAACCAGTCCTCTAGAGCCCTCCAGCTTTTCCCTCAACTTGCTCCTTTCAAGGTTTATTTCTCCTGATTCCCTCATGTCCTGTTTCCTTACTAGGAAAGAATGTCCTCTCCAGAATTGATACACATTTTGCTTTTTTCTCCAATAAAAGCTCTCAGTGTCCCTCCTCTTCCTTTCCCCAGCCTCCATTTGTACACTGTCACTCTCCAAAATCCACAAACCCCTCTTATTCTCTGGCCACTTTCTAGTCAACCCCATTCCATGGGATACCACCTCTCCTTTCCTTGCTGCAAATCATACACCCCTCTCTATTATACTCAAAGACCCTTCTGCCTTCTTCTCCAAACACCAGTCCTCCCTACCCTTAGGCCTAAAACCCATCATTTCTATGCTCCGTCTCTTCATTCTACAATATTCCCACATTAACAATAATAAAAAAAATCTAACAAAACCTTCTATGTAGTCCAGGATCTTTGCTCCACTCACATTGTCCCTTTATATCCTTAAGTCTCTAACAATTGGGATATCCTCTACATTATCCCTATAACACCACTCACTTTTTAGTCCTAAATCTTAAAGATGCATTCTTCTCCATACCCTTGGATGTGAACTCCAAGACCAATTTTGCTTTCACTTGGCCAGAACCTGATGTTTAACAATCCTGACAACTGGTTTTAGGCTTATGCCAAATACAAATGAAAAGACCCTGAAATGCTTCTGCCTGAATGTTCAGAGCAGCTTATTTGCTTTAGCTTCACATTGGAAGCTTCCCAATGTCCTTAAACATGTGAATGAAAGGACATACTGTTCTATCACCAGGATAGGACAATCCCAAGTAATCCAAAGGAAAGAATGAACAATATGTACAAAGGCGTGAGTGAAATTCAGAGATACTCTACTTAGATAAAGAAGCTAGTACATTCTGAGTAATAGAATATGTACATTTTTCTGTAAGTTATACAATGCAACAATTTAAACTGATTTTGTATAGTGGTGTCCTGGTCATATCAATGAAACACATGGGCTAACTACCTTTAGGGAAGAAGTGGGGTTGGAGAGGTGTTCAGTGGTTAAGTGCTCTTGCTGCTCTTGTTGAGGACCAGAGATTGGTTGCCAACACCCACATTAGAAAGCTAACAGCAGCCTCTAACTCCAGCTCTAGGGGATCTGGTGCATTCCTTTGGCCTCTGCAATCCTCCAACACATACATGTCACACACACACACACACACACACACACACACATATGAGAGAGAGAGAGAGAGAGAGAGAGAGAGAGAGAGAGAGAGAGAGAGGTACAGAGAGACAGAAAGGCTTTCAAAAAAGAATTTTTTTAAAAGAAGGAAAAAGGTGATTTGGACTCTTAGTTTTGGAGGTTCTATTCCATAATTCAGTTTTTACCCTATTCCAAGATGGTACATTATGGTAAGAATGTGAAGCAAAATGAAGCTTCTCACATCAGGGCTTAGAAGCAAAGAAAAGTAGGAAGGTGATGAAACCCCATAACAATTCTCAAACAACCTAAAGTTCTTACACTAGGCTTCACCTTTTCAAGGTTCAAAACCTCCCATTAGTATTACTCTAGGGAGTAAATCTTTGCATACTGGCTTTAATTCTCAATTTAACATAATCTAAAATATGGCAAGAGAGTCTCAATAAAAGATTGTCTAGATCAGATTGGCCTGTGGGTGTGTATGTGGAAGATGGTCTTGACCATGTTAATTGAGGTTGGAATACACAGCCCACTGTGTGTGGCACCATTCCCTACATCCTGAACTGTGTAAGAGTAGAGAAAGTAATCTGGGCTTTAGCATGCAAGCATTGATTTCTTCCTCTTTGCTTCCTGACTATGCATGCAACGTGATCAACTGTATCAAGCTTGTGATGAACTATAACCTGAAACCATGAAATAGAAAAAACAAATTTTCCTCTAGCTTGCTTTTACCAGAATGTTAAATCACAGCAACAGAAATGAGCCTAAGACACTCATATTTTTTCTTTGTTTCTTTGCTCTTTAAATGTCTTCTAGATTTTTCATATTTTTGTAATGAAATTGTTGAGAAGTTTTTTGTAAATTTTAATACCTAATATTTTCTGTGATAAGTATATGTTTTATTTTAACTATTTCATAGTTATAAAGGGCATACATCATATAGTTAAGGTTTTATATGGTCACTCCTGACGTAGACAAAAGCTGTTGATACTTTCGTTTACAATTTTTCTTCCACTGTTCATGTTTTCAGAAAACAAAGACATTTTTCTGTTTTATGCCTCTGTGCTCATACACTGTTGTCCCTGTGTCAATGGCAGTCCATTTTGGGGGCTGGAGGAGAGGAGCAGAACAGAAGACTGCTGTTTTTTTCTGTCTACCACTTGTGGGTGAACCAGGAGAAAAAAAGCCTTGGCTTTGGGCAGGGAAATGAGAGACTTCTGTGTAGTTGGAGTTTTCTCAAGTCCTGCCCAGCCCCACAGACCCACAACTGCTTATAAAATAATCATCTAGAAGCTTACATTAATTAAACTCCTCAGCCATTAGCCCAGGCCTACCACTGACTAGCTCTAACACTTAAACTCAGCCCATTTCTGTTAATCTATATGTTGCCACGTTTTCTGTGGCTTTACCTGTTGCCTTTACATGCTGCTCACTGGATGGCAGGCTAGCGTCTCCTGACTCAGCCTCCTTCCACCCAACATTCCCTTCTGTCCTTGTCCCGCCTACACTAGCCTTCCTGCCTGGCTACTGGCAAATCAGCATTTTATTAATCATTCAATCATAGCAACATATATTCACAGCATACAGGATATCCCACAGCACTTCTGCCATGTAGGGGGCATCAAATAGGAGGTATTGTCGGGCCACGAAGTAAAGAACTTGGAAGGTTGACCATTCCAGTGCACATAAAATCTGGAGCTGCCTCTGACTAACTTCGACTGAGGAAACAGTGGTGACATTCTGGAATTCCTGAAAATGGCAAAGGACAAGGTCAAGGGGTACTTGGGTGTTAGAGGAAGACTGGCCCAGGTTGGAGAAAGGTTCTACAGTTATAACCATGAAAAGACTAACAGCAAACACTCCAACAAGTAAACAAAAGTAACAAGATAAAAACCCTGTACTGCACCTTGGACTAGCAGTTGGTGCCTAGTAGTCTACCCCAGTGCCAAAAGGGTGTAGAGCCATACTCCAACAGAGGCCTGTGGAGGTGTCAAGGCATCCCTCTTCCTTCTCCACCTCAGAGACCAATCTTGGTAGAGTCCCAGTTTGCCTAGACACCAGATACAAAAACAGTACTGGAGGGTCACAGGTTTGGGAACACTCCACTTCCAGAAAGCTGCTCAATCAGGAGTCTTGGGTCTAGGGATACTATCTTGGTGGGACCTCCAAAATGTAGGGTCCTTGATTACTCCAAATGACCAGAAGACACATGACATGCAATTTCAGAAGGCAGCTTTATTCTCGAGACAGAAAAAACAGCATGCTGTGGTTCACCCATAAATTGGCACAGCCCCCAGGGAAGTGTGAGGGAGTCACTTTTCAGCTTGTTCAGGGGAATTCCAGCTGTGGTTAGGCATTCCTTGAAGTGATTGGGTGTAGATCCTGACTGAAACTGGAGTATTTAATGATTGGCTCATGACAACTGTGGTTGCTAGGTCAGGGGTCTGTTTGCTGTGTCAGGGGTCTATTTGACTGAAGGTAGCAAGGACAGCTCCTTCTTGTGGTTGGGTAGGATTCTGATAGGCCTCTGGACTAAGAGTGCTTCCTGAGAGTCTGGGTGAGTCAATATAGGATGGTGAGATAATATGTTGCAAATTGGCCCCTTAGAATCAGCTGGTCGTGGTCCCTTCAGTGAGTGCCATCAAATTTCAAGATTGTAGTTTATTTTGATATGCATCATTTATAATAATATTGTAACAAACCATATTTGAGTTTTGGCACCTCAAAAATAAAATCCAGAGTTAAGAAAAATGTATCCAGTTGCTGAGTTTAGTTAGAGAGTGGTGCCGTGATACGAAGCTTGCTGTAACTCTGCTCACACATCATCTGCTATCCATCCACCCTTAAGTTTTCTAGGGATGACCAAATGTAATGGGGTTGAATCAAGAGACATTCTGCGCAGATAAGGTCTGAAAATTCCATCTTTAGAATATAACTGCTGAGGGCAAAATGTTCCTTATGCTCATTAGAAATCATACAGGAAGAGGATAATATGAATGAAAATACATCTTCAAAATTAGCAATTTTTTGTACCTACAACACAATCACCAAATGTGACAAATCTGGTGAGTTAAAATTTTGCTAAGGCTGTCGTTTACTCTTTATCTTCATAGAAACCTGGCTGTGAGTCCTCTCACTGTTCCCATTGTATAGAATAGCAGGCAACTTCAGCCATGGCTGTCTAGTTGAAAGAAATACAAACCAGAACTATTCTACTATATCCAAATGTTTCTCTAATAAGTTCTTTCATGCCCCTCTGGTCAGGGTAATTTTCAAAAGCAGCTAACACATTTTTTTCTTCATCAGATAACCCAAATAGCACTTTGATCATATGGCTTTACCAGAGAATGAACTGCTCTACATAAAAGAATTTTCCAGATGACTGAAACAAGAAGTACCACCAATTTGTTTTAAGAGTTTTGGATAGAACTCTTTCCACTGCACATTTCATGCCTTCCTGACTCTTGAATGAGTACATGGGACCCCAGATAATCTCACCTTGATAAGGCAGAAACCATAGGCATCTCACTTTTGCTCTGGACTTTCACGCAGGATTAGCTTTGAGTAGCTTAGCTAGATAGGCTTGCACATCCCAGTACCCAGGGCCTCCATATCATGCTTTGCAAAATTCTATATCAAATAGAAATGAAGAACAAAGCATTTTCCTTTTCTTTCCTTTTTGAGTGACAGCCAATACTTTTAAAATTCACTTAGATATAAGCTTTCCCTGTGTTACTCAAATACCCACCACATGGTGTTTTAGAATGTGGAACAAAACAGTAGGGCTTTGTTAGTGCTGTGTCTTAAGTAAGTAAGAGTAAATACTGATGGTGTGGGCTCCTGCTGGCAAGTGAACCAATTATTCTTTACTTAACTTCTCAAATTCCACTTGTATTTTTCTATTGTTACCTATGGGATTTTAAGATGTGATTGAGACTTAAGCGACCACTAAATACTTTGGCTTATCATAGAACAGAAAATATCACTGCTAGGGATCTATAACATTTCCATTAAGACTTCTGTTGAAATCTTTCTCTGCACTTATGGGAATGCTCGGTTTGTCTTTTGAGGGAAAAAACAGAAAATCCAATTTATTGATTGCTTGGCACGTGCTTTCATGCTCAAAAGTATGTTGTGCACTAATGAACATTTACACCTCTCATGAGAATCAATGACAAGTATCCAAAGACTCAGAGTCTGGATGGGATCAAAGCTATGTCTGATTTCAAAACCTGTCACCAAGTAAATCTTCTGTGATTCCCTGCATTTAAGTGATGAATTAGGAGCTAGGGTGATAGTTCAGTCAGTAAAGTGCTTGCCTAACAAACATGAGGACCCGGGTTCAATTCCCCAGTATTCGTGTGCAGTGTTAGGCATGGTAGTGCATATTTGCAGTCCCTACACTGAGAAGATGGAGTCAGTTGAATCTCTGGGGCTCACTGGCTAACCTAGCCAGATTCCCAAGTCCCAGGCCCCATAAAGAGACCTTGTCTCAAAATAAGTAAATGAATGAAATATACTATGAGGACTGACTCTTATGGATAATTCACCTGAGGATGATTTCTGGCCTTCACATGTCCATGTTGATATATGTATCTGTATACGCATGTGCAACACACATATAAAAACAGAAGATGACATAGAAATATCAACTAGAAGAAGACATTGAAGAATCTGGATTCAAAGTTGTTCTAATTTTATGGTTCTTTAATGCAGTAGTAATTACTAATCATTGAATATATTTGTTACCTTCGCTTCTTTTCAAAAGACGATCAAAAAACTGTTCTGGGGGGAGGGATTTTGTAATCTTCAGTTTTTCTATTGTTTAAAACTGTACCAAATCATTCTATTATATTGTTATTTAACATGTAAATTGTATTGCTAAACATATAATAAATTGTGGTTTTAAAACAAACAAAATTACTGATCAACTATAAAGTGTATCAGTAGGCTGAACTTCTTGTAGAAGAAAAATAAATTCAGTAAATGTACCTGTTGATAAGTTTACACTAATATTTCTTTAATGTAAACATAAAAATTACATCATAGAATAGAAAGTTTTAAACATGAGAATGATACTGATATGTGGACTTTGATTAAAAATATTCAATGGACTAAAATATGTTTTCTGTAATTCTGAAGAAAGAAAACAAAGCAATCTTGTGAAGAGGCAAGATTATAGTGGAATGCCTTATCAAAGTCAAGTTGTCATTGGCATAGAATTTGATGAAGGTGGTGTGACAAGATGCTGCAAAAATCAGTTTAATATCATAATTAATCTAGCTGCCACCATCTGATGTGTTTATGTTTTTCTCTTAATCTTTCTCTTTGTGAGCAGTATTGTATGTAGAAGGAATAGAAAGTTTTCAATTTCCCTGCTTGTTTTCAAGCAAGTTAGTGAATCCATAGAAAGCTATGCAGTATCTCTCTGGCTAAAGCTATGTTGACAGTGCTCAGTGATGGTGTGTGCTATAGGGACTGGTTTTTAGGAGGAACAGAACTTGGGACACATTTGTATGCTCCTCCCCAACACACCCTAAACATGATCAGCAGGGCATCCATCTTAATGCACAGATAATGCAACCCTTGGAATTGGCCTGAGACAGAACACAAGCAGGCTCATTTAAACAAGGCTAGCCAAATCCTGCAAAGATGGCTGATTTTCTAATAAACAAACTTCATAAAAATGGAGTACCTTGCCAAGCAACCTGGAACGATAAAAAAGGTATCAGTTAAGCGACTGAGAACTTCTAATCACATACGAGTTTCCCAGGTTTCAGTTCTGACTGTGAGAGTTCTCAGAAATGACTTTTTGGAAAGCAAACATTTGGCAGGCATTTAAATAGAAGTAGCAGCCAAGATATTAGACATGCGTATTTGAACATGTGTAAAATCCTTACCTTAGGACTGAAAAACAGATTTTCCAATTCTAGAGGGAAGAGATTTAACTACCTGTCCAGTAAGAGACCAGATGGTGTTTGCTGCACCTGGCAGACCAGGAACAACTGGCTTTTTAAAACTAAAGAAAAGAATGAGAAAACTAGCAATGGCTTCACACTATGACTATGTATATAATAAACACTGGGCATGGGGGATGGGTAGAGAGCTCAGTAGGTAAAATCTCTTCCCTTGCAAACATGATGACCTGAGATCAAGCTCCAGACTCCATATGCTGCAGTGTACACTTGGGATCCCAGCAATGGGAAGGCAGAAAGAACTGTGTCTCTGGGATTTACTGGCTACTCAGCTTAGTCTGTCTGGTGAGCTTTCAGCCTGTGAGAGACCCTGTCTTCATATACAATCTTCTGTCTAAACCTAAGTGTAACCCTACCCATAACCATAACCCTCACTCACTAACCCCTACACACATACAACACAAATACATACACACACATACAAACTAAAGAAACAAGAACAAGACATTGCAAGACACAGCATAGGAAAACAGAACAAAACAAAACTTCTGAGATAAGAAAGGTCTGCAAAAATCAGCTTTGACTCAGAGACATCAATGCAGTCTGATTCACCTCATGGAAATTTCTAGTCTTTTATTGTATGTTGTGTGTCTGGAGGGAGTTAATATTTAAATTTAGAGTCATTTTTAGAGCCACTGACAGTACAGGTAAAAATTTATCATTTCACAGATTAGAGTTTTGGGGTTTAATTAGGAGAATTGTTCCTTTTATGTAGGAACTTTTGCATTGAGGCAGGCTGGGCTGATTGGAATTAATATGCTCTAAATAATTTTTACCGAGTTTCCTTATGTGAATAGCTGAATGGAACTTTTGTTGTGTAAGGTCTAAAAATATTTCCCCTTGTAGCTGAGGTTGGTATTGCTTTCTCTGAACTTTAGCAAACATAGTTTGTAAAGAAGCATTTATTGTAGGGCAAAAGATGTCAATATGACCCTGTGTGTCAGTTTTGAGACTGTTGGGAAATGAGCAATGAGTAATTTGGAGAGTAAAAAGAAAAAGTCTTGTGAGCACCATTATAAATACCAGAAAATAATTGTAAAAACAAACAAACAAAAAAGGAACCATGGGCTGCTTGTATAAGCTGAGAAATTCTGTCACTGATTCTTTAATTGCTGAAATTAGAAGCAGGAA
Organism: Peromyscus eremicus; assembly: GCF_949786415.1. Taxonomy (NCBI): domain Eukaryota; kingdom Metazoa; phylum Chordata; class Mammalia; order Rodentia; family Cricetidae; genus Peromyscus; species Peromyscus eremicus. The sequence goes on along the minus strand of NC_081431.1, from coordinate 76,609,753 downwards.
AGATTGCCAAGAGGTCAAAGAGGTCAGAAGTTAGTAAACCATGGGAGAATGCTTATGGAGTACTGGAAATCTACACCAATAATGACAACTGTGGAATGAACAATGGTTTTGTGTGTTCCCTGACGTCCCACAAGCATTAATTTCAACTTATATTTTATTATTTATCTTTTAATCTTTTAACTTTATGTTTGTGAATGTGCATGAGTCTCTGTGTGTGTGTGTGTGTGTGTGTGTGTGTGTGTGTGTGTGTGTGCCCATATGTTCATGTGTATGTTGAGGTCAGAGGTCAAGCTCAGGTGTCATTCTTCAAGTGCAACACATGCTGGTTTTGAGAAAGGCTTTAGATTACTACCTTTGTGTTGTCAGTTATCAGTGTGACATGTTTTCTGTTTTCTATGATTTAGTCTTGGCAGGTCATGCCATATCAGGGGTTGCTCCACTTTTCAGCTTATTCCAAGAGACAGCAGGTGCTCCTCCTACTCACTGAGAAAGTCTTAATTCTAAAAATCAGCTTTAATGTTTTGCTTTCAGTTTTTATTTTAATTACTTCAGTCAATATAATAATTATCAATTTTGTCATTGTTTTTAAAGAAATCACTCTTGGTTTTATTGGTATCCTCTTAGTTTTCTATGTACAGTTTTATTATTTGTTCTTTATCATTTTTTCCAGCTCCTGTGTTTGAATTTAGTTTATTCTTTTACTAGTTACTTACAATGCATGCTTTATAGAAAGCTATAAACTGTTCCTATGATAATTCTGAACAGCCAAGCATAGAAGGATAACCCTAAAAAGGCAGTAGTATTAATCATACTATTGTTATTTATAGTTTACTTTATGTACATCTAATTATATCCACTAATTTGAAAAAAATGTTCAAGTGGTATAATTTCTACTACATCAGAGGGAAGACATTTTGTTCTACCGAGTGGGTTTTAAGGACCACATTTAGACTCTCTGGAAGAGTAGCAAGTGCTACTAAGATACTGAGCTATCTCTCCAGCTCTTTTTATTGTTTTTATGTATGATTTGCTCAGTGCAAATGTTCTATAGCCACCCTTTCTTTAAGAAATCTTTGTCCATTCTATCACAAGCATGTTCCTCCTTTTACTGTTTAAAGATGTATAATAGCCCTGTTTTCCCATCCATCTCTTCTGTAATAACTTCTGTATTTAGCTCAATTTGAATATCTAGGACTGTTGCCTTTGATTTGCTCTCTGATGAACTTTTATCTTTATCAGCCAATTTCCTCTTTTAATGATCTGTTTTTATGAGTGTTGATTGAGCTCCTCTCTGGGAAGGAAGGCTCAGTACAATTCCACACTGTCCTTAGCTGTGTGCACTTAGCGCTCAGCTGCTAATCACGACATGCATTAGAAGTGCCAAGGGTGGCTACTCATTCTTGTCAGAACCCAGGCTGGCCTATACAATCTCTTTCTCTCAGAACTGTTGGTTTAAATATTAAGGCAACTCCACATAGTTAAAAGGGAGGTTTAATTTGTGGGTAACTTACAAGTAAAAGGATAGGTTACAGGGTCTGGGAAAGGTGTAGTGCAGTCCATCAGTGTTCTCTGGAGAACTCTGCTCCATTCACCTCCAATGTCCAGGATCCAGGAACCAAGAGAGCTGGCCCATCCAGATCTCGGGTCTTCAGGGGTCCTCTCTCGGCTTCGCCTTGTAGGCATGACAGTTACCGAAGCCTCAAAGAGGGTGGTACTTCCAGGTCAAAGCTGGAATGGCTACCCACTACACAGAACATCTATGAAGGGCTTACAGGCCACACCCAGCTGCAGCATCTTTATGCCCCAACTCTCACTGGAGCCAATTCCTCTCTTACCACCTACTGTGAACAGGCTTTTTTAGAAATCAAAGTCTTAAAATGGATAACAGCTATAGACAGAGAAATTGACCACTGTTGTCACATCACATACTAACTGAGCCCTTTGTTTTTTCTGATGCCACTTTCCCAGGAATACCCCTGGGGCTTCTCCAACATCTGCCTCCATCAGAACCAAAGGAAATGAGTGTCTCTGAGTTTCATTAGGTGATGTTTGGTGACCTTGAAATCATTTCCTCAAGGTGTCACAGAAACTCCCTGTTCCCTGATCTCTCACAATGGACCTTTTGAAGTACAAAGTCTATTCTCCTTGGGCTATTGGAAGTTTTCCTTCAGATCTCTCTGCTGGTGCTACTTGTTGGCATAATAAAGCTCTTGCCTAAAAGATGATCCCTCTCTGTCTCTCTATCAAACCCCACTCCTTCCAAAAACCTAACCATCCTATGCTGCCTTGATTCTGTATGCTATGTTTGCTGGGTTGAAAGTCAGGAGAGTTTGTGCTCCAATCCTTTTACTGTAACATGAATCTTAAAAGGTCTTATTAATAAAATCAAGCCTGAAGCCAGGCATTGGGGTGAACACTAGAAGATCAGAGAAGCAGAAAAAGCCACAGCTTCCTCACCTTGCCAATTCCTCAGCTGATCCTGTTTACTCAGACTGGAAGCCTCTGAGTCCTCATCCAAATGGATCTCAGCTGAACTGCTGCTCAAAATCTTAAAAGTTTAACAGACTCTAGTTCCTGGTTTTCACTCCTTGTATACCTTTCTGCTTCCTGGGATTAAAGGTGTTTGTCAACATGCCTGGCTGTTTCCAGTGTGGCTTTGAACTCACAGAGATCTGGATGGATATCTGCCTTTAGAATGCTAGGATTAAAGGTGTGTATGCCACCCATTTCTGGCCTCTATGTTTATTTATCAGCCATTCTGTTCTCTGACCCCAGATAAGTTTATTAAGGTGCACAATATATTGGGGGGCACAATATCACCACATTTTACTCCTTGTTTATGTGCAGTTGAGCTCTGTGGGCGGAGGGTGGCCACATTGCTGATCTATACTCTCCTAAGACCCACACACAATCTTACTGTACAACATGTGTGTACATTTGTGTACTGTATACAAAGTGAAGACATCTTCAGAAAACCTTGAACGTAACTCACTCATGTTGTACTACAGTATTGAAGGCAAGAGGTATGTAGACCCACATCCTGAAGGAGATGGCAGATCTCTTCCTGGTTCCAACACTACAGATATAAGCATTTTCAGGTATTCGCTGTAGTTCTTGACTCCCAGTTGGCTTTCAGATACACATTTTGTGCTGTGATTAACAAATCTATACTATTTCACAGAAATCTAGATGTTACTAAGTATGGGCCTATAAAAGTAATTTCTGATGAATTTGTTTGTCAGTGGTTTGAAATCACTAGAATTTTATATCAAATTATAATATTTACAATAACAAATACTAACCACAAACACTGGATTGTGTTTCATATTAGAGTGCCTGGCTATGAATTCCTTGCCTCTTCTAACAGTCAGTGATAAAGCAGACATGAAGCTTTGTATTGTATAATGACCCCTGTCGGCCCCCTACGGCTGCTTTTCATACTGTCCTGTCTACACCCTCCTTCCTGATGTATTAGTCCTAGAGGACTCCTGTGAATGTGGGGAGTCGGTGACCAGCTGCAGGGTCAGTCTCTTCAGCTGAACCTTTGCTGTCCACAGTGATTGTTTGTCATTGTTGCTGAGTAGTTAGTCCTTCTGAGTTCCTGCTCTTGAGACACCCCAGGGAAACTTACATTCTCCCCTGAGAAGCTTTTCAAGCCTCCTGGACTCTGACCCAGACAAAATAGTAAGAGATGAATGAGGTCAGCGCCGGTTCATTGAACAGACCCAGTCTGATCCAAATCAGAACAACATGAGAGCAGAGGGTGCCAGTAGCTGGCGGTGAATGCCTTCCAGTTCTTAGCATCAGTGATCTACCCTGAAATAGTGGTGATCAAGTCACTGTATACGTCAAAGTCTGGTGTCTGGCATCTTCTTTAAACTTCTCTACCTCTTTTATTGAGATGGGGTCTCTGACTGAATGTGTAGATTGAGTATTGGCTAGTGAGCCCCTGCGATCTTCCTGTCTCTACCTCCCTCGTGCTAGGGTTACAAGGATACCCCACCACGCTCAACATTTTTACATACATTCTGGGGCTTGAACCTAAGTCCCCATGACTGCATTAACTGGTATGAAGCAGGAGAGGCAGGAAATGAATCCAGACTATCAAACCAAAGGCTAAAGGCAAAGATGAGAACGTTTATATTGTGAAATTCAGTGTTTGCCCTTCACATGCTTTCACTGTATAGAAATAACATCTGAAAGGGCCTGAAAGAAGAAAGTGAAGAAACTACCCAAACTGCACTGCATTCCAAAATGAACTGGCAGGGGACTGGAGAGATGACTCATTGACTACGGACTAGTACCTCTCCTGTAGAACAACAAGATTCAGTTCCGAGTATTTAAACTCCAGTTCCAAGGAATCCAAAGTCCGGTCCTGGAATCTGTAGGTACCTGTATTCTTATGCATATCCCCACACACAGATACATATATACACACATAATTAAAAATAATAAAAATAAATATTTTAATGAGCTATGCTGTGCTTTTTCAAACTAGTAAGTCTTGATGTTTGTTCTGCAATCACACTGAACTCTTATTTTTGTACCATTTTTAGCACTATCCTGAAGTTCAATAATTACATGCTCTTGACCTGAGTCTTCAGAGAGGTATAAAAAGAAGAAGAGGTAGAATGATAATTTGCCTAACCGATGGCCTGGAAACCTGGCCTGGACCAGACTGCTAGGGCTATGAAGCCAATGGTGTGTTTTATATTTCCATTCATAAGCAATTCCCTGTCACCTGCTCTCATCCTGAACTCATACAAAGCTATTTCTGGCCTTTGGATATATTTTCTCAGCTAATGAGCATTCATCCTTTGCGTTCTTGAGAGGAGGTGGCAAAGCAGTTTCTCTGTAAATAAATTGAAACAGATTTTGAGGCAGTATTATTTTATTTCCCTTTTCACGTCCTCAGTGTGACAGCACCTAAGGATATCACCCTGCAAGGACTTCTCAGAACCATCTTAAAAGACACTTCCTAGCTTTAATTAAAATTAAGATTTGTAATTTAAAACTTCTATTTGTAGGTAGCTCTGTGACACAATGGATGTTACATTGATCTTCTAAAATTTCTATTTAAAATTACAAGTTTCTATAACTTTCAAGTCCTTTTTTGTGTAATTACGAAAATGTGCACTGGAATATTTTCTAATGTTTTCTAATACTTCATAAAAGCATAAATCTTATGCTTTCCATGTGTACATCTGTGTGCTGTGTCCATGTGTGCAGGCCCACATGTGTGTTCTGGTACTTGTGCACATGTGTGCTCATTGATGTGGAGACCAAACATTGGTGTCTGCTGTCTTCCTTGACCAATAATGTACCTTACATAATGAGGCAGGGTCTCTTACTTGCACCTAGAGCCTGCTTGCTTAGGGAATCCCCATCTCTACCTTCCTGTGATTGCACATTGGCCACCATGTCCACTAGATGTTTACAGGTTCTTGACATTCAAACTCAGATCTTCACATTTTAATTGGAAATGTGTTACCCTCTGAGCCACTTCCCAGCTCTGTATATTAATTTCTTAAAAATTAAATTTAAGACTGGATGGCAAAACAATTGCAAGGGCTTTTGAATTGTTAAAGACTTTGTAATTCTAAATATTATCATTTCTTCCATTATTGTAGTAATCAATGTAAGTGTGTGTGTGTGTGTGTGTATGTGTGTGTGTGTGTGTGTGTGTGTACAATTTTACATCTCAATGGAAAGTATGCCTTATAAAACAGAAGTAAAAAATGGTCTCTGAAGATGATCACTATGGATAATTTTAACTGATGGAGATGCATAGCTGTGTCTCAAATACAGATAATACTCAAGTCCTCTTCCATGTTTGATGATAGTATGTTAAGAGGAAATTGGGAATCATCTTTTGAACTTGAGGCCTCATGTGACCTGGGTGTCTCTTTGGTGTCATAAATGCTATTTTGTCATAAACATGATAATATGGCTTCAGATAGCTCCTGGAGATTGGATGGTGTGATACAGGAGCTCATAAAAAGCTTCAACTAGCAGATGGTCCCAGCTCCGTGAGAAGTTCTGTCAGAGCAGGACAGTAAGCAGTCAACAGCAAAAGACCTCCGCAAAGCACTGCTTCCAGGGCTCTGGCAGGCCCCAGCCTGACAAACACAGCCCCAGCATGGCAAACAGGGCTCTGCCAGGCCTCCCCCTTCCCCCATTCTCTTTGCTTTGCTGCACTGTTAGATTACATTTCCACAACTAGTCATCAAAATCTGTCCCCTTATTTTGCCGCTTCCTCTATCGAAATATCGAAGTGCAGCAATCAAAAGCCCCTTTGCTACCATAATTATTATACCCAATGAAAACAAACCAAATCAGGCTGACATGGGGAATGGGGGAAGGGCAGGGCCTGTGAGAGCCATGTTTGCCATGATCAGGCCTGCTAGAGACCCTTCATCCACCTTTTTGTTTTATTATTATGTTGCTGTGTGTTGAGTAAAAGGGCCTTGTTCTTTCTGGCTGCTTCCTGCTGACATTGGGCATCATTGTTAGGGACCCAAGGAAACTGGGAAGTTGGACAATGTCAGAAGGAACAGGCTGTGTTAGTTGATGCCCAGGTTCTGCAGGACCATCTGAGGCTAGGAGCGTGAAGTCTGTGAGGCTGGACCAGGATGTGGATTCCACAGAAAGAGTTGAGATTGGTGCTAGATTTGCTGGAGCAGTCCTCAGCTGATTAGAAGTTTGTTAGAACAGATAAGCAAGGGACAGAGGGTAAAGTGAAGATGTTTAGGGGGAAATTATCTTGGATATACATTTGAAACTTTTTGTTCTTTTTTTGTTTTTTCTAGATAGGGTTTCTCTGTGTAGTCTTGGTGCCTGTCCTGGATCTCGCTCTGTAGACCAGGCTGGCCTCAAACTCACAGATATCCGCCTGGCTGTGCCTCACGAGGGCTGGGATTAAAGGCATGCACCACTACTGCCCAGCTACATTTGAAACTTTTACAGTGGCTTTTTTTTGGGGGGGGGGTGAGGGGGTTGTGTGTATTTACTTGTTTGTTTTTATAAAAGATTGTTTCTCTTTATCCCTGCTTCATGGGAATAGGAGAACTCAGGTTAGAGTCTGAAGTCTAACTTTCCTATCAGGGTAATCTGTTTTTGATATGTGCTCATGTTTTCATATGTATTAACAGTTAATTTACTGAGCCTGGAGAAAAGTTTGGTAGAGAGTTTGCCTTGCATATATAAGACTCTGGGTTCCATTCTCAAAACTACAGACATAAACATTTGATTTCTTTTTATTATTAAGAGATAGCCAAAGTCTGTGTACTTTTATTGTACTTAGATGTTAAGTTGGTTCTATTTTTAAAATTGTAACAACTCAATCCAAGCCTCTATACCAGGAAGATAGTGCTACATGGCTTCCAGCAGTTCAAGGTTGTGGCTGGAACAATCGTAGGCATTTTAAAAATGTTTTCTTGAGCAATGCCTTGTGGCCTCTAGCTCATTGTCTTAGATTCATTTCTGTTGCTTTGATAAAATACTCTTCCCAAAAGCAGCTTAGGGGTGAAAAGGTTTGTTTTAACTCACTGTCTAGTAAAGAAGTAAAAGGAGTGGTAGCCTGAAGTAACTGGTACGTGGACAGTCAAGAGAGAAAGCAGTGAACACATGCATGCTTAGAACTCTTCTTTACTCTGACGTAGTCCAGATCCCAAAGCCTGAGAATGGTGGTGCCTAATTATACCCTGAGTCTTCTATGTCAACTAAGGCAAGAAAGAAAATTTCCTACAGATGCAGCCAAATGACCGTCTAATCTAGATAATCCCTAATTAAGACTCCCTTCTTATGTGGTTCTACCTTGTATCTTTGGCAAGTAAAACTAACTACCATGCACTCGCCAATCTTCAGCAAAGGAGAAATGAGAAAGGGTGTGTTTATACTCTTACCTAACAGGCTGCCTCCATCCAATTTGCCTGGTGCTTCTTAATTCATGAAGCATCTGGTAATACTGAATTTTCACATAGCTTAAAATTTTTGGTCTTGAAAAATGGCTGAGGGGCTAACCTCATTTGCTGCTCTTAAAGAGCACAGTTCACAACCGCCTGGAAAGCCACCTGCAAGGGATTCAATGTCCTCCCATTCTGGCCCTTGAAAGCATGCATGGACACAGAGAGTTATGTTAATAATTTAAGATAGAATAAACCTGTCTGGGGCTCCTGAAAGTGGACTCATGCCTGTTAGGCTTGGCAGCCACTCTTTCTTATACAGAACCACTCTTCTTGTCCTGATTTGTTAAGATATACCTCCGTTTAAAGTCTTCATGAGTTAGATGATGACCTTTCCATTGACTGCACCCCAATTCCTCCCTGGTGTATTCTAAGGCTTCTTTAATTGGTTTTTTTTTATCACTGTACCTCATACCTTCCACCATGTTACCACATTCTATCATATAATTGACTTCACACATAATCTCTCGTAATTTGGATTCTACAGAGATAGAGATAGTACCTTTTTATCTCTGGCAATCCAACTTCTCCTATGTAGCCTAGCAGTCAAGTAGTTACTAATGTATGCTGTATTAATGAAGGATCAAATGAGTCGATAAACTAATAAAGGGTTTTATTCGAAGCCTTATTGCTAGCAATTTCTATGTACCTTCAGGAAAAAGTAAACTGACAAAATAATGCAATTATGATTTAATAAAATACATTCCTAAGGTGCTGAAATGCAGGTAGTGCACAGAGATCCAAACAGATCAGAGGTAATTCTACTCAATAGCATACAAGTTAATAATGCATTCTTTAATTCTCCTGGCCTTAAAGTAAATATTATAAGAAAGTGAATATTACAGTAGATATTTGTAACTCTCCTGATTATATCATGTATCTTGTTTGTGTTCATTCAAGCATTAAAGAGTATATAATGGTTTAATTTTTTTCCCCCTCACCAAGTACAGGTAGTGTGAAAGCAGACTGAGTTCTGGAGGAGGTAGTGTAATTTTAATCTAGAAAAGAGTCTTTGCTTTGTTCACCTGATGAAGTTAGAGTCACAGGCATGAACATCAGAGATTACCTGAGTCAATAAACCAAGGGCAAGAATTTCTACATTGGACAGGGGAGCAGAGAAAGCAAGCAGGGAATTCAATGTGAACAGAGAAGAATTTTGCTTATGGTTTGTAAAGGATTGGCATAGATGATAATGTTCTGGAATATTCTTTAATCCCGAGTCTACTGTTTAAGATGGTGATTTTCATTCTTCCTTCAATACAGTATGGCTAACACTTGCAGTTTGGTTGCTGATCTCTATATATCCCAGTGAGTGGTCCCATCCTTGTCTTTTACTCTCTTGTATGGATGTGAGAAATTAGAATCCACTACCTCTTTGAATTTATACTTATATATCTGAATTCTTTAGAATAGGCACTATGCATAACTTAAACTGTAACTGGTTTAATTTATCCTAACTCTGGATCAAGACCATTTCTACAAATTATTGTTTGGATGAGCAAAACAGTACTTCAGAGGACTGAAGTGCAAGTTAACTGCTTTTAGTGAATATTTCTTACTGATCAAATGTTTTCCTGATGCTCATAGTACTGTGATGGAGCAGTGTCCATAGAAAATCTTTCTCTCTATCACTAGTAAAATATTATTATGAGAAACATTGTAATCAACAAGAGATGGATTAGACCTCATAAATTTTATCAACGTCCACAAATATGTCTACCTGTATTCTAACACTTATCATAATAATGACTTTTAAGATGATTACCTTTTAGAACAGAAGTATGAACTTGCCACTGTTTACAAAATGATTTTGTGTTTATATTGCACTTTGTATTTTTGTCTGTGGAAATATTTACATGTAGTTCCATATTATAGCACTGACCTTGAAGATTTAATCCTGAGAAATGAGACAATAAACAAATACTTCAGTAATAATCATCTGTAGGATGATGTTTATGTACATATATGTTTATGTTCATGTAGGATATATACATGTGGGTATGAATGCACACACGTGTGTACATGCATGTGGAGGCCAGAGGACAACCTGGGGTGATATTCCTCAGATACCTTCTACTTTCAGTTTGAGACAGGGTCTTTCATCAGCCTGGAGCTTTGCTTAGTATGCTAGACTAACTGGCCAGCCAGCTTCCAGGAATCAACCTGTCTCCACCTCCCACCTCTCCATCTCTAGTATTAAAAGTATGTTTCGCTATATCAGGCTTTTCGGTGGGCTCTTGGGATCAAACTGAGGTCATCACACTTGCAATTCAAGCACATTCCTGCTGATCCTGCAGCCCTCCTTGAACATCTACAGACAGTTAAAGGTCTCTGAGGAAGGAGACTTTTTCTTCAGTAATGCAGTTGCTCCTAAATCACCCACTCTACTTTAAATAATACATCACCCATGCTCCTGTAGGCAATCCTGACTAAACTCACTGGTTTACCAAAAATAAATAAATAAATAAATAAATAAATAAATAAATAAATAAATAAAAAAGACAGGAAACGGGAAAGGGACCAACTGGGTAAAAATGGGGGTCAGTGCAAGTGGAAGATCAACAGATAGTAACAGGAGTTACTATGTTAAAAAAATACTGTGTACATGTATGAAAACAGCATAATAAACTCATTATTAGGGCCGGCGAGATGTCTTAGTGAGTAAAGTTCTTGCCTCTAACCGTGACAACCTGAGCTCAATCTTCCTGACCCACATGGTGGAAGGAGAACACCGACTCCTAAAAGTTGTCTCCTCACCTCTACATGAGTGCCAGAACATGTGTATGCCCTTCATAATAAAATAAATGCATGTAAATTTTGAGAAAAAACATTATTGTGTATAATTAACAAGTTAATAAATTTAAAAATGCAAACTTTTTAATGTAGTACCGACTATGAAATATAAGAATGAGCAAATATAGTCTGACACAAAGGTATTTTAAATAGTTTGGTATGAATAACCCCAGTTTTACTTACTGTTCTTCCATATTGGTGTGTGGACTCTGAAACACTGGGTATAGTGGAAACAACTCTGGCTATAAGTACTGGGTGAAGGTGGTCATTTCCCTTGCTGGTGAGTATGGAGGAAAAGTTTGATGATAGATGCTTGGGAGTTTATCTTTTCTCCATTCTCAGTTGTCACAAGGAAGTCAATACATCCTTCAGTGGAGTCATAAAGAGAAAAATCAACAAGACATTCACAATTTACTAGGCAAATCAAAGTATCCTCCTAGGGGGATTTTGATATTGAAAGACTGCCATCCACCTCATTCATTTCAAAATCAAATTAAAAGCCTCAGGGGAAAAAATCTCCCTGAAGAATTAACATTATTCATGTTGCATGTGTATATAATGTAATAACTCTTGGAATGGAGGCAATTTTTTTAACTGAGTGCATAAAAAGAAGAAAGAGGCTGAAAAGATGGATTAGAATGGGCCTGAAGAGTGCATTTCAACATTGTCCAATTTACATATTTTATGGTTATGATTTCTCATCAAAGAGTTAGTGTGTGTGGGTGGCATGGAGGCCAGAGGTTAAAGTCAGTTGTGTTCCTCAGATTCTCTCTACTTTGTTTTTGTTGTTGTTTTTGGTTTGGGGGGTTTTGTTTTGTTTTATTTTGTTTGTGACAGATTGTCTCACTGACTTGGAACCCACCAATCAGGCAAGGTTGGCTAGCTGGTGAGCCCTGGGGTTCTTCCTGTCTCTGCCTCCCCAGTTTGGGATTTATAATGTTTTTTACACATGTGCTGTGGATCAAACCACCTCCTCAGGCCCAACATTTCTTTCTTATACTGGTTACTGTGTCTTTGAACTATCCCTTTCTTGTCAGTAACGGCTGTATGCAGATTTAGAAACAGTGCTTTTTGGTGTTCATTAGACTGAGTCCCACCGAGTCTCCCACACAGTGAACATTTGGTAGGAATATGCAAAACCCACAAGGCCAACAGCCAGCTGACAGAAAATAAACATTTTGTTTTATTTCATTCAACAAGTTGTGAAGCATTCTGATTGTAGAAGGGTCTCCATGGTTAACCATATTCCTTGAGAACAGGGTGATGCTTCCCATGGTTCAACCATCCCAAACTACTGCGGTGGTGCTGCTGTATCTCCTGATACAAACCAAGGGGGATGATTGCCTTGAATTTATACACTATCTGTCTTTGAAGGGCAACCCTTTCTGAAGTGTTAAGAGTCATAGAGAATAATAAAAGATATGCCTTTGAAATGTTCATATATACTCCAGATGAGAATAGCGTGAGATACTGTGCCTAGACAGAAACCCACAAGCATCTCTAACCCAGCATTTTACTGACTGCTGCTGTTTTTATGTGGAAATAGAACAGAATATTTCTTTAAAAATTGTAAATTTCAACTTCTTTTTAACTTTGTGATAATTCCTAGTGTGTTTGGAGATTACCAGCTGAGGTAGAACCCTGTTCTCTGAGCTCAAGAGCCCTTATTAATCTTCACTGGAGTTGTGACTTCTCACAAGAGTATGAAGTTTGGGCCTGTTGAAGTTCCCACAGAAGGAGAGCATGGGAGGCAATTGGATGCTCACTCTATACTCCACCCAGTCCTTGTGCGTCTGTACCAGGTGTGTGTAATTCTGCCCCAGATGCAAGTCTCAAGAGATGCTGAAATACACACAGTGTGGGGAGTCAAGACAAAGGCATATCCATATGTTCAGCTATGGGGGAATTGTTATCAATAACAGGGTGAGACTTTTCAGTAGTCTGGCTGTCTTGAGGTCCCCCACATATCTGGAGTAACTTCTGATTCATACTTTGTAAGTACATCCCCAAATTCATTGGTTTACAAGGTAAGATATAGGTGAAATCTTTACTTTGTCCAGGTATTGGTGCCCTATGGGTAGACATTTGTTTAAATCTCTATAGAAAAAGTTTCTAAAGTTACAAATTTATAGTTATCTTCACTTACTACAGTATTCCATTCTTTAACATGAATTTCAGGAGTGAACTGTGAATTTTGATTCCTACAAACGTTAGCATTCTGTGTTGTTGGTGTTACATTATAACAAATTAATTTGTTTTTCTTGTTAAGATATCACTTGATTATGTTATTTTTTTCTTATAATATATCTGATTTACACACGTTTTGGAAAAATTGCCAACATTAATCATTCTTTCAGCCTGAAGATTCCTGTTTTCTTCCAGTTGGGAAGCAGTCACTTACCACTCCTTGTTACCTGTGATATAGGACAGTCAGTCACTTATGAATTATTAATACCATAGGATAATTCTTTGCCTCTGTCTTCTCTGGGTTCTCTGTCATAAAATTCTTCCAATATTACCTCTGATTGTTACACTTCTATATCTCTCATATGTTTTCTCTTTCCCAAAATATAAAAAAATCAATCTGTTCATTAACTATGTTCACAACAGTCTATGTTCCTTTAGTTTCTGCTTAGCTAGTATTTTGACAATTCTTGTTCCTTCCAGCCATATCTAAACCCTAGCACACAGCCCAAAATTGAGCTACCACAAAAATCACAAACTTACATAAAATATTATGGGATTATTTTTGCAACTTGATTTCTTCATTCTCAAGTATTAACTCTGTAAATAACAATATTGTGTTGCAGTATCAAGAGGTTGGGTAGGTGTGATGGATATTTGTATTGGTTTGAATGAAAATGGTCCCCATAGGCTCTCAGGGAGTGGCACTATTAGAAAGTGTGGCTTTGTTTGTGTAGGCTTGGTCTTGTTGGAGGACCGTGTAATTGGTTTTGAGGTCTCAGAACCTCAGGCAAGGCCTGCCAATCCACATGTAGAACTTTTAGTTCCTTCTCTATCACCATGGCTGCCTGCATGCTGCCATGCTTCCTGCCATGATGACAATGGACTAAATCTCTGAACTAGCTATTGGTCACTCAACTTTTTATTAGATCAATCAGGTGCCTTCATCAGGCAAAGTAAAACAGCAGCACATCTTTATGTGATTAAACAAATGTAGCATAAACAAATATAACATATCTTTGCCTAGTTAAAGTAATATTTCACAACACTAAGACAATGTAGGCATGTAAACTATGTAGACATGTACTCAGCATTTACTATTACAGCATCTTACAAAACATTATATAACACTGTCAATACAGTATTCAATATCTTACATGTATGGTGAACCCTTAGTTTTACACTATTTTCTCTCTACTGTTTTGAAGAGTCTTTTGTTATTTATGTTATTATTTCCTATTCAGTGACTTCCTGAATCAAGCTGAACCTTTTGTACTCATTAATATTGTAGTGCAAGGGACCAGAAAGCATGCCTATGGTTTGCAGATATTATGGTGCAGAGTTTTCTGTTGGGAGAAGAGTATACAGATCTTAGAATTGGAAGAAAGAGGATAGCTATGATAGTATGATGCTAATTTTTTTAAATGTGATTTTATATTTATTTATTTGTTTGTTTGTTTATTTATTTGTGTATGTATGTGTGTGTGTGTGTGTGTGTGTATGTGTGTGCACATGATTATCACAGGGACATGTGGAGGTAAGGTGGGATGAAAATTTGTTCTCCCCTTTCACTATGTGGAATCTCCTTTCACAAAGGTCTTCAGGCTGGGTGTTATGAGTTCTTGAGCCATCTCACCAACCCTAATAGTCAAGTCTAAGTCTTTGTGAGGGATTGCCTAGATCAGTTGGCCTCTGGTCATTTCAGTGGGGATTTGTCCTGATCATAATGAGTGATGTGGGAGAACTCCACTTGAAAGTGTGTGAAGCCATTTTCTGATTTGGGATCCTGGACTGTGTATGAGTACAGAAAGCTAGGTGAGTACTAAGCGTGTGTACATTCTTTCTATTTGCTCTGGACTGAATGTGATGTGACATGCTGTTTTAAGTTCCTTCAACCTTGACCTTCCTGTGGAAACAGATCATAACTAGGGATTGTGAGCTAAGTAAACTCTTTCTTCCCTAAGTTACTTTTTGTCAGGATGTTTTCTCACAACAATAGAAATTAAACGAAAAACACCTGGGATTGCAATAGCGATAGTATAGCATGATTCATGTACCATGGATCAGATATATTATTACTTACAGCCCAGCACATTAAAGAACTAATACTTTTGCCTCAAAACTTTGTTTTAAATTTTGATCTGCTGGCTGATGATCCTATGGAATTTCACATTCCTGATGTTATACATTGTTTGTTATTCTCTCCTATCTTCATAGGAGCTTGAGAGCTCTAATGGGCTTCTCTCCATGCAAAGACTGCCCACACAGTGATAATCTCTATGTGAACACATGCTATTCAAGTTTTAATATTCACTGTCTGCTATCATAAATATGTTAGAACCATCTTCAATTCTCCACATTAATTCAAGAATAAATGCAGTTAAATGTCTATAAATAGCTGTGCATTCAGCAGCACTTTGACTGGTTGTGAGTCTCTGAATTAATGTCTTTATTGTCTATTTTATGAAACCTTTCTGTCAATATCAGTTGATTCTTCAAATAAGGCTTCCAAGAGTTCTTTGAATGTAGTTACAAAAGCTTCTGCAATGTTCTGTTTAGGAACAGTCATGTACTTGGGAACAATCAAAAGAAGATTCAAGGAGGAGGTGACATAGTTCAGTTGGTTGAGTATGTGCTTAGGATGCACACAGGGTTAGCTTTGACTTCTGCATTACAGAAAGCAGACACAGTCGCACAGGCCTCACTCAGAAGATGGATGTAAGAGGATAGCAGGTCAAGGTCATTCTCATCTACACAGAAGTTCAAGGTCATTCTGTTTCAAAAAAATGTTTCTAGTGCATACTTTTGTTCTTCTTCTGTATGGGTCATGCTTTCCCATTGCATATCTATTTTTTAATTGCAAATTGGAACTTAGAAATATTAGATTATAACAAACCTGTAAAACCACATTCTCCTATTTCCCACAATCTTAAACAAAACACTCTTATTGTTCATGATGATTCTGTAGTAATCAGTGAAGGAACTACAATGTGTGGCTTCTAGTGTCCTCCTCAGAAGACAAGGCTCAGGTATCCTCACAGTCTTTGCAGCAATCAGAACTGATCCTGGTCTCAGTCAGCGTCTATGATCATTGCTTATTGAACTTTTACTAAGCATCAATCTGGTCCATCTTGTTTGATATCACATCCAGCTGTTTATGTCTACCCACTGGCAGATGCTTATTTTAATCATTTGTTTTTCTTGACAGCACCCTGAGCTGGCATTGCTTCAAAATCTAATCCAATTGGAGATAGGCAGCTTTGCATGAGTAATGCAGTGCTCATCTCTTTCTCTGAGGCTCCACATTTAGAAGGTATGTTCCCAGATGTCGTTTTCTTTAGTTTTCTTTGCTTAACTTTTACTATTTCTTCATTATGTTGTGTGTCAGTATACACATGTGCACACACGTGCCCACACACTCCTCCCCCACCACATTTGTGTGTTTGGGAGAACATTCCAGGCATAGGTGTGGAGATTACACAATAATTTGCAGAAGTTTGTCCTCTCCTTCTACCATGTGGGTTCTAGGAATTCAACTGAGTTCATAATGTTTAGAAGAAAAAAATCTTTACCTACTGAGCTATTTTCCCTGGCTCATCTTTGCTTACATTTTACTGAGTTGTGGTGTCAGATTCTAGTTAGCAACAGGAACTGCATTGTGTCCTAAGTTGTTCTATCCTGAGCTGTTAGCCACACTTTACTGAGGCTGAGCTTAATCCCCCAAGCCCCTAGCACAGGTGTGGTTGATATATTGTGCACACTAATAAACTTATCTGGGGTCAGAGAACAGAACAACTAGTAGACAAACATAGAGACCAGAAAATGATGGCACACATGCCTTTAATCCTATCACTCACCGGATGGATCTCTGTGAGTTCAAAACTACACTGGAAATGGCCAGGCATAGTGACACACACCTTGAATCTCAGGAAGTGATGGCAGGAAGGAGAAAGATATATAAGGTGTGAGGACCAGGAACTAAGCTTGTTAAGGTTTTAGGCTTTTAGCAGCAGTTCAGCTGAGATACATTTGGATTGAGGACACAGAGGCTTCCAGTTTGAGGAAACAAGATCAGCTGAGGAGTTGGCGAGGTGAGGTGGCTGTGGCTTGTTCTATTTCTCTGATCTTTCAGCATTCACCCCAATATCTGGCTCCACTGTTTTTTTTATTAATAAGACCCTTTAAGATTCATGTTACACACAGGTGTCTAGAAAGAGGCCAAATCACAAATATTCAGTTCTCTTTTGATTGGTCAGCCCAGAGCCAAGTCTGGGCCACCAAATCACACAACTTTCTGATACGGTGGAAGTGTACAACCATGGAAAGTCCCCAATGGCTTCTCCCTGTATTATGTTGCGATTGGATTGGAATGGAATGTCTCTTTGTGGTTTTTCTCCTTTGGAACTAGCCAGAAACCTGCCGCTTCCCTGATGTATCAGTTTCTCTAAATGTACTTTTAACTTGCTTAAATGCTGTCTTTTTTTCTTTTCTTTTTTTTTTCTTTTTTGGTTTTTCCAGAAAAGGTTTCACTGTGTAGCTTTGCGCCTTTCCTGGAACTCACTGTGTAGCCCAGGCTAGCCTTGAACTCACAGAGATCCACCTGGCACTGCCTCCTGAGTGCTGAAATTAAATGTGTGCACCATCACTGCCCAGCAAATGCTGACTTTGGTATTGGATCATTCCCAGGTTCTCGGACCCTAACAGTGACATTTTGCTTGTTACTACCACTACCATAGAATTACTTGTCCCCTCTTATTTGCTTACTGTAAACACATATCTCAGGCAAAAGCTTTCCATATCTGGTTAAAAATGAAATCAGTCCATGAGAGTGAGTTGCAGAGATGGACCTGTACCTATGTTTACACGTTGTTCTTCTAACACATGGACACATAAACTCCTTAAGGGAGAAATTGAATAGGGACAGCAGCCCCTCATTTTCATGACTTGGTCCTTCCATTGTGAAATGTTTGGTCTCTGTGGTGGCTGCTATTGATTGTCAAGTCAATCGATCCTGAAATCGGTTAAGGTAGAGGCCTTTGGCCAGATCTGTGAAAACATTTTCAGGAAGGGTTAACTGGGCGGGAAGCACTCTCCCCCAGAGTTGGATGCACATCCAGAGGTGTCTTATAAATAAGGAGATGCAAAGAAAAGGCAGTTTTCCTTCCTTGCCTGCCTTGTTTCCCTTGTGATTTGAAAAACAAAAAATAAGACTACTCTGAAAATGTCATACAATATATTTTTATTGTATCCTTTCTCATCCCCCAAATTAATGTGGGGCTTTAACAAGGCAACTCTAAGTAGTTAAAAAGGAGGTTTATTTAGGGGTAAATTACAACCAGTAAATGGGTGGTTACAGGATCCAGGAGAGGTGAGGTGCAGTCCAACAGGGTTCTCTGGAGAACTCTGACTCGGTCTGCCATCCAGCATCCAGGATCACCAGTAACCCAGAGCCCAGCATGTCTGAATCTTGGGTCTTAAGAGCTCCCGTCTCAGCCTCGACCCAGGAGCAGGTCATAGGTAGGCGTGGCAGTTACCAGAAGCCTTACTAGGGGTAGTACTTCCAGGTCAAAGCTACTACATCAACTCTTCCTGATCTTTGCCCCACTTTACCTACCCAATTTCATATTCTTTCTCCCCTTTCAAAATAAAAACCAAAACTAAAAGAAAAAAGCCTTAATACTTTCCAGGTTTCCCAGTTACTCCCTGTTGTATTCTCGAAATTGAGGATTTAGAGCTAGTAACTTCAGATGAGAGGGATGTATTCTTTGTCTTTCTGGGTCTGGATTACCTCACTCAACATAATCATTTTAAGTTCCATCGTTTACCAACAAACTTCATCTTTCCTTATAGCTGAATAGTATTCCATTCTGTATATGTATCACAATTTTATCCATCCCTCAGCTGAAGAACATTTAGGTATTTTTAATTTCTTGACTACTATGTGTGAGAATATAGTGGTTATGAACATTGTCAAGCAAGTATTATGTAGAATAGGATGTCTTTTTTAGCACATGCCAAGGAGTAATACATATTTTATATATATATATATATATATATATATATATATATATATATATATATATATATATGCCATTTTGGCTGACAATGTTCCCCACAATAAATATAGGCTAAAAAAAAGAAAACCCAATATAGGCCATGACACATCTCTTTTTTAATTGTTCAGTGTAGCCCTAGTGACACCTGAAACAATGTAGATTATCTATGTAAAACATTTGCAAGCATTTCAGATACATTGAATGATGATGATGATTACAAATAAAGGATTGTCATTTAGGCCCTCATGCTGCAATTGTAGAAGTCACACAATAAATTTGGACTAAAATTTATTCTAAATGTAGTAAAATTTTGAAGAAAAATTGGATTTCTCTGGGAATTTTAGTAAGAATTCAGGGTCTTGTGAAGGGTTCAAGACTAAAGAAGAATTTGGGCTGTGTCATGTAACAATTTTCTCTTAGATATGCAGTGGCCCACTGAGGCTTCTTAGTGAGAACTTACTCAAGGTCAGAGAATATGAGCTTTCTTTACCCAGCAGGGCTGCTTAATGGGATTATTTGATCATGAGCCTGGTACCAGGTGTTTTGAAGGGTCTATTCTTGGCAGTATATTGTGCTTTGATCTTGATGGAGGAGCTCTTTTACCCAGTCCCTTGGCATTGTATAAAGAGCCCTTTGGAATAAATCTTGAGGTGACTGGGTAATGACCCAGGTCCCTCTCAAAGCTATCCTGTGTCTCTGTATTTCTTATCATCTCTTTCTATTTTTCTCTCTATCATTTCCTCATTCCTCTCTCCTCTCCCCAAGAACCATTTGACAGGTCTGAGCTGAACTCTGACAGAGCCCCACATATGGTGCCCAGCATGGGGCTTGGGTATGGAGGATAAAGAGAAGGAACACTGTAGATTATGAAGGTGTGCCTGATAATTAAGTGAGACAGTGATCTCTCATTCTTTGGGAGTAAAATTGTAACTATAAAGCAGAGTAGTTAAAGCAAGGTTGTAGCAAGTATCTCCTTCAGTCTCTGTTTCTCTCTTTATGTATTTACTAAGTCAGGTTTAATGTTGTAATAAAGTTTTGGTGAAGTTTGGAGAATATAGACTTTAGGTCTAGGGATATGGTACAAGTTTAATATAAAATAACTTATGGTAAGAACAGATTTTCATGAGGGGGACCTAGGATGAACAAAGTAGCATCTGGGACTGAGCAGCCACTGCAGACTTAGCAGTCCAAGAAAGAGAAGCTGCTTCAGAGACTGCCAGCTTCAGAAAGCAGCAGCAGCAGCAGCAGCAGCAGCGTAAGCAGCTGCCCTGCCAGGCATCGACAGCTGAGGCCTGCAGGGCATCATTGAATCACAGGCAGCACCAAGAGACAGTGCAAGCAGTGGGGTTCTGCATACTTTCTGCCATGAAGGAGTCGTTCTGTGATAAAGGGTGATGGGAGGTGCAGACAGACTGAGACTGTAAAAAAGCCAAACAGGAGGAGTCAGGAGCCAAAAGCCATGCAGTTTCTATTTGCTGGCTGGGAATAAATGTGTGGCTCCTTTAAGTGACAATTCCCTGGTTCATGCTGGTTGCTTTATAAAAGAGGTCTGCACCAGTTAGCTATTGGGATGCATGCAGTTTTCACCCTGGAGCAGACTGCCTAGGGGAAGGCTACTGACTACAAGGCGAGGTTTCAGAAACACTTGTTTGAACTGGGTTATTGCTTGCAAGGGAACTGCAAAAAATTTTAGTTATGGGACTCTTTGGATTTGGATCTTCTGCTTCAGTGTCATTATGACTTGGACAGCTATACAATGACTTCAGAACAGCTGGTGATCCAGGCCCTGATTTTGAGTGCTCAATGGAATGTTAAGACTGGTATCAGAACTGGCTTTTTGAACTTTTCAGACTTGAGAAATGGTATGAACAGGAGTGATTCAATTGAAATGGGACAGTTTTGATTTTACCTACAACTTTATTAACTGTGGTGACTCAGAAACTGTTTTATATAAAAAAATGGACAGGTTTTATGTATAAATGGAGGTTTGTTTTTTCTACCCAGGCTCAAGATGCAGCTTAAAAAATTATAAAGAAAAGGAGGAGTTAATATTCCTCAGTCTCTTTAGTTAAAAAAAAATATTTTCTTGTCCTTAGAGTGGATTAATATTAACTTGTGTTAATGTACCCTATATTTTGTTAGCAAAATGTGTAAATAGTTGTATTAAGAGATTCCTTTTGGAAGTTTGCAAAAGTTTGTAGTGTAAAGAGTACCATTAAGAGTTTGCTTTTGAATGTAAACTTGTGAGAATTGTAATTATGTATAATATTTGTGCTAGAATTATGATGATAACCTGTTAATGTTAATTATGATGCTAAGGAGTCTTTAGATTTGATGTGGTTGCATAAGGGGTTTACTGATTTATTTGATGCAGTTGTATCAGGTATTTATTGATTAAAAAAAGGCTTGGTGCAGGTAAAACTGTTGTAGTCATCTTAGACCCATTCAAAAAGCCATTCCATCTTTATAATCCTCAACTCTTTTACTAGGAGGTATAGCAGCAACAAGGACCAGGAATATTGCTATAATTATTCCTATTTGCAAGCTCTTGATGGAAAAGCAGTTTCAGAGTTGCACAGAGTTAGGCTCTGCACCTTCCCCTGCCAGAGGCTAGTAGTCATGGATGGGTAACTTCTTGCTAGCTGTCAACCTAAGATAGAGTATACTATGCAGAAAGTGTATCTCAAAGACAAGTAAGACTAGTTGAAGAAAGTGACCTAAGACAAGCATAGTTTGAAGGACCCTTTATATTATTAAGAAGGGGGAACTGTGGTGGCCCACAGAGGCTTTCTAGTGAGACTTTACTCAAGGTCAGAGAATCTGAGCTTGCTTTACTAGCAGGGCTGCATAATAGGATGTTTTCAACATCGTCCTGTGTACCAGGTATTTTGAAGGGTCTACACTTGGCTATATGTTGTGCTTTGATCTTGATAAGGAGAGATCTTTTGTCTCACCCCTTGGCATTGTATAAAAATACCTTTGGAGGTGACTGGGTATTGGCCCAGGGCCCTCCCGAAGCTATCCTTTGTCTTTGTCTTTCTTATTGTTCTTATTGTTTCTTTCTATCTTTCTATCTATCATTTCCTCATTCCTCTCTCCTTTCCCCAAGAACCCTTTGACAGGTCAGAGCTGGACTCTGGCAGAGCCCCACATAGATAAAACTTTCCATTTCAGAGGGAAGCTCAATAAGACACACAGTTTTCTAAAAAGATGCAAAACATTGTATACCACAAGGAAGCTAGTTAAGCTCAGAAAATTGAAATTAACACTAGGTTTCTCTTCCCCAAACATATATTAACAGAAAGGGCAGCTGAGAGACAGACAAACTGTACTTTCCCAAAATTGCTCACACCAGCTGTGCTGTCTGAAAAAAAGACACTTGCTAACACCCATTACTCTGCATGAAAGTTGTGCAGTTTATCTCCAAGTTCCACCATTTGTGATCTATGTCCCATGCTGGTATGGGCTTTGGTGATACAGCTGTCAGTTTTTGCTCTTATAATTAACCCCTCACCCTTATTCTCTAAGCAGCCCCAATAATACAGAGTGGTTCATCAAGTTGGACTTAGGTGTATTCTTACTTTGATGTTTTGTTGTTTTTCTATTTGAGGTGAGTAGACAATTGTTCATGTTTCTGATGGAATAATGTCACATTACAGGCTACAAGTTAGACTATGTTATATAGAAAGTCATGAAATCAATGCATTACTGAACTAGTTGTCTGAACCTTTGTAAACAGTTGTCTTCTTGGAAAACATTTATTTAGTTCATATAAATATTGTCTACTTATCACCTGTGAATTGAAACATTCCCTTGAGGTGTGAGGAGGGAGACCTACAAGGCTGGGAAGGTAACAGAACCCTAGCCTTAGGGATGCCAGCAAGTTTAAATATAATTCTAGAGAAAATAAAAGACTGCTGGATGAAAACATTTATGCAGAAGAGACTTCCAGGGCTTGCTCCCCAATCTGTGCTTACCTGTACAGTTTTTGTAGCAGAAAACAACATAGGAAAAATAAAACAAGCTCTGAGATGAAATTAAAGTTCTATGATTGTGATTGGATGACTAAAAATGAAAAATATATGAAAACAGGGGAAATTATTAAAAATAAAATAAAAATTACAGTCAATAACTGACAAGAAACATAGGGAAATGGTGCATGAGAAAACAAATTGGCAGAATAAACAATTCTAAGTCCACAAAAATTACACATTTGAGCCATATGTGACTTTGCAGTAGACAGCCTCATGTGCATTATCATTATATGTTTTAAATTTTTACTGCATTTACTTATGTATTCATGAAGAGGAC
Source organism: Peromyscus eremicus (assembly GCF_949786415.1). NCBI lineage: Eukaryota > Metazoa > Chordata > Mammalia > Rodentia > Cricetidae > Peromyscus > Peromyscus eremicus. The sequence continues at coordinate 76,586,445 of NC_081431.1, read as the reverse complement.
ACTCATGTACATGGGGGTCAGAGGACAGCTTGCCAGAATTTATTCTCTCCTTTCACCGTGTTTGCCAGAAAGCACCTTTCCCCTCTGAGTCACCTTACTAGCTTAGTCATGTTATTCTGTTCGTAAAAATACTTAAATAAAATGAAGAACTTACACTTTTGGCAATCCTTCTAAATGGTTTTACTCGTGTCAAGATCCTACATTTTGTAGAATAACAATGAGAATCCCAGGGAGGAGATTTACATGTGCCTCTGAGGAAAGGGTCTTTTTCAAAAGCTATATATAGATACAGATATAGATATATATTATTTATCACATATGTATTTATATATATATATATATATATCATATGATATGTGTGTGTCTATGTGTATGGTCATTTGGCATGCAGACACCTGAGGTCATTAGATAGAGTTTATTAGCTTCAAGTTAAATATAAATAAATTGATATATGAGTTTTTTGATATACTCATTGATATTTAAGGAACCACGATGGAAGATTGAGTGGAACCAAATGATTGGATTAGAAACATATAAATTTATGCAATAATAAAAATGTATATACATGAATACATATGTCATATATAAATATGTCATTATATGTGACATATTGTATTTTATATATGAACATGACATGCATAAATGAGATCATTCAGGATCTGGACAAACTGTCTTGTAAGTGTGGGCTAGGATATTTTAGTAAATATATTTATATATAGTATAATATATTGATTATATATACTATGTATATATTGTATAAACATACTTCTGAAGACACTGAGGCAGAACTATCATTAGTCTTACACTAGCCCTAGCTACAGAGTTATAGCTTGTCTCAAAAGAACAAAAAGATGTAAATGTTCCATGATTTTAACTGAATTCTTATGGAGAAAGAGAGTAAATCTATTGAAAGACATGAAAGGGGTTCTAAGCAGCTGGCATGAGTATTGAGAGTGAATGTCACCAACTATACATATCTTAGTCATGGATATCACATAGTGGAAGGAGAGAATTGAGTCCTGCAGGTTGTCCTCAGAGTGTCATGTGTTCCCCATAGCACAATATGTACATAAACACACATAAAATAAATGGATTTGATGAGTAGATGACTGACAATTTTTTAAATTTTATAACTTTTGGTTTACATATAAATAAAACAAAATTCAATTGATTAATGTTTAAAAGTATACAGTGAACAGTACTAAATCTATATATTTAATTTAAAATAAAATAGATGCCAAAGAGAAATAAATGAGGGCTGAGTTACTAAGAACACATAACATAGTATTGTAGAAAATAGACTAACCATTGTACTGAACAGAATTTGAATCCCTGGAATTAAAGATTCATATTGTAATTGAAAAACCAACCCTGAATTATAGCTCTAAGAATGATGCATTTTAAATATAAAGGATACATAAAACAGACAGATAAGGTATGATAACAACTACAATTAAAGATAGTATGATTATATTGACATTAGACAGAGCATATTCTAGATCAATAGCTGTTATGAGGAATAGACAGAGAAGTTAACTGATGATTGTATTAATTTTGTTTACCTTTGCTTTGATAAAATATGCTGACAAAGATGACTTAGAGGAGAAAGGGCTTATTTTAGTTAACAATTCAGATTGCAGCCCACCACCTCAGGAAACTCACTATAGTAGGACCTTGGGAGACCTGGTCACATGATATCCACAGTCAAAAGTGGAGAAGTGTGTCTGTATGTTGTGCTTAGCTCACCTTCTCTTGTTCATTAAGTCCAGAGCCCAGTCTGTGAAATGATGCTCCCAGCATTCAGCCATTCAGGGTGGGTCTTCCTATTTCAGTTAACTATATGACGAATATTGCTTATAGCCAGACATACAGGTCAACACACTCCAGGCAATTCCTCAGAAATACATCCTTCCTAGATTCTAGATTGTGTCAGGTTGTCAACTAAAGCTAGCCATCACATCAATAAAATAATGTACTCTCCCCAAAGACACAGAAATAGTTAATATATGTTTTAAACAGAATTTCAAAATTCTTGGAGCAGAAAATGCTACTGGTATGAGATGATGACAAATTTTCAAAAATAATTGGAAATTTCAACAATCCGGATATAAAATAGACTGAGAATCATTAAATATCTATTAACAAATGTCACCCAATCATCATTTATAAAACATATTACCCAATAATAAAGTAGATATTCCTTGCACATGTGCTTGTATAATCATCATAATATACTGTATGCTTAAATTTTAAAACAAATCTTAATAAACTAAAAAGGATCTAAACAAACTAAATAAAAACTACTTTATAGAGTAGTACCTAGAAATCATTAAAATATTTAAGAATTAATTGATTTACTTGAAGCCCTTATGGGTTAAAAAAGAAATACAGATGAAATTACATAATACTTTGAGATGATTAATATGAAAACACAATGCATTAAAATATGTGTGATAGATGTGAAAACCTACAAACCTACCCATTCTTTACCCTAAGCTCATGAACACTCTTTGTGTATGAGCCACCTTTCCTGAGGAAGTTCCTTCTTGCCATTCTTTGCTTTTGTCCCAACCCTGTGCCACCTATAAACCCACAGTCCCAGTTTCAAACTAGTGGCTATGAACCCACTTCGTTTGTAAGTCCCGTTTTTCTAGCCAAGTAAATAGCTCATCTTCAAGCTTCTCTTTGCCTAGGTGAGGTCATGTACTGCATGGAATCATGGAGTTGGCTTAGCCTAGCTGCCAGAGAAGTATGCATCATAGGTTTATCAGGATAAAGTCCAAGGCTTCTGGGGCACAATGTGCCTTCCAGTTCCTGAAAGACCGGAATTGAAATGGTTTAGTCACTTTGTATTTCTCTTTATGTTTGCATAATAGTTAAGAAAGCATGAAGGCTTGCCAGGAGAATTGTCTTAGACATTACCTTGTATACCCTGTATGACTTACAAACTTCACTGTTTCCTAGCAACTACAACTGTATTGATTCTGGCAATTGCCATTATATTATGTTTCTGATAAAGGTATAAAAGTTTGATTGCTATTAATAAAATTGCCACAGCCTCAGTTTTGTTGTGACCCCCTCTAACCTAGCCTGATTTCATTCCTAGCAGCCCTATCAGGTAAGTAAGGGTGAGTGCTTACAATGTAGCTCCTGCACTGGCCCAATCTATGGAAAGACAGATTATTACATCAGACATACAACCAAAAAGAAAAAAAAGAGCTCTGCATGCTTAGGTCAGGTTGCATAAACAAAAAACAATGTGAATGGAAAAGTAGCATGTCTCCCTCCAATCCCACAAGTCATATAGATGTATTCTCTAATGAGAACTATTCAGAGGGACCCCACCCAGCACAGGGAATTTAAAAGAATAGTCAAAAACATTATCAAGTAATTTAAATAATTTAAATAAGACAAAAGAAATAATTAAACTATAAGGGAGTATCAATAAGCACTTGAGTATTGTCCAAGAAAATACAAATATATACCTTTATAAAATAATAGGATAATTCAGGATTTGAAAACTGAACTCAATAAAGAGATAAAAACAATGCACAAGCTGAAAAAGAATTGTGAAAATCTCAACATTCCCCTTAGAAAACTCAGTGGAAGGTTTTACAAGCCAAATGAATCAAGCAGAAGGTAGAATATCAGGACACAAAGATAAAGTGGAGGATCTAGACAAAATAAGCAAAAAAAATGCTTTTATTTAATATACATGATATGAAAATACAAGAAATATGTAACGTCATCAGAGGACAAAATCTTCAAGTTGTAGACATGAAAGAGGGAGAAGAATTTCAAATTATTTGCATAGTGCAACTTTTTAACAATGTCTAGAAGAAAACTTCTCGAAACCAAGGAAAAACATACCTATACAGATACAAGAAGAACACAGAGGCTCATCTAGTCAAAAATCAAAAGAGAAACATATCATGGAATGTCATAGTCAAAACACTAAATATACAGAAAAGAAAAAAATATTGAAACCTGCAAGAGAAAATTCATGTCACAGATAAACTAAAACCCATCAGAATAACATGTGATTTTTCTGTAAGAATTCTGAAAGCCAGAAGAGTCTGTAGCAATATACTCCAAGCTCTAAAAGAGCATGACTGTCAACATAGACAACTGAACACAGGAAAACTATCTGCCACAGTTTGAAAAGAAAGGAAAGCTTCCATGAGCCAAACTTTCAAACCATCAAAGAGCCAAAAAATAATATCCAACAAAAATATTGCTAAACAGAATACCAAAAGTACTACAAACCGAAGAGAAGAATAGCAGAGCCAAGAGATCCTAGAAAGAAAATAAATGAAGCTATAATTTAATGAAAAACAAAACACCACCAAGAACACAAACCAGAAAAATAAAAAGTATCAAAATGACTGCCATATACACTCACCTTTCAACAATAACTCTAAATATTAATGACCTCAACTCTCAAATCAAAAGACACAGGCTAGCTTAATGGGTTAAAAAACAAACAAAATCTGTCTACATGTTGCCTACAAGAAACACATTTTATTTTTAAAGATACACACAACATTAAAGTGAAAGGGTGAAAAACTATTCAAAGCAAATTAGAACAAGAAGCAAGAAAATACTGCAATTATAGTATCTGACTAAACAAACATCAAAGTAAAAATAATTACAAGATACAAAGAAGAGCACTTAATTCTAATCAAATTATCAATTAATCAGGAAAATACAATATTACTAAATATAAATACACCAAATTCAGGGGCACTCAATTTCATAAAGCACACTAGTGAATTAAAGACTCAGATTAACACAAATCCAATAACAGCAGGTGATTTTAGTATCATACTTTCGATTCTAGATAGAGCATCTGGAAAAAAAATAAGCAGAAAAACACTAGGGTTAAGTGAAATCATAGATTAAATGGACATAACAGATATCTACAGACTAATCTACCCCAACAATATATAATATGTATTTTACAAAGCAGCATGTGGAACCTTTCTAAGCAAAATTTACCCTGCCACAAAGCATACTTTAACAAACAGGAAAAAAATGAAATAATCCCATTTATCCTACCTGATCATTATGTGATAAGATTTTAAACAAGAAGGAGGAGAAGAGGAAGAGGAAGAGGAAGAGGAGGAGGAGGAGGAGGAGGAGGAGGAGGAGGAGGAGGAGGAGGAGAAGGAATAATAAGGAAAGAAAAAGAAAAAAAGAACAAACAAAAATCTACTAAGTGTATAGACACATGGAGATCAAACAACTTATTACTGGGTCAATGAAGAAATCAATAAAAAAGAATTTTCCTGGATCCAAGTGAAAATAAAACCACATCACAATAAAACCTCTGGGACACATTAAAAGCTAAGAGAGAAGTTGATAGGCCTAAGTGCCTACATTTTTAAAAACTAGAAGGAGCACAAATAAAGGATTTAGTGCCATAACTTAAAAATCTGAAAAAAAATAAAAACAAGTTAAATCTAAACCTAGTTATTAGGAAGAGATAATAAATTCTAAGCAGAGAATAAAAAAATAGAAAACAAAGAATCAATGAATCTAAGAGCTGTTCTTTGAGAAAATAAATAAGACCAACCGATCATTAGCCCAATGAAGCAAAAGAAGGAGATGATCCAAATGAACAGAACCAGAAATGAGCAGAAAAACATTATAACAGGCACCAATGAAACACAGAACATTATGAGGGAACATTTTAAAAATCTGTACTACATTGAGTTATAAAACTCTAAAAGAAATGGATGAATTTCTTGATTCATCTGACCTACCAAAGTTAAACGAAGAAGAGACCAACAACATAAACAGACTCATAGCAAGTGAGGAGATTGAAACAATAGTAAGTCTCCAAGCTAAAAAGAAGCCCAAACCAAAAGAGGCCCAGATGGTTTCACAGCAAAATTCTACTATACTTTTAAAGAAAAACTACCACCAATACATCTTAAACTCTTCAAAAAAAATAGAAACTGGAGGAATATTACCAAACTTGTTCTATGATGCCAGTATCAATCTACTATGTGAAAACAGCAACAAAAACAAAACCCAGCACTACAGAACAATATCCCTGATAAACATAGATGCAAAAATTCTCAACAAAGTGCTAGGGAACCAAAAGTGGATGCAACTGGAGAGACCAATGTTGGCTTGTGCATTAGCTCTGGACACTCATATGAGTGCTGTGAACTCTACTGGACTCCAGTTCCCATCTGACCACAAGTTGTAAATACCTTCTGCACCTATTCTGCTAATCTTTTGTTATTGTTCATGATCATCATTTGAAAAAAATCTTAATTTGAAAGAAATTGTATTATTTATCTATTTTATGATTTACATATTATGTGCTAGCTAATGAATTAACCCATTAAATCAAATATATATGTTTTTATCTATACTTTCCCTATAAACATTTGCTGTTAGCATAAATATCCACAGCCTCTCTTCCTTCTGGTTCCTGCCTTGACTTCCATTCTTGATGGACTACAAGCTGTAAGATTAAATAAGTCTTTGTCTCCTCAAATTGTTTTTGGTCATGATCTTTATTACAGCAATACAAAGAAAACTCGAATGTATTTGACTTTACAAGGGGGAATACTGCTTACTAGCTTGCTCGCCACAGCTGGTGTAGCTGGAGAGTTTTCTCTTCGGGTTCCACCAATCCCTGGCAGTGCAACAGCCCACTTATAAAATAAACACACAGATGCTTATATTATTTAAACTGTTTGGCCTAATGGCTCAGGCTTCTTGTTAACTGTTCTTATATCTTAAATTAACCCATTTCTATAAATCTATACCTTGCCACATAGCTCATGGCTTACTGGCATCTTCACATGCTGCTTGTCATGGCCGCAGCTGACAGTGTCTCTCTGCCTCAGCCTTCCACTTCCCAGAATTCTGTTCTCTGCTTGTCCTGCCTATAATTCCTGCCTGGCTACTGGCCAATCAGTGTTTTATTTATTGACCAATCAGAGCAACACATTTGACATAAAGACCATCCCACAGCAAGCTGGTTCAGCTGTTTTCTTATATTATCCAGAACACCCCACTCAGGGGTGGTGTCACTGGGCCCTTCCACACCTATCATTAATCAAGAAAATGCTGCACAGTTATGCGTGTAGGCAATTTGATGGAGGTGTATTCTTATTTGAAATTCCTTCTTCCCACATGATTCCAGCTTGTGTCACCTTGACAAAATAACTGAGCAATCCACATATATTGCCTGCTTTTCCACACTGTAGTCTGGAAACGGAGACTGTTACGCATACACCACTTATAAGCAGTGGCCATTTGTGCATTATCTCTTTGGGACGAGAGTGTCTACATCAAAAATTTGGAATTCTTTCACATGAGAATTTTATCTCCTTCCTTTTGCTTATTTACACCAACTAATATGTATGATTTTTATTTGTATATCCAATTACATTTAACATCACTTTATATGCTTGGTTTGGGTTGTTACAGTTTTGACTTTGAATGCTTTTCCATTGGCTCTTGCTTCATATGCACATATGCCCAATATGTAGGCTGGTTTTGGTTTCTTTTGTTGTTGTGGCTGTTTTGTAGCTCTGGGATACAACATGGGGCTTTGTACTTGCTATGCGAATGCTCCACCACTAAGCCCTAGGCCCTGTTTCTTTCCTAGTCATGCTATGAAATTATAACTGCCTCCCACCAAAAAAATAAACAGTTTATGAGACAAGTTCAAGAGTAACATACTCAGAGTCATTAATATGGTACAACAAGAAAGGCAGTGGAGCCAAGCATGCTGTCCTGCATTTTCTCTCTGTAATCCACATGTGGATGGAGAAAACCATCTCCCATGGGCAATCCTCTCACCTACACCTATGTCCAATGGCACACACATGCATAAACACAACAAATAACTCATAAAAAGCAATACTTTGTTGAGATTTTCTTGTATCAGTCTTTGACAGTTAATTATTGCTTTGTCTCTGAAATATATTTTTGTTAATTGTATATTAGATTTGGAAATAACTTGGTTAGATCAAGGTCTTCCAGTACAGTGTCTTAAAAATACTATTGTTCCTGATTGCATTACCTTGAAATTTTTGATGAAAGTAAATTTACCATGCACATGAGAAATTGCTTCTGGGTTTTCACTCTTTTTCCACTGACTTACAGGTTGGCTGCTAATGTTAAATCATATTATATTTTTTATTGTCTGTGCTTTGAATGTTAAATTATATTTTTCATATTCACTTTGTTAGTCTTTCTGTTCAGATGATCTTTTGCTTTTAACTTTTCTTTAACATTATTCTAGCCCATATTTCTTATAAAGAACATATAGATGAATTTTGTTCAATGACCTACTTGATAGTGTCTTTTGTTTATCATTTGTACTCAAGTGTTATGTGTATGAATGCTTCTGGTATGTGTATATGTATATGATGAGCATGGGAGTTCTGGTATACATGTAACACTGAGCTTATGTAAAATCAGAGAACCTCCAGGAGATGGCCCTTTCCCTTATAACTTGTTTTTGAAGCAGTGTCTCTCTTGTTAAATGTTTTCTTTGTTGCCTTTTTTCCTGGTGCATACTTCACACTTGCTGGTCTGGAAGCTTTCAGATAATTCTCCTACCTCTGCTCCTATTTTCCATTGCTGTACTGAGATTACAAATATGTGCTACTGCATAGGACTTTGTATACAAATTTCAAGGATCAAACTTAGGTCCCCATGGTTTTACCCAGTGAGCCATCTACCTGGAACTCCCTTTTCTCAATCTCTCTCTCTCTCTCTCTCTCTCTCTCTCTCTCTCTCTCTCTCTCTCTCTGTGTGTGTGTGTGTGTGTAAAACAATTAATCATGACACACAGATGATTTTCATTCAAGTGTTTCATGCATTTTGACTATATTCTCTCCCCATTATCCTTTCCTGTCCCTCCTTTTTCCTATTCTCACTAGTCACCTTTTTCTTTCCTGAATAGTAAGTATCTGACCTACTCTCAAATGTACATATTCTATATGTGGAATGCAATATTTGTTTTTGACATGATTTCAACCTTCTTCATGGCTATATGAAAACCCAATGTGCATGACAATGAAGTCTGTTCTTATTTATCGAAACTCTCTGACATATTCGATTTTATTTCTTATTTCTACATTTTATTTAGCACTTCATTTCCTTGTAGTGTAATGTAGCTGTTCTTGCCACTGCCTTTTATATTTATTCTAATTTCCACTTGTTAATTCAGGAATTATGTGTTTTTCTAAAATATATATGTATAAAAATGCCTAGATTTGTTTTATAAAAGCAAACACATAATTGAAAACAATATGGTATCATGAGATGTTACATTTTCCACACCAAATTATTCCTTTTTCTGTAATTCTTCTTGTGAGAGGCTCCCTTGGGCACCTGAGACAATGCATGGTCTTCCAGCAGCGTCCTGGTTCTTCTGAACCATTTGAGACTTATCTATCAGTTCTTTCTTGAATAATTTCCTCAGTAGAGTTATTTGGGTCAGATTCTCTAAAATACTTATTGGTAATCAGAAATTTTTCTTTTATCTTGATACAGAAATAATATCTCAGAGGACTGTGCTGATAGCAATGGTCTCTCTTGCTGTCTATAGATATTATTACAACCACTTCTTACAGTGTTAAAATGAGATCCCTCAGATCAGTTCAATTTCCTTTTATTTATTGAAAATGTTTTCAGTGTAGACTGAAAGTTTGCTAATATTTTCTTCTTCCTTAGAGCTCAGACTTATTACAGGGAATGTCTAGAGTGTGCTTTATCATCAGTCTTACTTGAATGTGATGACATTTTTATAACAACAGACTCATGTAGCTCAGAGAAATCATTGTCTGTTTATTTAGCTATATGACTATAAAAACGAAGAGAGAATATTAGATTTTTTTTTGGGGGAGGGGTACTAACAGTATTCTAATTCAGGTTTCAACACACACCAGGATCTGCTTTGTGGTACATCTGAAGCAGGGTTTTTTTTTTGTTTGTTTTGTTTTTTATACCATGCAAATTATATCCATTATTTTGTGCCATATTTAAAAACTACTGTTTAAATTATGTATTTGTTTTATCGTTCCTTGCCTTTTTCTATTCACATTGGCATCTGTTTCCTCTAGCAGTTCTACTGTTCTCTTATAGCTGTATGCCTCATCTCTTTCCAGTGTGGCTGTGCTGGAGTCACTGAGGCTCCTGCCAGCATCCACTCACCGAGAGGATATAAATAAGCCTCATATATTTACTGGTTCCCCAGAGTGAACTTTGGTAGAACTTACATTGGATTTTTCATAAGGTGTATGTAGGCCTTATAACTCCCTAGACAAAAAATTCTCACAGCACACCTGGGGGTCTCTTGATGTAGTATCAGTGTCCGATGGCTATTATAGAAAAGTTTGTGATCAACTGGGAGACAAAGACCCGAAAGACAAGTGTAAAACTAAACACTCTTTTGGGACCCGGTATTCATTGTTCAGTTTGAGGTTTGATACTTATAAGAAGGAATGGAATACACAACAACTGTAGTTATACCAGTAATCTGTGTCTTAAACAGACTATATAATCTTCTAGTTCTGGCAGCCTGGCATCTGAAATAGGTTTCACAGAACAATGTGAACATATGTATGTGGCTATTTCCCCTAGGCTCCTAGGTGAGGATCTTTCCCTTGATTTTACTTTCCTAAGTTATGACATTACAACATGAGATCTTCATGTATAAAACTTAACACTAGATGCCACAGGGGTGGATGAACCTGGTGGTGGACACTGGAGTGTCCAGGTTCTTGTGTCTCTTTTCACTTCAACATTACGATATATAATGTCGGGAATTCTATTTTCTCTCATTGGCAAAAACTGTTTTCTATGATTGATTCATTAATTTAGGATCACAATCAGCCCTGCTATGCTTCTCTTAGTGTATATTTTTCTTTGACATGTCTGTTTTATTCCCATTGGCTATGTATCCAGCATTGAAGATCAGTTTGAATATATTATATTAATGTTCAGGTAGTCACTCTTGGTAGCTAAATATCTATTTCCTTGTTTTTAAGGATCATCTTTAGATACTGCACTTCTCTTAATTTCATTTATGTAAAAGATTGCTTGCAAATGAAATAAAAACATTTAATACATGGTCATTTAGATTGAACTTGTTTAAATAGAGAGTTCTAAATCTAATCTTAAACCTTTTAAATTATGATATATGATTAAATATCCTAATATGTCTACCTTGCTTCAGCTCTTCAGTTTTTCTCTTCATACTTCATTTTTTAACTTTTATTTATTCTTTGTAGCTTTCACATCATGCACCTCAATCCTATTCATCTCCCTGTCCCTTCATATCCTATCCATCCTATGTCCTTGTAACTTCTGCCCCACAAAATAAAATAAAATAAAATCTTAGAGAAGAGAAAATAAGAAAGAAAGAAAAATCTCATTGTGAAAGCTGCAGTGTAACACAGTGAGTCACACAGTAAACCCTTTAGTCCATATATCTTTACTTGCAAGTATTCCTTGAAAAGTCATTGGTCTGGTTCAAGGCCTACAGTTTTGCTACACTATTAATACTGGGCCCCCATTGGGACTCCTCTTGGATATCTTATTACTGACCCATGTCATGGCGGTCCGCAGCTTTGGATCCTCAGGATGGCCCCTCATGTGCTCCAGCAGATCATAGATGGGGTAGAACTGAGTGCCACAGCTGATGAGGGGCAGGGACAGCTCTCCTGCTCTCCCACCTGTCACAGATGGTGAGAGGTGGGGGAAGGTATTTCTTCCTCATCCGCACAATTTTATGGCAGATAAGGGGTGAGATCAAATCTCCCATGCTCATCTTCTTGTGGGCAGCATACCTTTGCACTGTTTGACAGGGTTACCTACACTATGTGCACAGGGGAGGTCCAGGGCTGGCATGGTAAGGGGCTGGGTCAGCTCTCCTGCTTGCCACAGATGAAGAGGGGAAAGATAGGAAGGGCATCTTTCCATCACCCAGGCCACCGTCTAACAGGTCAGCTGCAAGGGACCAGCTCTCCCACTCTCAACACAGATCACAGCTGTAGCGTGGCCATGAACCCAGACATGGCCCTAGGCAGCACCCAGGGCCCAGACATCACCATGGCCCGGTTTGGCAAGCAAACTACCCACCTCAGCTCCTTCCTCAATGCCTCCACCTCTTCAGATCTGCCTCTCTCCACAAGACAGGAACCATTCGGTTTCTCTCTCATACTCCAACATATGTTTGCTTACCATAATAGTGTCCAACCATCTATCACTGCAAGGTGACACTGAGCCCATGTTTTCACCTTGCCACCAGGGGCAGGCCACTCTAGGAATGAGAGTGAGCTTTCTTCTCCTGATCAGTCTTAATGGTCCTTTTAATGTATTTTTAAAAAGATTTGATTTGTATTTATCTTATGTGTATCTTTGTGTGTAGTATATTCACTGTATAGCAGTGCATGCAAGTGTGGTACCTGCATAATCCAGCAGAAGTTGCCAAGTTCCTTGGAACTTATGTTACAGGAAGAAGTGAGTCACCTGATATGGTCTCTGGGAATGGAACTCAGTCCTCTGTGAGAGCTAGCGTAACAGCTGAGCTATCACTCCAGCTCCCTCTGTGAGGTTTTATAAATCTTCATTTATGCAAAGTTTCTCTTCTTTCAGAGTGGCTCAGAGAGCATTTGACACCTACATTCCTGAAGAGGGAGAGTTACTCTTGGGTAGAATGCTCCAGTTTGAATTTGTTGATTTTGAGATGTTTAGACACAATTTGTGCAGTCTTTTTGACAAAACTCTTTCGTGGGTGATTCTGCAACAACTGTGAAGTTTATACTCTTGCTAGACTCTCTCCCTATGATAAGTCTGGTAAGGCTAAGGGTGAGCACGTTTAGATGGTAACAGTCCTATTTTGACATTTTAGGATTTATTTTTGCTTATGTTCGGCACTATTGTCTAAGCAAGTGCCAAATGATGATCCTCTAATTGTAGTATTCCTACCACTGGAAGAATACTTTCCCTTGACCCATTGACTTTGCTTTTTCCTCTTCTTTACACACTCTATCCCACCACAATTTCTCCCCTTTCTGCCTAAATCAATAAAGGTTTGTAGATTCACTTTTTCAATGCATCAATCACAATAGCAATTAGTTATTAATCCATATTATTCTTGATGCTCAAGTTATTCTTAGATTTCCTTGTGGTTGCAACTTGGTAGGAGAGGATTTGAGCAGCATGCATGAAGCCTTTCATGTGATGCCACACACTATAAATCAAACTTTTAAGGTTTTTATTTGCCCAATCTTGAGTCTCTCACTGAACAGGACATTCTAGGTGAGGTCCATTCTTTCAAAGTACCATGACTTAAACAAAAATTATGTCTTAAAGCACAGGCAGAGGTAGTGATTTAGCCCTGGAGAGTTTGCTGAGGAAACACAAGGCTCTGGGTGTAATTACTAATACCAATGGGGAAACGACAAAAATAAAGTCCATGGACCAAATATATGCCACATGATTAAATAACAGGTTAATATTGATACTTTCTATCTTATTCTACTGTTGTCTTAGTTAGACTGAGTTTTAATTGCTATGAAGAGACACCATGACTATGGCAACTCTTACAAAGAAAACATTTAATTGGGGTGGCTCACTTATTATTTCAGAGGTTGAGTTTATTATCATCATGGCAGGGAGCATGTTGGTATGTAGTCAGACATCATGCTGGCTACATCTTGGGTTGCAGAGAACAGGAAGTCGTCTGACACACTCGGCCATATCCTGAGCATAGGAAACCTCAAAGCCAGCTCCCAGAGACACACTTAGTCCAACAAGACCACACCCCCTAATAGTGCCACTCCCTGAGATTATGGGAACCAATAATATCCAAACTACCACAACTGCCTCCCACAAATATTGCATTTCTCATCTACTATACACAGAATCCTATTTTCAATAATATCAGTGAGTTTATTCATATGGTTTCTCTTCCATAATGACACAAGTATAGGAGCTCTTACACTATATCTGAACTTCAGGAAACTTAGTATACATCACCCATGATTTCTTTGATTGACTCCATTCACTTGGAAAATTACTGTTGTGATTGATGCCTTGAAGAAAGAAAGATTACACAAACCCCTAATGATTCAGGAAGAAAGGGGGAAGAAACAGAGGTGGTAAAGATGGGAACATGAGAGGGAAAGTAAAGGTAAGAATGCTAGAGTCAGAACAGCATCATCTGGCACTTGCCTAGGGGATAGTGCCAAACACAAGCAAAAGACAAATCTTAAAATGCCGAAATGGAGTTGTCAAGTCAAGTTTCTTAACTTCCTCACAGTGATGGATTATAAATCTGTCAAATAAATCATTTCTCCCCTAAGTTGCTTTTTTCTAGGACACATTATCAGAGTGAAGGAAACAGAACCAGGACAGCCTCATGCTTGCTGGAAAAACACAGGCAGTCTAAGACCAAGCCCCGTTCGTTTTCACGGTCACATGAGATTCACTGGAAGTAAACACTTGTGAACACAGTGGTATTACTCCCCATTCCCACTTCTCCTTGCATTGGATGCACAAAAGATGTGCCTAGTTCTACATGTAGTGAATCATGTACTATTTACTGCCTACCTCATAGTGTTATGGATGGAAACCAGGGCTTTGCATGAACTCGACACATACTTACCACCTGAGCTACATTCCTAGCATAATCTTTTCCTTTTTATTATGGAGGAGAATCCAGGCTCTATATACAAGAAATACTAAGAACTTCACTAAAATTACTAGAATTGATCAATACCTTCATCAAAGTAGGTAGATGTAAAGTTAACATACAAACATCAGTGGCCTTGGAGAGGTGAGATGGCTCAGTGGGTAAAGGTGCTTCCCTCACAGGCCTGGTGACCTGAGTTCAATCCCTGGAACTCAAGTAAAGGGGGAAGAAGAGAAAATACTCTGTAACATTGTCCTGACTTCCACATGTGCTTGTGACACATCCAGGTTTACATACACACACACACACACACACACACACACACACACACACTCACACCCCTACCCCCACAGAACATACACAAATAAAATTAAAAATAATCTGGCACCATGAGAGATGTCTCAGCAGTTAAAAACACTTAATGTTTCTATAGAGAGGCAGGTTCACTCCACAGCTGTCACATGATATTTCACAACCACCTGTAACTCCAGTTCTCAGGGATCATATGCCTTATACTAAATTCTAACCTTCATAGGCACCAGGCATACGTGTGGTATGAATATATGTATGTAGGAAAAGCACTCATACACATAAAATGAAAAAATAAATATAATTTTAAAAATTAAAATTTAGTGTCCTTTCTGTAGTCCAATTACAAAAAAAATTTATTTAATTTTGTTTTGTTGTTTTCTTGAGACAAGGTTTAATGTAGCCCAGGAAAGCCTCTAGTTCACCATTTAGTCGAGGTTGGTCTTGAATTTTTGATACTGCTAGCTTCCCCTCCCAAGTACTAGGATTATAGGTACATAAATCATATCTGGATTTCCTGGGGTTTTTGTTTGTTTGTTTTTAAGGTGATTATGTAGTTAGTTGAACAAGTAACATTTCATAGTGTCATAAAGACAGACACAAAAATGGTAAATACTTTTCCTAAGGTTACAAATTTTTACGTATAGATTGAAGCCAAGATTTTTTAGTTGTTTGACATTGGACTTTCCACATTGCCATGATTATTTCCTAAGGAAAAAGTCTTGTTGAATGAAAGCAATGTCTGTACTCTGATAAAGCCACAGGACCACAGTGCATGGAACACACAAAGCCATGCCTGCCCCCCCCCTCCTTGTGTAACACTGGATACATTAAGATGGGCAAACTGATAGCACTGCTAAAGTTGAGAGGTACACACAGAAACTATCCCTGCAACCCAAGGAAACAGGAAAGACTAAACAACCACAACCTCTCACACTGCTCAGGCCCAGGGCATCTCAGGTTAGGCTTGGTTCAGGGAAAGTACGCGAGACTGCTGTGGGACAATGCTCTTTTACACTGATTTTTTTTTTTTTTTTTTTTTTTTTTTGGTTTTTCGAGACAGGGTTTCTCTGTGTAGCTTTGCGCCTTTACTGGAACTCACTTGGTAGTCCAGGCTGGCCTCGAACTCACAGAGATCCGCCTGGCTCTGCCTCCCGAGTGCTGGGATTAAAGGCGTGCGCCACCACCGCCCAGCTGTTTTACACTGATTTAATAAAACATTGATGGGCCAGGAGCCAGGCAGGAAATATAAGCAGGATAAGCAGACTAGGAGAATGCTAGGAAGAGGAAGGGCAGAGTCAGGAGTTGCCAGCCAGGCACAGAGAAAACAAAATGACAAGACCGAACTGAGCAAAGGTACCAAGCCACGTGGCTAAACATAAATGAGAATTATAGGTTAATTTAAGGGTAAGATCTAGTCAGTAGTAAGCCTGAGCTAATAGGCAAGCAGTTATTATTAAATAAGCTTCTGAGTGATTATTTTATAAGCAGCTGTTGGACCACGGGGCCAGGCGGGACCAGAGGAAAACTTTCAACTACAATAGATCCAAAAGACCTACCTTGTCATGGGAAGCTATGATCCAGGGAGATTCTCAACTACTCCAAAAGGCTGGTCCATTATCCTAAGACAGAAGCATATCCACTGAAACGTAAAGCACTCATAACAAAGCCCATATGATTTGAAAGCTTTGCTTAATAAAACATTACCAGTGATGAGTCTGGAGAGTAGACTCAGTGATCAAATACACTTGCTGCTCTTGCAGAGGAAGGGGGCTCTGTTCCCAGCATCCATATTGGGTGGCTCACAACCACATATAACACCAGCTCCAGGGTATCATCCCTTACCCTCTTCTGGATTCTGTGGGCACTGAGGCACCTAAGTGGTACACATATATACAGGCAGACAAAACACTTGCACACATACAATAAAAACAAATAAATCTTTAAAATGTTGCCAGTAAAGAACTGAAACCCCAAGTCTTTCTTTACAAAGACTAGAAGTTCAGGTTTAGAATGAACTTATTATGCATGAAATCCCAAACCCCAAAATTAAGTGAATTCTGATCTTGGTTTATTAAACCTCTTTCAGCTTGAGCAGCAAACAAACTTCAAACTGCTTTATATTAAACACTTCATACTCCAGGCTATGCAAGACTCCAAAGAATTACCAGCCAGATGAAGAGGAAGTTCACAATAAAGATATAATCATGAACAAAAATACTTTTCTATTTGACAGATCTGCCTACAGAGAGAGCAACAAAATTAATACACTGAGGAGAGAAATAATGAAAATATCTTCAGGAGGCTTGGTCTAGTTTCATTTCCATTGCTATGATAAATACACTGGCAAAAGTAACTTAGGGGAGAAAAAAGTTTGTTTTAGCTTAAAACTCCAGGTTTTATGGTGAAGTCAGGACAGGAACTTTAAACAGCTAGTCACATCTTGTCCATAATTAAGGGCATAGAGAAAGGAATGTGTGCATGCTCACTTGATTTACAATTGTAGTAAGCTTGATTTCTCCATTTTTTTTTTTTTGAAATTTTAAGGCCTGTGTGGTAGCAGGAAGGTCCAGCCTCTGACAAACTGGACCCCCGAACAGCCGTACAAAGGCAAATTTATTGATACACAAAGTTTTTTTTTCAATGCTTTAGGACTCCTGCTGAGGGAATTTTGCCAGGTACAGTGGGCCCAGTCTTCTTAACTAAGTGTAAGACAATATACCACAGACATGCCCACAGTCCAGCCTGATCTAGATAGTCTTTCCTTGAGATTTTCTTCCCATTTGATTCTAAGTTGTATTATTTAAAGCTAACCATCACAAGGCTATAGTGTCTTTGGCTGTTAAACATGTAAAGATAATAGTATCTGTAATGAAGAATAGGATTACATCATAAATAAGGTAAATGAAAAATGAATCAACCAGAATGTTTACAAAATAAAAACTTGGCAGTTAAATAGGTTAGATATACTTCAGTGTTAGTAACCCTAAGAGATTATACTCACCTGAAAAAAGAATTCAATGGTGACCACTTGATTCAAGAAAATTGCTTTAATAGCTGAATATATGACAATTACGAAGAAATGGAGTCTAGAAACAGAGAAAGGGATGTATTCAAAGAACCCAAACTCATGTCCTCAGGCTTGCATGGCAAACCCTTGACAGACTTTGTTACCATCTGGTAGCCCAAGAAATCTCTTTAAGGGTAAGCCACAGAGAAGTTGTAGTTCATGAGGTGCAGAAAGGCATATACACCCAAAGTCATGAAAAGAAAGCTACTGTTGCTGTGCTATTTTAGACAAAGCTGAATTCAGATAAAAAACCAATCAGGATTGAATAAGAGCATCGTGTAACAATAATGCTTCTACTCTCCAAGCCATGAATCCTTAAGATATTAAAGCAACATTGCCTTAATATATGTGACAAAACCTCAAACATTTCAAATATAGTAGATGAATGCATTGTAGATTTGGAGTCTTTAGCTCTTTCTTCTCTTAATTAACACATCCAAGCACTAGCAGGAACACTAGTTAGAGTGTAATTGAAATAGAATGTCATCCTCCACCACCTGGACCAATTAACCATGATAGAATGCCTCATCCAAGAACTGCAGAACATAAACCCTTCTACTCAAGATAGACCACTCTTGGGAAGATAGTCTTGAGTAAAATTTTAATTTAAGTCCATAGGTTACAATAGGCAGTTCATACCATTGATACTCATGCTAAAAAAAGAAGAAATATCTAAAGAATGAATCTAACCTTTTAGAAAACTAGAAGAATAATATAGTTATAACTAGCTCTACCTCATTAGTTACAAAAATCTACCCAGAATGGATTAAAGGCTTAGATGTATAATTTAAAACTCTAAGAGATGTGTTTTCAAGTTGCAGAGATGGTTTAAATTTCTTCAAACCTTAAACTATCCAAAGAAGAATCTCTTCATTTAAAAAAAAGCAAACTGACTATGAGAACATGGGAATGACATAAGAATTCAATCATCATTGAGATACAAACAGAACATGATAACTTCAGGCCTTATGCATACCTGAAAAACTGCCGACTCAAACTCCCTCATTTTATTAATGTATAATTCTTGCACATGTCTGCACAAAGGTGTGTTCTGTCAAACAAAATGTCCAGTTTTATCACAGAAAGATAAGTATGGAAAGAATTAGTAAAGTATATTTTGTTCAGAAGTTAATTAAACCTAAAAGCCTGGCATGAATTACAAGGAGTTGTGTGCTTAAATACTGCATCTCTCACACAAAGGTTACAGGGCCTCTAGTGCATTTTCTTTTTAAAAGTATTTTTTTTATTTATTTTGTGTATGGATGTGGGTGCGGGGCATGCAAGTGCCACAATGCACCTGTGAAGAGCAGAGGACAATATGCAGAAGGAGTCAGTTCTCTCCTTCCACCACATGGGTCTGGGGAGACTGAACTCACATCATCAGGCATGAGGCCATTTACTTTTACCTCCTAGTCCATCTCAATGGCCTTAGCTTGTTTTCATGACATACTATTAAGAGCCATTTGTGTGTGGTGTGGGATGTATGTGTGTGTGTGTGCGTGTGTACATGTATGTTATAACATCTGTGTATATGATGAATTGCATGTGCGTGTGGACGAAACATTGAATATGATTGTGGAGGCCAGAAGAGAATATTGTGTATCCTGCTCCATCACTCTGCACCTTATGCCCTGAGACAAAGTCTTTCACTGAACTTCAAGGCAGGCTGGCAGCCAGCATGCTCCAGAGATCTTCACATCTCTAACAATGCTAGTGTTATAAACACACATGGTCATACATAACTTTTAAAAAAGGTACTGGGGGTTTGAACCTGGGTTTTTAGGTTTGTGCAGCAAGCTCGCCGAGGAAATCATCTCTGTGGCTCCTTATTTTTTTCTAAATTAATCAATTAAAATTTTGATACAGGTATATAGTGTAGATTAGCATATTCCTCAAGAATGATTGTGTTTTCTAATTTTATTTTATTTTACTTTTCTATGTATGAATGCTTTGCCTGCATTTGTGTCTGTGCAACATGTGCCGGCCTGATGCTCATTAATGCCAGATCTGGGCACCACATACCTTTGGACTGGAGTTATAGACAGCTATGAGCCTCCATGAGAGTGTTGGGACCAAACCTGGGTTCTTTGGAGGAGCAGCCAGTGTTCCTAACTTCTGAGCCATCTCTCTCTCTCTCCCCCCTGATATGGTCGGTTTTAATGTCAACTTGCGACAAATTAGAATCCCTTGAGTAGGGCATGTCAACTGAAGTATTGTCTTGGTTGCCATAACTGATGTGGGAAGACCCATCCTGATTGTCGGCAGCAATTTCTGGTAGCAGCTGAGATTTAAAAAGGGCATATCAGAAGGAAGAAATTTGCTTTTTGCCCACTCAGCCTTCTTTCTTGCCATTGGGTTGGTTTTTCCTGCTTGTTATGGTTGATATAGAAGCAGAGTCCCCAGCCTTCTGTCACAAATTAAGGACTAGAGACTTTCTATGAAACCTCCAGGTTCCTGCAGGTTGGAACTGCTGAGGAATGCAGCCTTGTGGGCTAAGCAATGGCTGGATTGTTGACGTCCCCATAGTGAGCCAGCTACTGTGCAGGTACTTGGGCTGCTGAGGCACCAGCCTCAAGAGACAAACAACTATGGGTTCTCAGCCTCTAAGTTGTGAGACAACTATTGCTACTATTTCAACATAAGCTGATTTAATAAATTATATATATATATGTGTGTGTGTGTGTGTGTGTGTGTGTGTGTGTGTGTGTGCATATATGTAAGAATATACACACACATACACAAATATAGTCATATTGGTTTTGTTCCTTTAGAGAAACTTAATTTGTACAGCCCCTATGTCTCCTTCTCCCCACCTCCTGTTACTTCTTTTCCCTTCCTAAGACAATTTCACTTTTATTTTCGTATCATATGTACATATATTTACACACATGATTTTATATAACTATATAAAATCTAGGAATAACAAATTCAGATGAAATATGATAATTGTCTTTCTGAGACTGGCTTAAATTACTTAATATGAGTATTTCATGTTTTCTGAATCCATTTTCTAGCAAAAGCCAATTATACAATCCTATGTCTTTACCAAAAATAACTCAAAATTATGTTGTGATGATACATCTTGGCAAACTAGCATTTCCTTTCCATACTATGAATTCTTGACATGTTTATATTGTGCCTCTGTGGAATTTAAAACCACCCATTGTTGTGTTTTTTTTTTTAACTCTTATTCTTTGTGGGGCCTGCCACCCAGCTCCCAAATAAATTACACACAGAGACCTTTTCTTTCTTATGAATGCTTGGCCTTCACTTGGCTTGTTTCTAGTCAACTTTTCTTAACTTAAATTATCCTGTCTAACTTTTGCCTCTGGTCTTTTACCTTTCTCTATTTCTGTATATCTTTTTTTTTTCCTTCTTATTCTGTGTTTGGCTGTGTGACTGTGTGGCTGGCTCCTTCTTTTCTCCTTCCTCAACCTCTTTCTCCCAGATTTCTCCTCCTATTTATTCTCTCTGCCTGTTAGCCCCCGCTTCTTTTCTCCTGCCTTGCTATTATTGGCTGTTCAGCTCTTTGTTAGATCAATCATGTATTTTAGATAGGCAAAGTAACACAGCTTCACATAGGTAAAAAAAAAGAAACATAAAAGAATGCAACACATTGTTGCATCATTAAACAAATGTTCCACAGCATGAACAAGTGTAACACATCTTAAAATAATATTCTACAACAACACATTGTGATTTTGTGGTAATTTTATAAATGCCATCGCTGCTGACTTTCTGTATGGTCAACCCCAGGTGCATTTGAATTAATCTAGAATCCAGGAAGATATGGTAGAAAATATTCCACTTTAATGAGTGTATTATTTCACAGGCAGGTGGAGTCCTCTCACACCTCAGGTTCTCATGCCTACATGCTAAATGAACCGAGTTAGCAATGGTTCCTAATTGTCTGAGCTAATGACAGAGAACAAGACATTCAACTTGGGTCAAATGGGCAAGGTGGTGCATCATTTTCTCTGGTACAAGAAAACTAGTAGAGAATAAACAGAAGGCAGCCATAAAGAGGCTTTTTCACAGATGTGCTTGCATATGGTCGAATATTTAAAATACTTTAATTATTATGTAGAACAGCAAATTAATTGCTCTGCAGCCACGGGGACGTCTTGGAGGCAAACCACGGACTGCAGATCATAAAATAGTTCTGCAGTCCCTCTGGCACTTCTCCCACGATAAGGCTGTCAACAGTACACTTGCAAGTCACTCATGGGTCCACTACAAAATGAGCCCTGCTCTGCAAACTGTCATGTGTTCATAGGTCAGTGATTTGTTTATAATCTAATTTATTCTAAACTAGTTTGTCTACTGTAGGTAAATATTGCCAAGATTTATTTCCAAAATCTTAATGAGGAACTGTAAATTATCATTGAAGGACTGGGGATTTATACAAACAGCAATACAAATACAGGGAGAAGAAAAGAGAAAAGGTGCCCTGGGCATTCCAGAAGATTCTCACAGGGATAAGATTAGTTTTAGATTAATTTTGTAAGAATTTTCATGTGATTATTTAAAGTTTGTTGTGCTCAGACATATCTTTTATAATAATGACTTAATTCCTTCTTTCTTTCTTTCTCTCTCCCTCCCTCCCTCCCTCCCTCCCTCCCTCCCTCCCTCCCTTCCTTCCTTCCTTCTTTCCTTCCTTCCTTCTTTCCTTCCTTCCTTCTTTTCTTATTCTCTTCCTTCCTTTTTGTTTTTTTGACAAGGTTTTATATATCCTGGGTTGGCATCAAATTTGCTATGTAACTAAAAGTGCTTTTAATGTCTTGATTTCCCTGCCTCCACCTCCTGAGTGCTGGAATTACATATGTGTGCCACCATGCCAAGTAATGACATCTTTAAAAAATTAATAGCATTGGGCTGAGGTCCCAAATAGTAGTTAAAATCATACTTTGAAAATAGAAGGTACAACATGAATGTCAATTATCTTAATTCTTCTATTATTTTATATAATAATATGAAAATGTTCATTTCCTAATCGTTTTGGGAACTGACTAGTGTCATTTTTTGGTTATATTGTTTTATCTAATGACTCCCTCTCTTTTGCACTAGGGCATATTCATAGTTTGTAGTGGTTAACATCAATTGTCGACTTGAGGGCTGGAATCACCTGGGAGACTTGGCTCTGGTTATGACTGTAGGAGATAATCTTTACTAGGGTAATTATGGTAAGAAGACTCTCTGGCTGAGTGGCACTTTTCACTGGGCTGGGTGGGATCCTGGCTGCATAAAAAGGATAAAGTGAGCCAAGCACAGGTGAACATTCCCTGTCCTGGACTGTCCTGCCACAAATTTCTTCTGCTATGGCTTCCCCATAGGGATGGACCGTAACCTAAACACTGAGCCAGAATCAATCCCTTCCTCTTCTTTAAGTTACTTTTGCCAAAATATTTTTTTTGGTGAATATTTGTCAGAATATTTTAACAGTATGAAAATAAACTAAGACAAACACAGGGAGTACACATACAAACATATACACATTCATATACACACAACTATACATACACCCATACATACTCCTTACACACACACACATACCTCATGCATACATATGCCTCAAACATGAACACATGTCCCACATGCACACACATTCACATACACATGTGTGTGCACAGACATATAAATCAATAGGAAAACATGTAAGTCACACATTTGAATTTTTATTTTTCATTTGACATGTTCAGGCAACAGGATGTCAGAGATCTGATTTACCACTATTTTTTAATGTGAACATAAGGATATTCCTAAAGGAGATGAGTGTTGAGTTTGTGCACATAGGAATCTGATCCTTCTCAGTGATGGCCAGTATCCTCCACCTTGCTGAAAGGCTATGGAGAACAGATCACTTGGGGGCATTAATTTTTATTTCCTTCCTAATTATTTTAATTGGTAATAAAGGTCTTTTCATGCCCAATGAATGTGACATACTAGAGATACTTAATTGCCATTTTTTTAAAAAATTAGAAACTTAATATACACACAGACTTTTCTGAGTCCTCCAAGAAGGCAGACTATAAGTTTTCTCGGTTTCCATAATTAGATGAGCAGATTCCTCTTTATAAATCTCATGCAGATATGTCTGTACTCCACTGGCACTGTTTCTCTGAAGAACCCTAACAGAGATCATGCCTTCAATACATTTTAGGAAAAAGACTGGTATCCAAAGGCCTATTTGTCAATAAGCCCAGGGAGACAGAGGTAACAGATAGTCCTAACATATTCAGACAATGCATTAGCTTTGCCAGCATGAAAGAAAACCCAGGTACCATGTCTCAGAGCAGGAAGCCCATAACATAGCTCCGATATCTAGAAGGGCCTTTCTTTGTCCATTTGTGTAGCCATATAATAAAATGTCACAAATTGGGGACTTCTACAGCAAACATTTATTTCTCAGGATTCTGGAAGATGGGATATCTAAGACCATGGTGTCAGAAAATTTGTTGCCTGGTGGCTCCACTTCCTGCTTAACAGTAGTCTTCTTGCTGTGCCCTTACTAAGTGGAGAGGTTTTTTTATTTATAAATGCTCCAACCCTGTTAATAAAGGAGATGACTTGGTGTGTAAAGCACTTGTTATACTAGCATGAGAACAAGAGTGTGGATCTCTAGCACCAGGCGAATTCTAGGCAGGCATGGCAACACACACTGGAAATCCCAGGTCTCAGGAGGCAGAACTGAAACCAGAGCAAGCTGATTACGTAGACTAGCCCAACCTGTGTGCTCAGGATTTAAGTGAGAAACCTTACCTTGATATATGAGGTGGACAGCAATGCGAGCAGACATCTGATGTCAACCTCTGCTTCCATATGCACATTCCCTCCCACACATGTGGAAACACAACACACATGTACAACGTGTGTGTGTGTGTGTGTGTGTATGTGTGTGTGCCCAAAACCCTTTCCTCAATGGGAACTTTCACTGTGGATCATTAACCTAAGTATTGTCTTTTCTTTCTACTTCTGCTTCTTTCTTAACCTTAGACAGTAGGATGCCACCCATTCTCTCCTTGGAAATCCTGTTATTTCCTGCTAGGGATTTTCCAACTACCCTTAAGGTCAGGAAGTCCTGTATGATAGAGGCAACAGTGTCCCTCAGTGGACTTTTCAAAACTCAGGACTCAGAAGGTAATTTTCAATAATACTGAAATTGATGAGGACCACAGATTTCTTTTCAGCAGATAAGAGCACTGACATGCAATGTTTTATTTTCACTTTTAAATATAAATTGATTTCAAGAATGTTTATTTTTATTTTACGTATTTTATAGTGCTTTATTCAAACAACTGTGAATCTAGTTACCTGAAATACACTAAAACCTAAATAAGAGCTTTTCCCAGACAGTCCTACCATCTTCTTAATGAAGATGGTTTCCAAGTATGCTTTGAGCTTGTTCTATGGCTCTCTATTTAAAAGTCTTGTTGCAGATACCTCAGGGTATTTGTAGTTCTGTTCTGAGTCCTGATGAGTAGTAATGATATGTTGTAGAGCTCCTTATTGTGTGTGTGTGTGTGTGTGTGTGTGTGTGTGTGTGTGTGTGTATGTGTATAAACAAATGGTTACACACACATATGAGCACAGAGGCCAAGCTCATGTGTTCTTCCTCAGATACCATCCATGTTTCTTTTTTAACAGCTGAGACAGAGTCTCACACTGTGTTGGAGTTTCTCAGTCTAGCTGGCCAGAGCTAGCCAAGAGATTCCTTCATCCCCTAGGACTGTGATTAGAGAGGCAGGCAACCATTCTGGCTTTGTACATGAGCGCTGGGGCTGGAACACTGGTCCTCAGGCTTGCAAGGGAAGCACTTCACTGAGAAAGTTATCTATTCACTGCCCTCTAGACTTGTTACTTCTCAGTGTCTTCTACCATCCATGACCTTCTGGAAGCTCAGGACCAGAGTAAGCAAGACTTCCATCTGAGAGATGTTCAGTTCCAGAGAAAAACAATTAAATGGCAATCATCTGCAACTATTTCTACAGTTCATTCATTTTGGATTACCCAAATTTAGCTTAAAACAAACACAAATAATTATCTTAATAATTATTAAATACACATGAATAATTGTGAAGAGTCTAATGTGGATTTTATTTTCTTTTTTCATTACTCTCTCTGTGCACAGCACAGCTGCTCAGTTTTCATGGATAAATCCTAGTTGTAGACTTTCAAAGTACAGTAAATACTATATTTGACTATTCAGTAAAAATATGAGATCATTACAAGAGAATTATTCTTAAATTACCTTTGTGATTAGAATGAAAATGAGAAAAGCAGATTGAACTAAAATAATTTTCTTCTCAGAAATATTAAGCTACATTTTACTTGCCTTCACTCATTGTTACAACCACTTGAGATAACGGCTGACCATCATATATATCTCATCTAATTAAATTCTGTCCCTCCATATGAAGGCAAATCCCATAGAACACTTGGTAGGAGGGCTTTAGAGCCTGTACTCTTGCCTATATTTCTCCAACCTCACAAATATTTCTACCCTTCCATGACTCTGCTGACACTTTATAACAGGAAGTAAAAATTAAATACCAAAGATCAAATACTTCTAACAAAGGATCCATTTTCCCTGGAGAAGTAAAACGATATTAATCCAGGTAAAACCTGTAGTAATGAAAGACAATTAAACTCTAAAGCTTGTGTCAGGGATATAGCTTAGCTTCGATGCACAAGGTAGAGTACTTACCTAGCATACACAAAGCCTGGGTTTGATCTCCAGCTCTGTATAAACCAGCCATGGTAGCTCAATCCTGTAATACTAGCACTTGGAAGGTGGATGCAGGAAGAATGGAAGTTCAAGATTACTGTGTCATAGCCATTTGGACTATATGAGACCCTCTCTCAAACAAGATGAGGGAGAGATGGAGGAGAGAGGAAGGAGAAAGAGAAGATATTGTAAAACTGTTTGGCAAGAGGAAAGTTCATAGTCATAGTCACATGCATCTGGGAGGGTTTGTATTTCAGATTTCTCCCATGACTAGCATGTAGGCATTCACCCTGTGAACACACAGAAATAATCTTCACCATGATCTATCTCAGTAGATCCAGGAAGATCATCCTTTTTAAAGATTTTTAGATCTTCAAAGAGAAGTGAAGAATTTGTCTCACTGATTTCTTTTTCTGGTGTAGTGCTCTGTCTCATTTCTTGTAGAATAGTCACCCAGGAAATATACAGAAGAATGACTGAGTTAGCTATAGAGACTGCTCCCCAGAGTGAATTAGGCAGCTAGAAGAAGGAAACTAGACAACAGCCATGACTAAAGTCAGGGAGTAAAAATATTCTTGTTCTTTTTTTTCTGCCTTGTCAATTTAAATATTATCTACAGAAAAAGTACAAGATAAAAAATTAGCTTTATGAATGTCTTAGTAAAATTATACGTTTTGCATATCAGTTCTTCTTACTTGCTCATCTTTCTCTAGAGTGATGCCACAAAGCTCAACAGAGCCTCTAGGGATTGGCAGTGCTAAGGGGCAGGGGCGCTATCTTTGGGCTGGTACAGAGGAGGATTGTATCTGATGAATGTCAGTCTTCTTTCCACCTGATGGAAACAGATATTTCGAAGGTTTTGTTTTAATCACCAACATTTCCTTAGTAGTCAATGTATCTACAGCCAACCTGCATGAAGCTACACTAGACCCAATAATGAAGCTGATCTTTAGAACCTATAAATTATAATATGGGGAAATTTGAAAATCCCTATCAGGTAATTTTAAAGCTACAATCCTATGAAATTCAAAAAATAAAGAAAGCTAAAAGTATTAGATTTAATCATCTAAGATCTATTTAGGAAAAATTGGAGGCTTAAAAGCCTATAGTACAATGACTAGAAAACTTAATTGATATATATATATATATATATGCATACATATATAAATACATATATATTCTCTCATATATTACATCCCAACTACAGTTTCCCCTCCTTCCTCACTCCAAGTCTCCTATTTCCTAGAGCCACTCCTCCTCTGTTTTCCTTCAGAAAAGAGCAGGCCTTCCAGGGATATCAACCAAACATGGCATAACAAACTACAATAAGGCACATACCCTCATAACAAGGTGCTACAGGGGAGGCAACTGAGTAGAAGGAACAGGGTCCCAAAAGCAGGCAAACATCAGAGACAGCCACCACTCCCGCTGCTAGGAGTCCCACAAGAATACTAAGCTACAACACCATAACACTCATGCAGAGGACCTAGGTCAGACCCACGTCTGTTCCCTGATTTTTGGTTCAGTCTTTGAGCCCCTGTCAGCCCTAGTTAATTGTTTCTATGGTTTTCTTGTGATGTTTCATTACTACAATCCTTCCTCCCCTTTTTCTATGGGATTCCCTGAGCTCTGAATAATGTTTGGTCTCTTCATCTGTTCTCATCAGTTGCTGGATGAAGCCTCTTTGATGACGATTATACAATGCTCTGGTCTACGAGTATAGCAGAATATCATTAGGAATGATTTCATTGACTTTTTTTTTCTTTCCAGTTGTGTTTGGTTCTACCTGTGTCTCTGAGCTACCCAGCATCTGTTTCCTGGCCCTTCAGGCAGAGTCAGGTGAGGACTTTCTCTGGTGGCGTGGGTCTCAAGTTTGACCTGTCATTGGTTGACCACTACCACAAGTTCTGAGCCACCTTAAACCAGCACACATTGTGGGCAAGTTAAATTGCAGGTCGAAGGTTTTGTGGCTGGACTGGTGTATCAGTCCCTCCACTGGAAGTCTTGCCTAGTTACAGAAGAGAGGTGGTTCAGGCTCCCTCATAGATTACAAGGAGTTTCCATTGCACTAGGTTTATTTCTATTAGTTATTTATTGTGTGTACATGTGTGTCAGGAGTGGGGGTTGAGGTGTGGAAGCGAGAAGATAACTTTTGGACGTCAGAGATCTTCTACCATGTGAGTCCCTGTAACTGAAACAACTGTGTTCAATTAGTTGCCTAGGCATCTCAGTGGCCTTGGATTGTTTTTGTTTTGTTTTGTTTTGCTGTTGTTTCGTTTTTCTAACATATTACACTTGTTATTAAAGAGAAAATGGTAGTGGAAGTCATCTGAGTAAATACTCAATATTTTGCATGTATTTGTATGTTCAAAATAAGGGCCCTTTTAGTAGAACATGTAATCAAATATCTTAGATTAAATAGACTTAAAAACAAATGTATAATTCTTCCTGTAGATCAAGCATTGTGAAATCAATGGTTCCTGTAGTGAAATTAGTTTAAATAACTAAGACCTGAAATATCTTCATGATTTCATTTTGTCAGAGAATCAATTCATAAGTATATAGTCTCAAAAGAGACTGGTAAAGTTTTTTCTTAAAACCTTACCAGTAGACAAATGGCTGATAATTTTAAATATTTCTAATTTTAAATATTTTCTAATTTTGTATGAAATGTGAGTGTGGAGGCCAGAGGACAACTTAGTGAAATTGGTTCTTTGCTTCTCCTTTTACATGTGTTCCAGGATCAAATTCAAGTTACCAGGCTTTGCAGAATCCCCTTGTACCCTCTGAGCTATGTTTTAGACTCTTAACTTGTATTTCAAAATACGAATATATATGATAGGGTACAGAGTGTACCATTAAGAAGTCTAGCATGTGGCTAGGGGACACAGTCCACAGGCTAAAATATGACCCACTGTGCAATAGAGGGCATATCCAGCTTGGAAGAGAAGAAATAGAGGTACTCTCTTGGTTTGCAGGTACGGAGTGGCTCTCATGGAAGAGACATAAATTGAGGTGAACCCTCAGGTTATAATAAAGGAGCCCATACAAAATGAATACACACCCTTTTCTACAAATAATACCTGTGTGAGTACAAATAAATGGCACACCCCCCACCAGAGAATTTTAACATTCATGAACAAGGGAAGAAAATTAACTTCCACAGAACACGTAGCAGTGTTTCTATATGGCTGGGTTCTATGGCTGGCTGGCAGACTGCTCTGCCAGCCTTTCCATCAGCCACAATTCAAATTGTCCTAAAGACCTGCATTTTTCACATTTATGTTGGCTGGCAGTTGTATTTTTTAAAATTATTGTTCCTGAACAGACAAAAATTTATTATACTGTTTGAAAAGTGAATAAGCCTAACAGAAGCCAGGTGTACAGGCATACTGATACTTCATTTTCAAATGCCCCTGTGCTTGATGCTCTGCTCTGTGATTATCCAGTAAATAAAATGATACTTACCTAGTAGATGAGCGGAGAGTCCCAAGATCCCAGGTAAAGTGAACAGTGGTATGCTGTAGTTTCAGCAATAGCACCAGCTGGGCCTGGCTCGTAAATGAAGCATCCTGAATTTAGAAGATTCTAATGCTCTTAAAAATAGACTAACATATTCAGTCCAGCACACTGAATTATTACCTTTGATGGGCCTAGATGGTGTGCATTCTGAATACACGGGGAGGTCATATAGTACAGATCCTGTGAGCTTTGTGTTTGTGGAAAAATTAAGAACTTTAGGATGTGGGAGACATATCTTTTATTGCTCTGTACTTCTTCCTACACATGCCACCTACTATTATACACATCCATTATTATACACACAATGGTGTTTGTCACAACCATGCAGGATGTTTTATATGCTATATATAAATATACATGAGTCTACCATTGTCAAATACTGACTGAAAATTTCTTCTCCCTTCGTTTTATCATTCCCTTAACCTCTGCTGTCATCTAAGCATGGACTTCAGACAAACTGAATAGTGTTGCTTTTCTATTGTGAGCTCTTGCTTAAGTCTCCTGGTTTGGCACACACTGGATTTTAGTAGAAGCAGCACAAGCAGTGTTTATTGATACACCTCCACAGAATCTTCTTGTTCCTCTTGTATAGTAGCTGCTAAAAGCTAAGATTAAACTAAGAATTAAGCTTAGAATCACATTTGTGCCAAATGTTATTCTCAGTCAGAGGCAAATCAGCTTCCTTAAGAGAGTGTGTGCATGCTTGTGTGTGTGTATCTACACATGCTTATGCGTGTTTACATATATGAAGGTTAGAGGCTGATGTCAACTGTCTTCTTCAATTACTTTTTCACCTTACTATTTTGAGGCAATGTCTTTCAGTGAACCTGGTACTCACCAGTTGGCTCAGCAGGCTGGCTAGTGATAACTGGCCAATTATCCTGTCTCTATGTCCCTAATGATATTACATACATGTCATAACACTTTGCTTTCAAGAGACACATGGACACATGGACAAATATCCAAACTCATGCTTGTACAGCAAACTTTTTACCCACTGAACAATCTTTCTAGCCTCTTCTATGAGTGTTCTGCTTAAACTTATTTGTTAACTTGACACACCCTGAAATTATCTGAAAAGAGGAAACTCATCTGAGAAATTATTGAATAAGTCACTCATCTATGAAAATAGCAGAATGTCATTAGAAGTCATTTTATTGTTGCTTTCTTTTTTAGACCAGTATTTGGTAATGCCCAGGTCCCAGGGCCATCTAGTCTCTGGTTGTTGGCCACTCAAGCAGAGTTGGGTATGAGATCCACCATGGGGAATGGGCCGCAAGTGAAATCAGATATGGGTGGGTTACTCTCACAAACTTTGTGCCACCGTTACACTAGCATACTTTTCTGGCAGGACAGATTGTAGATCAGAGGTTTTGTAGTTGGGTTAGTGTTTATGTTTCTTTTTTTGGTCATCAGAGGAGTTTCCTCCTGCAGCAGATGGGAACTAATACAGAGACCCACAGGCTTGTGTCAGGGTGACCATGCATGGAGGCCCAGAGAGGCTTTGTGTGAAGCTGTCAGGAAAAAGCCTGGATTATGATGGAGACACTAAGTTATTAGAGATGCCAGAATTGTGGTATATTTGACAAGGAAAGCTGCCAACAGGGTAAGGAATCAGTCCAAGAGAAAGAACTATGTCAGAGTCAATAAAGCTAAAAAAAATTTGAAGATCTGAAGACCACTTAGATATCTGATGTGAAAATATAGAACTTAGAGTTTTCCCTGATGGTTTTCAGTCTTCTCTGGTCAAGTATTTCCTCACTATGCTCCCTTTCCTCCATTTTGGAATGAATGCATATTCTGTGCCATTGTATGTTGGAAGTATGAGATCTGCTTTTTTATTTGGATTTTAGAGGTGATTATAGCTAAGAGATTGCCTTGAGTCTCAGAAGGGCCTTTGGAGTTTGGACTTTTAAGCAGTATTGAGACTATGATAGAGTATCAGATTAAATGCATTTTGAATTATAATATGGCTTAAGCCAGTTTGGGGCAGGGACTGGAATGTGGTGGTTTGAATAAGAATGGCCCCCTTAGGCTCATATATTTCAATGCTTATTCACGAGGGATTGGAACTACCTGAAAGAATCACAAAGATAAGAAGGTGTGGCCTTGGAGGAAGTGTATCACTGGGGGCAAACTTTAAAATTTCAAAGGCTCATGCCAGACCCAGTCTCCCTCCAAACTCTATCTCTCTGTGTCTCTGTCTCTCTTTCTCTCTCTGTCTCTCTCTGTATCCACCCCCCGCTCAGTTCCAGGGCCATGCCTGCCTGCCTGTATGCCCCCATGCTCCCTACTATGATAATAATAGACCAACCCTCTGAAACTATAAGCAAGTCCCCAATAAAATTCTTTATTTTATAAGAGTTTGCCTTGCTGTAAACCTGAGTTTCTAGCTACTCTTGTTCTATCTATTTTCCATATGAAGAGACTGAGGCTCAGGAAATTAAATGGATAATCGGTTTCAAACAGGTGGTGGCAGAGTATGTTTGGGCCTATACTTTCTTGTTGCTGAATTCCTGTCTGTCTAGTGGTTCAATACTGAGCAGTTGCTCTGTTCAAATGCTAATGCTTGGTGAGAAAGATAGACCACTACGCAATGCTGCATCATTGTAATCTGTTAGGTTGTCTCTTGTTCAGGCAAGCTCAGCAACCTGGCATTGCTCACTAAACACTCATCCCATCACTCTTTATGGACAAATAATGTATAGATTGTGTGATTGACATGTAAAATCAGAAAGCTGGTGCATTAACTCATAGAGAAGTAAATATTACTTTATATGATCTTGAAGAGGCAAGGCAAATAGAAATCAGAAGATTGGCCATAGAATTAGAATAAAAGGGCTTATAATGGAAGTAGGGTGTGGTAGTTTGAATAGGTATGGCCCCTGTAGACTCGTGTGTTTGAAAGCATGGCCCATAGGGAGTGGCACTATTAGTACTTGTGTTTTTATTGGAGCATGTTTGACCTTGTTGAAGGAAGTGTGTTGTAGTGATAATGCCCACGCTACCACCACCCATTCACCATGTCTGAGCAAGGGGTTGTGGATCGAAAAATAGAGACAAAAGACAGCAGGTCATTTGCCACAGCAGAATGCTGAATGCCGTTTATTGAAAGGGGGAGGAAACCTTAAATACAGGCTTACAGCACAATGGGAGAACCCCAGAGGGCAGAAGTTTGCTACTGATGTTTACAATCTTGCATCTAAGCTGTTAACGCCCAATATGCAGGATACACAAACAAGGATTTTCCCTTAAGCATTCAGGAGGGTGGAAACAGGCAGGGAATTAGCATAGGGAGGACATTTGGTCAAGGTTGGCAGGCAGGCAAAGGCTTTACTCAATATAGGAAGGCCAGGACCCTACAGGTACCCCTTTTTAC
This sequence comes from Peromyscus eremicus, assembly GCF_949786415.1. Classification (NCBI taxonomy): domain Eukaryota; kingdom Metazoa; phylum Chordata; class Mammalia; order Rodentia; family Cricetidae; genus Peromyscus; species Peromyscus eremicus. The sequence continues at coordinate 76,552,763 of NC_081431.1, read as the reverse complement.
TAAAAAAATGAGCTTCTGACTTAGGTTGCATGGGACGTCAGCAGGTCACCTTACCCGTCATGGAGACACCTGCCCAGGCTACACAAGTTCTCTGTCTTAGGTTGGTGAGCACCCCCGAAGCATTACCTATCTCTGAATACTCATTATCATACAGGCTCAACCATGTGAGCTGTAGAGTTAACTGCTGCCAAAGATCTCAAAGTGGCACTGGGCTTGCAATCTGTGCATTTGACACAGAAAAGACCAACAGAAGTCCTAACCCACCCATAGCCAGGAGGCTAAAGGCAATTGAGCCATTCCCTGTCTTATGCAAATTGGAGTCCTCATAAGATGGTATCCCAAAAGCAAATGGGACTTGAGTTTTATAAATTTCAAAGCCAATCAAAATGTATATAACTACTGAATTAAATTTGTCATGCCCAATAGAATGAAAGAGTAATTAACTGTGGTAGCTACTTTTGCTGCCAGGGTCTCCATTGTGCTAGCTGTAGTAACCAGTTAGGAAATAGCAATCCCAGAAACAGTAGCAGCAGTTTGGCCACCACTGCTATAACAGCAACACGGCAGCAGTGATGTCAAGTTCTCTTCTGGAGCATGTGAGCATCCACTGGCATGGACACAACTCCAGGAACATGAACCACCAAAGCCCATATTTCTTGATCCCAGCACAACTTAAGCTGGCAGCTCTGCAAAAGAACAAATAAGAACCATAAAGAAAAAACAGACAGCACACAAGGAGCAGAACTAATGGTCTCAATAATGGCTACATTCAGGCTCATAAATTTTAAAGGTATCTTCAAAGGAGGCTAGATGAATTTCAGAAGGCCAATAAATGTTGCACAGAGCCACTCCTGAAAAGTAGGTACTATACCAGCTTGAAGAGGGTTGCAAAATGTGGAAAGGCTTAGCTGGCATGCTACTGTTAATAATGGAAGTCAATGACCTTCAGGGTTATCCTTAATCTCCAAGGTGTCTGGATTACATGTTCTCAAACATACTTGAAAGAGCAGTTACCATACATTACCTTCTGAAGAATCCAACCACATGGCTACAGTTCCTAGGCTTAGATTAATGCTTGCCAAGGCTAGCCATATTAGGCTCTCAATCCATATTGGCATCAGAAGGGGAGAGTTCTTCACAAAGACCCAATAGGTCTCTGCCATGTTGGGATTCAGCAGCATCCACAGGGCACACACAGTGCTCAGGAACCCAAAGAGGAATCTCATTGTCCTGCAGAAAGACACAAACAGATCCCCGGGCCCACACCAACACTGGATTGGGTCCCCTCCAAGTGCCAGTAGAAAGATCCTTCCATTACACCAGAGGATGATCTGCAACAGGAGCTCTCCAGTGCTTATCTGCAGCAGATACTCCAGCAGAATCCACTGATAAAAAAATTTAAAATATATAAAACAAGGGAAAGAATAGAATGTGGAGAGGAGAGATGAGCCCCCTAGCTCCCCCATTTTTACTTTAGCAATATATGTTTTTAAGGTATGATGGCAGCATTCTACTATAGCCTATCCTTGAGGATTATAAGGAATACCAGTCTTATTAACAATAGAAAAGTCTTGGCAGAATTTTGAAAATCCCATACTGCTGTAGGTGGGACAATTATCAGTTTTTATGCATTTTCACACTCCCATGTGAGCAAAAGCATAAAGACAATGATTCTTTACATCTTTAACCTTTTCACCTGAATGGGCAGAAGCAAAAATTGGAGAGGAATATGTATCTATAGACACATGGACATACTGTAATTTTCCAAAGGAAGGCACATGTGTGACGTCCATTTGCCACACATGATTAGATAAAAGTCCTCGGGGATTAACTTCCAAATGAGGAACAGGTAAAAATTCAGCACAAATAGGACATGATTTAACTATCTGGATGGCTTGTTCCTGGGTTATGCCTGTATGATGACAAAGAGATCCAGCATTAAGATGATAACATTGATGCAACTGAGTAGCCTTTTCAAAGGCAGAACAAACTAATGTTTGTTACCTGATTACCTTCACTTAGAGGTCCAGGCAATTTAATATGAGCTCTAATATGGCCCACATAAAGGTTATATGAGCAGGACCATATGAGTCCTAATACTTGCAATAAATATTCATGAATGGGAGAAATGGACGGTATGTAGGCTGCTGTCTCCAAAGGCATAACTGCATGTGCCACATATTGGCTATCAGTATAAATGTTTAGAAGCTCATCAGAAAACATCTGTAAAGCAAGCAACAGTGCCTGTACCTCCGCCATATGGGCAGAAGAGCCCTGGACTTTCATTCTCTTCACTATGTTACCAAAAAATACCATAGCAAAACCACATGAAGTGCCATCAGTAAATACCACACGGGCCTGAGGAATAGGAGTCATCTGTACTATCTTGGGAAGTATAACAGGATGAAATTTAAAAATTTTACACACATCATTGGAGGGGTAGTGAGTATCAAACTGACCCTGCATGGAGCATGTCAATATGGCCCAACCATTATCATTAGCATGTAACTATGCTATTTGACACTGGGTGTATGGGGTCACCACAATATCTGGCTCCTTACCAAAAGTTTGAACACTGATCTTGATTCCCTTAAATATAATCTGAGCAACAGCCTGAGGATAAAGAGTAATGGTTTTCACTGGAGAAGCTGGGGAATGTACCCATAGAATAGGACCTGTTTGCCAAAACATTCCAGTAGGTGAATGAGAAAAACAAAATATTCATGACCTAAATAATAATAGGGAAAGGATACCTGTACCTTTTCTGGGGCTATTTGTAAATTAGCCAGGCTAAGAACCTCTTGTAATTTAGAAAAGGCATCAAAAACAATTTTTTATCATTAGCAGCCATAAAATATAAGTCAATCATAATTAAATGCCAGTGTTTAGGAAAAGGTAACTTTAGGTAATACTCTGGAGTATTTTTATAAAATCTTAAAAAGAGGATCCTTTTTTATAGATTCCAAGTAACACATTAATGTAAATCACCAATTATTAACAATGTGGACCAAACAATTTACCTGTATTTTATTTACTGGAAAATAATTTTGTAACCTCTTTATCAATAAGAGATTATTTTTTATGGGTTTATCCTAGCAACATTATTTAATAAGCTAACAACCCAATGCATTTCAGGTGTTATATTTCTATAGAATTCTAGAAAGCAACTTAAAGAACAGAGCCAAATTTTCAGTAATGATCAACAGACAAGATCATACCTAATATATATTTCAAAATTATGAATTATGTTCCTTAGTTTGTCTACCATGAGAATCAAACATTCATCTAAACATTCATTAAGACAATCAAAAGAACAGAACATCCTTTATACAATGAATGATTAATATCCCTGGAAATTCAAACAGCATTGACTTAGCATTCCATGTCCTGACCGAAACCATTATTCACCAGAAGTTGGGCCTGTTTAAATTTCAGTGCTAGTCCCTCTCCTGGCTTCTGCTCGCTTGCCCACCCGTGAGTCTGTTCCCCTCATTGGCCTCGTGGCTAAGCCTCCTTCCTGCATGTACCTGCCTGCCTGCTGCTCTGGGCTATCTCACACATGCCTTTGCTGCTGTGCTGGGCGTGTGCCCCACACAAGTGCACTCACGTTTAAACTTTCTCTTACTCCATTATTAGGGACTACCTAATAATGAGTTATTCCCACCATTAAGGGAAAAACAGAAAAACATTTCCCACAAAGGGATCCTAAATATTGAATTATTCCCACTCTGAGGGAAAAATGAACATTTAAATCAAAATTAAGCAAACACACAACGAAACTTCTTTGACTCTTTGTAATTCAGATGCTGCCATTCTGTGCTGGCAGACAGAAAGAGCTCAGAGTTTTAGCTTATCCTGAAATTTCTAAAATTGGAAAGAGCCTTTTCTTCCTCCATTACCACTGGGAAGAGGCTTTTCTCTTTCCTTCATCCTTCCTCTACAGGGCCCTGAAAATCTTTAGGCCTAGTTTCAAAATTTTCCCCTTTTTACTAGGAAAATCCTTTTTTTCTTGATTAAAATTTTCTCCCTTTTTTAACGGAAAATTTCCTTTCCTTCCCTCTTCTCCATTGGGAAGATTTCCTTTTTTATTTAAAATCTTTAGCTGTCTTGCCCTATCTTAACTTCGGTGCTCTCCTGCTTCAGCAGTCCAATTAACTGTGAGCTAACTGCACCCATTTCAATTCACCCTTATCTTCTCTTTTCCTTTTTTTTAAATTGCTGGCCAGCCTTACCTTTCCGGTGTCCATCAGCGATGTCCCTTCTTTCTTGGATCTCAATGGAAACTCCATTTGTAGCGATAATGCCCGCGCTACCACCACCCATTCACCATGTCCGAGCAAGGGGCTGTGGATTGAAAAACAGAGACAAAAGACAGCAGGTTATTCGCCTCAGCAGAATGCCGAATGCCATTTATTGAAACGGGGAGGAAACCTTAAATACAGGCTTACAGCACAGTGGGAGAAACCCAGAGGGCAGAAGTTTGCTACTGATGTTTACAATCTTGCATCTAAGCTGTTAACGCCCAATATGCAGGTTACACATACACAAACAAGGATCTTCCCTTAAGCATTCAGGAGGGTGGAAACTGGCAGGGAATTAGCAAAGGGAGGACATCTGGTCAAGGTCCGCAAGCAGGCAACAGCTTACTCAATATGGGAAGGTCAGGGCCCTACAGTGTGTCACTGTGGATGGGGGCTTTAAAGTTTCATATATCCTCAAGTCACAACCAGTGCAACAGTCCTTCCTGGTTGCCTGTAATGCAAGATGTAGAACTCTAAGCTCCTTCTCCAGCACTAGGTTTGCCTGCACCCTACCATGTCCCACCATGCTGATAATGGACTAAACCTCTGAAATTGTAAGCTAGTCCTAATTAATTGTTTTTCTTTATAAGAGTTGCTGTGGTCATGATATTTTTTTTTCTCAGCCACAGAAACCCTAACACAGAAGTTGATACCAGGAGTAGGATATAGCTGTGATAGGCTGAACCATGTTTTGTTTGGAGGAATATGGACTTGGGGACTATGGGTTGGAAAAGCAATTGAATGCTTTAAGTGGGGCTTAGTGGGCCATTCTAGTAGGAACATGGAAGACAGTGGTGCTGAAGGTGATTTGAACTATGGGATCCTGGCTCAAGAGGTTTCAGAGAAGAATTTTACTGTGTTGCCTAGAGATTATTCACGTGATATTTTGGTGAAGGATGAGGCTGCTTTTTGCCCTTGTCTGAAAAATCTGCCTGAGACCAAAGTGAAGAGATTTAGATGAATTCCATTGGTAGAGGAAATCTCAAAATAGCCTCATTGAATCTGGAGCTCAATCATTGCTGGGTTGGTTGGCCAATGAGCCTCAGGGATCCTCCTGCTTCTGTCTCCTGATTCTCCCTGTCACCTTCACCAATGCTGGAGTTACAGACATATGATACAAACCTTGGCACCTAACTTTTACTGGAGTGCTAGGGAATTAATACTAAAGTCTTTGTATTTGCACAGTAGAAACTTTACTAATTCATTTCTCCCCCCTCAATGCCCACTTATGTAACATTTTAAAGATGCTTTTTATGTTTAAGTGGCTTATTTTTCTTTGATCTATATGTTAAATCATATTTACCCATTCTGTCACTCAAGATCAAAAGGAAACAATTCTGTTTTTTGAAGAAATTTAGTCAATTAAGGGTTCTCTCTTCTGTCTGCTTCCTTTCAGCCTGCATTTTAACAATAAAAAGTATATTTTTATTCTTAAAATACATGAAGTGGGAAGTGAGTGAGAAAAGAGCCTCTATTTATACTTGTAAGAATGATAAAATGTTGTAAACTCTGAGTATATTTTTAACAATTTAAATATGAGATGAATGAGGGTCATAAAGAAATAGTTGCAGCTGGAGAAATGGTTCAGAGGTTAAGAGCACTGGCTGCTCTTCCAGGGGACCCAGGTTCAATTCCCAGCACCCACATGGCGGCTTACAACTGTCTGTAACTCCAGTTCCAGGGCATCTGGCACCCTCACACCAATTCACATAAAATAAAGTTAAATAAATTATTTTTTAAAAGAAATATTTGACACAAAACAGTCTTGAATGTGAATCCTTAAATTTAACTGAGTCCTTGAAAGTAGAAAGCAAAAAGGATGATGAGGGAAATCCAAGAGTAAGAGACTAGAAAAGACACCCTAGTCTAGTAAAATAGTAGGGTTTGAGGGCATAGTTCAGTGGCAAACACATAGTTAACGAGTATGAAGTTCAATTATTCAATACCTACCTAGTACTGTAAACAAGTTTCATGTTGTCAGATGGAAATAAAACCAACCCCAGAGGAAGTGTCTCATGATCATATTGGCTTGTCCCTTGCTTAGGCAATCAGGACTTTGTTGATTAACATTACTGTGTGCTTGGCACTGAACTCCACCCAGAGAATATGTAAGGAGATCAAATCTATCTCTGTAAACCATTTAAACATGAAGTAGAGGCAGAGACAAAAAGATAGTTCATTTTAAGTCATTGGAATAAATGAAATAGTAAGTATGTGCAGTGTGTTACAGAGACATAGGAGAATATTGTTGAATTTAGGTTAGGATGTGCAAGTAAGAGCATCAGGGAAAAGTAAGCTGCACTGAGTGGCAAGTAGGCAGGGCCATTAGATAGGGCCCTTTTTGCTGCATCCTGTTAGACAGTTGGTGTACAAGAGTGTGCACAGGTGTTTTCTCCTAAGGGTATGTGTTTGATGTGTGCTTGTGTGGGTTTGGAGTTGGGTAATTGCTCAAATCAACCATTATTGGATCCAACTTGCTTTTTTATTAAATTAGTGCTTGTCAGTCTTGAGAATGATACACTTCTATGTGGTGTCCTTATGCTATGCATTATATATATATATATATATATATATATATATATATATATATATTCCATCAGTTTTCATAGATATCTCATGACCTTTTCTTTCTTAGAGATGTTGGAAGATATAGTTTGTTGCATGATAATCTAATGTCAACTCTATACATACTGGTGTTGTAGTATAGGAACTAATTTCAGTTAGTTATGAACTAGTGAGCAGTAAGACATAAGTAGGTAAACCAATGAAGAAGGTGAAAAACAAACAAATAAAGAAGCAAACAATGAAAAACCTCTCTTCAAGGCTCAGGGATCTGTGTAGAAGAGGAGATAGAAAGATTGTAAGAGCAAGGGGTGGTGGATGACTCCAAGGAAAGAAATCTTCCCGACACAAAGAACTGGTGCACATAGGAACTCAAAGAGATTTTCACAGCCCACACAAAGTCCAAAAAGGTTCAAAACCAGACAACATCCCAGCACTGGAAAGAGAAAGTAGACACAAAGTCCCTCCTGAGACAAGATGGTGTGTGAAGTTGATGCCTGTCGGAAAAAAAGAAACCAGCTTCTGCAATGGAGTGTCACTGGGTATATCAAGCATACTCTAGGGCAGGACCCAAGCTCATGAGTAGCTGACCAGCACAATGTGGATTCCATTACATGGGCTTTTTGTTTGGTTTGGTTTTGGTAGTTTTTGTCTTACTGTTCTGTTTCTGTTTGGGGGGAAAGAAGGAAGAGGGAAAATGTGAAGTTTGTGGGGGATGGCAGATCTGGGAGAAGTTGGAGTGGGGGATACATGATCGAAATATAATATACAAAACCTTTTTAAAGAAAGAAAGTGATTAAACAAGTTGAATACTGCAGTATTCTGGTAAGGAGTAACCAGATTATACATGTGAAAAGCAGACCTGAAGCCACTTTCTGATGCATTAGATATGGATATAAAAATAATGCTTCAAGCATGGCATACTGCTGACCTAAATAAAGACAAAATTGGTCTTATTATTCACAGTTGTAAGATGGAGTTATGTATGTGTTTATTTGCCCAGGAAAAGGAATCTACTATTGACCTCTTTCTCTTAGATTATCTTTTGATGGTTTAGATGTGTATTAAATGTGCAAATAATGATACTGTGTAATAATATATTAGAAGAATCTGTTACTCTGTGTACATATGTTTTGTAGTAATTTTTTTTTCCAAAATGAAACATTTCCTCCAGGAAGGAAAGTGAGGCTTGTGAGACTTGGGAAGTAAACAAATATCACACATGTGGGAAAGCTGAAACTTACAAGTCTTGTGAGGACCTCATCGCAAAGTTACAGAAGCATTAAAAAACAGTTGGGGGAGGAACTCTCACCATTCTGGTTGTCAAGAGGAAATTCTCAGACTTCCCAGCTGTGTATACATCTTGCAGAGAGCCTGAGGGCTGCAGCTTTCACAAGTCATCGCCTATGCTGAAGTGAACATATACAGGTTGTACAACTGCATTTGAGTCACCCATGATCTGTAAGTGAGCCCTCACCCATATTCTGATATGTCATTCTAGTTTGGTGTAATTGCTTTTTTGATTCCCTATCTGGAATGAGTAGATACTCTGTCTGGTGACACCCTGAGAAATATTTCATATACCAGAATGAAAGAGAGATCCTACAGATTCCTTGCAGATGAAAAACGGGATCATGAGCATCTAATGGCAATGTTTCATGGTGATATTTAAAAGACTATTTAAGTAAATACAAAGCCTATTTGAAATTTATTCTGGAATGCCTAGCTAGTGAAAAGCAAACCTTGTGGGTATTAATAGAACTTTTAGGAAACTTTTTTCTGACAAAGAATAAAGTCAGTACTTGAGGAAACATGGGATAAATTGAAGATATTTTAGTTTATGGTTTTGTATATCACAGTGATCCATTGGGAGTGGAGAGGGAAATAGAGGTTGAAAGAAGAGGTAGTAAGATGAATAATATCATGAAAGTGATAATATAGTGAACTCAAGAATAGTTTATTGTCATGTCATTGCATGGTTGAAAGAAGGTGGAATTTTGGGGGCCAGTGAAGGCTGTGATTCCTCAAACTTAACAGGATGTAAGAATGATCATGTGTAATGAAGGAAGATTAATCTTAGGAATACTATAGCATTGTAAATTATTACAATTCCCATTGGGGAATTAAATGAAGAGGATGTATCATATTCACAGAGTGTAGAAGATAAACAACATTATGGATACTGCATCTAATTCAGAGAAATACAGATACCTATATAAGTGATCTTACCTAAAAATAGGGGTTTTCAAGGAGTAGCTAAGTCAATGAATTCATATTGTACTACAGTAACCTCTGTGATTTGTGTCCCTATAAAAGAACATGTGAGGATACTAATGTGTAGATGAGGCATACAGTGCAAAAGTCATTATGTGGCTATAATGAAATGAGAGAAGTCTAGCTATAAGCCACAGTGCCTGAGGATGCTGACTGTTATCAGATGCTCAATGGTCCACACAGAAGCTTGTAGAGAGGATATGACTCTGCTGGCACTTTGATTTGAAGGTCTGGACTCTGAACCTGTTATAGAATAAATGTCTCATGTTTTAAGCCACCTAGTTTGTGTTCCTTCAGTGTGGTTCTCTGGGACACTAGTAAACATACACTAGAATATGATTTGACTACAAAAAGTAATGTCCATGAGTGATAAAATACTTGAAATGAAGCAACATATGGAGGGAAGGTTTATTTTACCTCATATTTCAGGGAAATACAAACAATAATAACAGAGAAAGCATTGGGGCCGGAATGGGAGACATCTTGTCACCTTACACCTGAAATAAAAAACAAAAAGTGAACAGGATGTGGGGCCAATCTATAAATCTCCAAGGCCTACCTGGCATTCACTATTTTATTAAAACAAGGCTTTATCTTCTAAAAGTTCCACAAACATTACCAGCTGTAGACCAAGTGTTTCATATGCATGGACTATAGAGGACATTTCATATTCAGACTAAAATATTCTACCTTCTACCCCCATAGATTGAGGTCACTTCATGATGCAAACTATATCAATTCCAATTTTCAAAGTCCCCATAATTTGAAGAACCCCAATGCTTTTTTAAAATACCAAAGTCTCTACTGGAACTCAAGAGACTGTAACTGTCAATCACTGTAAAATAATAATAATAATAATAATAACAACAACAACAACAGCTGCAAACTTACAACATACAATGCCACAGAGAAAGCATTCTAATGACAAAAGGTAACTTCTCTCTTTGTCACACTCCACTATGGCATTCAGAATTCCTTGACATGTTTTTTTCATGGTTTTTGCCTCTTTGGCACCCTATGGAATCCATTATAGCTTAAGGTTTACTTTTAGAGCTTCATGCAGTGGCTTCTGAGTGCCTCCTTACGGGGACTCCTGTTCTACCACACATTCCTTTGCCTTAAAAGCCTCAGTGGGAAAAGACTCCATGCCCACTCAGTGCTTCCTGTTTCCTTACTGCAAAGCCTGGACCACATGGATGATGATTCCAAATACTGTTAGTGTGGCAAGCTCAGCGTTTCCTGACCCTTGGGAATCACTTACCTAGGCAGTTTCTTTCCAGGAGATGAGACTGTACCCTTAGCCTTCTCAGTTTAGGTTCCCTCCTTTAAAATTTAGCCACAAGTTGGAGACCCTGATGGGTAAGTTCTTGACCTCATGACACCTCTCCTGTTGCCACACTGACGAGTAGATTCTCTTTAATAACTATATGTGATTATCTCATTGTCCTCAGGGGGGAAAATGTCTGGATCACAAATCCAGACTTTGGGACTGGAATTAATTGAACTATTAGCTCCACTTCCAATCCTGACAACTGTAATTGGTACCCAAAACTGTTAAGCTCACCCTGGGGGACGTCCCAGGAAGTGGTGCCTGCTTAACGTCATCCAGATACCCCCTGAAGAGTTCCCTTATGCAGAATCCTGTAGCCATACACAGCAGGCTAACTCTAGGAATGGCAGCCAATTGTATTTCCAGATCCTAGAGACTAGTTGGCTTGCTTGCACTAGTAGCTTAACAATGTGTGCATATTTTGAATTCTTTGCCCTGGAGGAGACCCCACTCCTTTGTGTCTTCCTGTATATCACACCACATGTGTTCATTTATAATGGAGAAGAGGGAAGGGAACACCTAAATCTAGATTCTGGGCTTCCCATGTAGAGTGAGCCATCTCCATTCTCATTCCCTTGTTGGTAGGGTCAGGCATTGTGTGCTCCATGGCAGTTAGAACTTCAACCCTAACAGTGGGAGATAAAAATGTTAGGAAACTCAGTGCTAAACAGACAGACCTAGGGAATCTGGAAAATTCTATTTCTCACCTGAAAGCTCAGGAAGACTCCTTAGTAGAGGTTGTTCTTCAGAATTGCACAAAACTTAATTTCTTCTTCTTGAAACAAGATTGGTCTCTGTATCGGAGAAACTTGTTGCTTTTATGCCAACAAGTCAGGATTAATTAGAAAAAGTTTAACCATGGTCAGAAATAACCTTATGGAGAGAAAAAAGAGTGTTTAAGAATGTGACAACTGCTTTCAGTCCTTCTTCTCTTTGTCCCCTGGTCAACTACTCTACTTACGACCACTGCTGAGCCATTAATCGTTTTGCTCTTAGATATCTCTATAGGACCCTACATGTTAAAACTGATTACCTTATTTGTAAATCAGAGAGTAGATTATATTAAATTGTGAGTGCTCAGGAGACAATATAAGCCACTCCCTCAAGATGACCTCACAATTAGACTCATACACATATAACAGTGAAGAATATAATGGGCCTCCAGACCTTACCACAACTGACACTTATTAGAGGCACCATTCTGGCCTTAACACCCATCACAAAAGCCCTAACACCTGCCAAAAGGGGAACAAAGACCCAATCCTTTAAAGACCTCATCCATAGTTCCAGGAAAGTGCCTACCTTGCTTCTTGGCTTCCGTAGTTCTGCTTCATGCTAACTGAAGTATGACAACAAAGATGTGTTCTTTTGCACATAAAAGAAAAAGGGTAGTAAGACTCAAGGCTGCTTGATATGGACAAGTTTCCTATCTAACCATTTTCTACCAAAAAAGACGTTCTTTTCAGGCTTGAGAGTGTTTATATGTTGGTTCCTGGTGGGTTTACAATACCAAACAATATGACAAGAGAAAGAAAAAAATGGATTAAAATGGGAAAGAAATAAATCAAATTATCTCTACTTGCAGATGATATAATCATATAATCAAGAGACCATAAGGAATCCAACAGAAAACAACTGATAAACTTGATCAGTGTGGTAGCTTTCAGATACACCAGTAACAAACATGCTGAGAAAGAAATCAGGAAAACATGTTGTTTACAATAGCTTCAAAAATACAAGGGAGCACATCAAATTAAGTACATTAATAAAAATCCTTTCCAGTGAAAGATTTAAAACATCTAACACAGAAATTGAAGAAGACACTAGAAGGTGGATATACTCCCCAATGTCCATGGGTAAGTAGAATGGATATGTGAAAGTGGCTATATTACGAAATGCAATCTATGGGTTCATTCCATGAAATGCATATCAAAAGTACAATGACATTCTGCACAGAAACAGAGAAAATTTTCTCAGTCCCATAATAAGGAAAATCATCAAGAAAGCAAATAACAATCAAATCTAATGTGGACAGTAGGGAAAAAGCATGGAAAGTAGTTTATCCTGTGGAAATAGAGGACTACATGATCCAACTCTACCACTTCTGAGGATATACTCCAAAGAATCTCAGCATCCTGCAGCACTATCAAAGCAACACCATATGTTTACAGCAACACTATTCATAATATCTGCATATGGAATCAGGATAGATGTCCACAAGCAGATGGATAGATAAAGTAGCTATGATGTCTATATATAATAGAGATTAATTCATCCACAAAGAATAATAAAATCTAGAGAGATGTTTTAGTAGTTATCAGCACTTATGGCTCTTTCAGAGGACTAGAATTTGAGTCTCATCAGTCATGGCAGGTAGTTCACAACAGAAATTTCTGGGTGTGTGTCTTAGTTAGAGTTTCTAACTAAGCTGCCAAGTTCTGTGGCTTGCTGGGGCTGAAATATGGGTCCTTTGTTCAATTACATCTTCACCAACTTTCTATTTTCAATGGTTTCCTTTACTGCCTATGTGTGGCTGTCCTGAAACTGGATCAGTAGACCAGGCTGGCCTCAAACTCAGTGATCTTTCAGCCTCTGCCTCTGGAGTGCTGGGATTAAAAATGTGTACCACCACACCACCTGGCTCTAAGCTTTTTCTGTAATTTCTTTTCACAAGTTAGAAATGTAGGGTGAGATCTTGCCCTGAGGTCACCATGCCCTTTATTCTATTTCCTAATCTGTTTATCTTCTTGAACAAAGGACTTAGTTCCACTCTACTTCCTGGTGGTCTTTTTCTTCCTAATTATACATTTTGCATTCTCCCTTACTTCGCTTGCTCCTTTTCATTATAAATCTCTATAAGCATGAACACTAGTAGCCACAAGGCAGAGTCTATACTAGGCTGTGTTGAGATTTCTACTGCCAACAGGATTAATCCAAAATCTCTTCAACTTAGTGTCAGGCAGATTTTTCAAGCAAGGGGAAAAGGCAGCCACATTCTTCACCAAAATATCACAGAAACAATCTCTAGGCAACATACTAAAATTCTTCTCCTCTGAAACCACTTAAGCCAGGTACACACAATTCAAATCTCCTTCAGCATCACTGTCTTCCATGTTTCTACTAGGATGGCCTATTAATCCCCACTTAAAACATTCAATTGCTTTTCTAACCTGTAGTTCCAAAGTCCATATTTCTCCAAACAAAATCATGTTCCAGCTTATCTTAGCAATACCCTAGTCCCTGGTGCCAACTGTTGTTATAATTAGGGTTTTATTGCTGTGAAAAGACACCATGATCATGACAACTCTTATAAAGAAAAACATTTAATTGGGTGGCTTACAATCCCAGAGTTTTACCCCATTATAATCATAGCAGGAAGTATTGAGATGTGCAGGCAGACATGTTGTTATAGAAGGAGCTCAGAATTCTACATCTTGATCCAAAGGCAACAGGAAGTGGACTGAAACTATGGGCATGGCTTGAGCATATATGGGACCCCAAAGCCTGCCTTCACAGTGACATGTTTACAATAAAGCCACACTACTCCAAAAAAGGCACACCTCCTAATAGTGCCATTTCTTATGGGGGCCATTTTCTTTCAAGCCACCACAGTGTGTATGAAAATAATTCTGAGTTTCTAACATCAAATATTGCTTATTTTCTCAAAGCAGAATAAATTTTCAATTTACTAATGATGTTTTTGAGGTGAATAGTCAAAAGAATTGCTATAACAATGTCTTTTAGTTATTTTTCCCACTGCAGTAATGAATACCATGGAAAACATGATTTTCAAGAGCCGCTCAGTTTGTTTCCCGGTTTAAGGGCATCACCCATAAGAGAAAAGAAGTCCAGATATCAGGAGCTTAAATTAGCTGTTTAGACTGAATCCATAGTCTGGAGTTACAAATGTTTATGAGCCAACATGTAGGTTCTGGGAACCAAACATGGGTCTTGTGCATGAGCAGCAATTTCTCTTCACTATCTTCCCTCCAGGCCTGGTTTTTATGGTACTATCTATCTAAGTAGATACTACTCTTTTATACTTTTTTTATATTGTTGGTGCCATGAAGAAAGGTACATACAACTTATTAACACTTACCACTTGCCTTGGGGTACTTATACATAGCCTTGGAAACAGATGAGCATGATGGAAACAATTTGCACAGGGATCTACTTAGTGTAGTTTCCCAGATTCTATTCAAACCCTCATGTCATAGGCACTGGAGTCCTTGGCCACTGCTAAAGCCCTTGTACTTTCAGTCACATTTCTTCCAGACATATATAACTATTGTCCTGTGGTCTTTGTGCAACCATGAAACTCTAGAAATATGTCCCAATGAAAAAATCATAAATTTAGTTTCAAAACTATGATATTTTTGCATTGTTATAAGTCAATAAATAGTTTAGTACATCACTGACAACTTAGTAGATTAGAACATCCAAATTCCTACAACGCAGTTTGGCATAAGTAGTAGTTTTAACCCTTCTTCCTCAGACATTAAGCATGATGTCCCTAATTCTCATGCCTAGCTTATGACCTTGCTCCTATTTTCAAACAGAATCCATGTGAAGATATTTCATGAGTTCTTCTGCACATACCCCGTAGCTATCATCTGGTAATGGTCCCATCATGAGAACAGAGGCTCCATGACTGTAGAACCAGGAAGCTTCTAGATATTCTTCATTGCACAACAGATATGATGTGGCCTTTTTAATGCTCTGGGTTTATTTCCTGACTGTCTGGAAACACCTAAAAATGAGCATGGGGACTGACAAAGGAAATAAGAATAATTCATAGACACTAGATTTCTCCCCATCCCTCCTGATTTCAGTGGACTATTTCCTGTAACAGTGGTTTCTCAGAGCCTGTATAGGAAAAGTGCAATGGAACCAAGTAACTGGCATGTTTGGTCTTAAAGCAAAGTAACCAAGTGGCTTGTGAGCCTTCAAATTAGTTATTTTTTATTATATATATATTTATATGTATATGTATGTATTTGAGTGAATGCTACATGTGTGCAGAACCCAGAAGAGGACGCCAGATCCCTTGAAGATGGAAACATAGGTTATTGTGAGCCACCCAACATCGGTCCTAGGAACTCAACATGAGCCCTCTGGAAGAACAGCAGTCTATCTTAACCACTGAATCATCTTTGTGCAGACTCAGTGTGAGCCATTTGTGATCTTTTGTCCTTCCTCTTATTCTCCTGTGATTACAGACTCACGAAGCCTCAGCATCAAGAGCCACCTCAAGTAGTGTCCCACAGATATTGCTCCATGCCTTTCTAGCGTATTACTCACTGTAGGAGAATGAGAAATGGAAAGACAGAACTAACTTTAATAGAGAAATGCCAACATAATTCACATCATATATTTATAGAATGCAGTACTTCCATTATTATCTAAAAGGCATTGCTCCTTAGAGATAAGAAACACAAATATTAGCCGGGCGGTGGTGGTGCACGCCTTTAATCCCAGCACTCGGGAGGCAGAAGCAGGTGGATCTTTGTGAGTTCGAGGCCAGCCTGGTCTACAGAGCGAGATCCAGGAAAAGGCGCAAAGCTACACAGAGAAACCCTGTCTCGAAAAACCAAAAAAAAAAAAAAAAAAAAGAAAAAAGAAACACAAATATTGTAGGATTAAAGTCATGTCTTCAGAGTATCATGATTTGAATCTGAGTCTTACTAACTCTTGACATACTGTATGGGAAACATTATGTACATCATATAGAGTCAAATCATCCTAACGGTACTCACAGTTGGTCAAAAGTGCAGAGAATAAGTGACTACACAGTTTTCAGTCCTAAATGAGACATTTACACCACAATCCCTTCCATATAGGAATAGGGAACATTGGGAAGAGGAGACAGAAGTTAGAAGAAATGCTTCTGGCTATGACAGGACCATTGTACTCATCAATTCACAGAGGTTGTGGTTGCCTGAGTGGGTGCTGTACAGAGCAAGTGGTCAGGACTCATTATAGATGGGAAGTTGCTCATGAAGCCCCACCTCTTGCTGAGGAGATTTAACAGCTGAAGTCTTCTTAGGCAGGGAGAGTCCGTTTTCTTTAGAGAAATGACCCCTGGTAGGTTATTCATGCTCCAATGGATGGACCTATACTAATGCTCATATGAGCAGTATTGAACAGACTTAGGAGACTATGAAAAGAAGACATGAAGTTGGGGAATAAGACATGGTGAAAAGGGTCTAGGAGAAGTTGGGAGTCACTGTGATCACGGTACATTATACACATATATGAAATTCTGGAATAGTGAAACAGTCACATTTCTGAAAAAAATAAAAATAAAAATCTATAAAAATATTTCTTATAAAAAACGAGAAACCTATAGTTAACTTAGAAACTTTAAAAATGTCTTCAGGGTATCGTGAAATAAACATAAATCTCACTAACTCTTCAAGCAAAGCTTTGAAAGCAGTGTATACATCATTGAAAAGTCAAAGCTTCCTCATGTTTGTTTGATCATTGTTGGTGCTCATTCTTGGGCACAGTGCTCTCGCCAGGCACTGAGGCAAACCTCCCAAAATAGTTTCACCTCCAAAGGCCTAGGAAGCATCATAGATCATACATGACCATCCGAACATCTTCAATAACCCTTAGAATATTTGCTAAGACAAATGTTCATATTTTACCCTTCACAGTACCAGGAGCCCAGGGTTTTATCTACCCTCTGTTAGGGGAATTCCTGAAGATTATTACAGATTTGATTCCATAGTGTTAGCACCTAGCTCTAATCTGCCTTTTGTAACTGCTACCTTTTGTTCTAATACCTTCCTTTTGGAATATGTAAATCTTATCTTTGAGTTTCCTAAAGGTTCAAAGCCTATGAAAAACTTAGTTGGGGGAGGACTAGGCAAATTGAAATGTCTCTTAACTGAAAATTTGCATTTGGCATTGTCTCTTTGGGGAGCTTAGATAAGAGGTTTTGGTATACAGAAATGGACTTACTAAAAGTGTGAATTGAATAACAATAAAAATGCCCTTTGCAAGTGGCAGTGAGTCAGTCCACCAAAGGCTAATCCCCCTGTAGCTGGAAAAGGTAAAAAATCATCCTTAGAGTGCCTCTGTGTCTTCATTCCATGGATCCATGTGAACTCACATTCCACATACAACTCTCTAAGGCTGGCCGGTTCCTTGAAAAAAGTACTTGAATATAATCTGGCTCAAATGTTGAGTTCTCTTCCCTCTTCCTTCTAGTTAGATTTATCAAGGTTTTTCTAGACATACTTGGCCCACTTACAATGGGTCTCTAAGGAAGGTAGGTTCATAGACTTTTAAGGAGCTAATTCACGGACAGAGAATTCTAGGACACAATTCTTCAAGCTGAAACTCAATTGCTATGACAATCAAAACCAATTTCTTTTTAGCATCTCTCTGGGACACAGCATAAACTTGTAAAGTATTGTAATAGATTAATAGGTAGATGAATTTCAAAACATCAGTGGTAATAAACTTATAATTTAATAATAAGACCAAGAAAAAATTAGCCCTTGAAGCAATCATTGAGAAAAGCTGCAGATTAGAGTCTGTACCCCAGAAGGCACTCTCCAAACCATAAATGTGCAGTATTAAGGAAGGAGGCTGGACTTGGGAGAATTCATATCTGAAATACATGTGGTGCTTATTTTGAGACGAAGAGGGGATCACAGGGAGTTTGTGCACTACTCAAGATCCCACTGCTGTAATGACTATGATTTGTAACACATAAGGAGAACTGTACTTGTCTTAGTTAGGGTTTCTATTACTATGAAAAGACACCATGACCAAGGCAATTCTTATAAAGGAAAACATTTATTTTTTTGTTTGTTTGTTTTTTGTTTTGTTTTACTTTGTTTTTCGAGACAGGGTTTCTCTGTGTAGCTTTGCGCCTTTCCTGGATCTCGCTCTGTAGACTAGGCTGGCCTCGAACTAACAAGCTTATAGGTTCTGAGGTTTAGTTGGCTATCATCATGGTGGGAAACATGGCTACATACAGGAAGACATGGTACTAGACAAAGAGTTGCTACATGTTGGTATTCAGGAAAGAAGTAGACTCTGTGTCACACTGAGTGAAATATACCTCAAAGCCCTCCCCCATGACAACACAATTCCTCCAACAAAACCTCACCTACTCCAAAAAAGCCTCAGCTCCTAATAGTGTCACTCCCTTTGGTGGTCATTTTCCTTCAAACCACCACAGTACCAGAACAAGAAAAGAAATGATCTCATCAATGCCAGAAGTTGTTATGCAGGATGCTGGAGGAGAAAACTCAACAACAGCCTTACTCTGATGTAAACCACACTAGCATCAATAATAATCAGCTTGGTGAGACATTCCCATGGATACACTGTTGGCTTGAATGTTATGGGGGTAAGCCAGCACTTGGTAATTGGATTTCAAGTTTAATCTACAGGAGGAAACTCATCTCTGCTACTGAAAATCTGGTGAAGAACTAGTGATGGGGGAATGCATAGGTTGCCAGTATTTTGCTAAATGGACAGAGGACCAAACAATCATCTAAATACAGAACTCTATAAATATAGATTAATTAAGCTCTTGGTCCTCAGCAGATAAGTATCTTTTACCAGTGAACAGCAATTAGTACAAAGAGTTTACAATTGGTCAAAATGAAAAGAATAAATTTTGGTGGAGTACTCAGCCATAAATGGTGCATGTATTATCACACTTGGATGCCAAAGCTCAGGTATTATTACTTAAATAAAATGGAAAAAAACAGCCGGGCGGTGGTGGCGCACGCCTTTAATCCCAGCACTTGGGAGGCAGAGCCAGGCAGATCTCTGTGAGTTCGAGGCCAGCCTGGGCTACCAAGTGAGTTCCAGGAGAGGCGCAAAGCTACACAGAGAAACCCTGTCTCGAAAAACCAAAAAAAAAAAAAAAAAAAAAAAAAAAAAAAAATGGAGAAAAACAATTTTAAGAGCCAAAGTTTAAGGAAGACTGAGATAAAACAGTATCTTTCATACACTAAAAGACCCCCTAATACATTCCTTCATCCTTTAAGCAGATTCCATGGATCTCTCACATTAGAAAAGTAGAAAGAATGAGCCCAAAAGAACTTTTGTGTGGGGCTCATGTCTACTGACAGAAGAGATATGATTAGTAAGATATAAACACATGTCTAAGCATGGAAATATGACTTTAAAGAAAGAAGGCCCAGGTAACAAAGTGACACAAATTGAGAGGAAGGAGAAGCTTACCCTGCTTGTTACCCTCGTGATTGCAATCATGACAAAGTTAGAGCCAGGGATCCTCTGCACACAGTGATAGCAGACACACCCTATTCCTCACACAGTCTTGTTGACGCTCAAACAAAACAATGAAAAGGAATGCTTTTAAAAAAATCATCATTGTCTTCATTAGGAGAATGGAAGAATGTATTGCATCAGGGCTGGAGTGGTAATTTAATGCTCTCATAGGACCCAGGTTGAGTTCCCAACACCATATCTCCAGCTCCAGGCAATGCAATGCCCTTTTCTATCATCCACAGGTATCCTTACCTACATGTACAAATGCACATATTTATACACACACACACACACACACACACACACACACACACCATATATCACCAATATATACATATATTATATATAACACATAATATTCATATGTAATATACTTTATCTTTTATACATATTTATGTGTTGTTTTATACAATATTAAGTCTTTCACATTTGAAATCTGCATTTCCATAAAATATATTGAAAATATTATTTTTTATATGAGAAAGCTAAGTCTGACAAACATAGAGTGTATGAACTATTTTCAATCTTTAGTTCTAGTGCTTTTGCATGCAGATGGAAGACAGAAGCAGGAAAATTCCTGCAAGTTTGAGGACGAATTAGTTTGCCATAGTCAGTGGAAAAGCAAGAAAGAGACAATGCCTGAAGGAAAATAGAAGATGAGGGCTGACACGAGGTTGTCCTCTGACTTCAACATATGTGTCACTGAACATATATACCCACATTCACACACACAAATGTGTATCCATACACACATGCACACACATACATTATACACAGACATGTAAACAGATAAATGGATTAGGAATATTTTTTTCTTGTCTAAATGTCTACAGCTAATGAATGGGAGAACGGCTTTTGATTCATAATTCCATATATATGCAAATTTATCTAAGAGCAATTTTCTTTTATTCTCCCTTTTAATTTATAGTGAATTTGTCCTACATCATCATCTGCTTTTCTCCATTAGAGTAGTGACTTCTCTAGTGGATGTATTTCTACCTGTATCTTGTGAAATTCAAGAGGGGTTGGCTTGATGAGCCTAATCACAGACCAATATCTACTCCAGCCTTCCGATTCTCAGACCCTTACGACACATCAATTGAAGGTCCTTGATGTGAATTCTTCCTTTCACTTGTGGGAATGCAATTCTGCTCATTATTAATCTTATCATATGGAAAATAGTTCATTTGTATGGAAATAGTTGAGTTCGTGTGGTGTGCTCCTTGCTCAAAGTGAAACACAGATTTCTGATTAAACCCAACTCTTTCTTTGGTAAGGTCGAAAACAGTGGCTTAGAATGAAATTACTTCAGCTCTGTTTTATGCACGTCATTGATGAGATGACCTGTCAAAATATGATCTGGTTCTCTACTGTTACTATGTAAGTTCAAATTAATAAAACTTGAAATATTCAAAGCAGATGCAGATTGAACACATTTTTTTCTAAATTTTAATTTAATTTCATATTAATATATATGTTGTGTGCATACAATGTATATGTGAGTGTAAGCATACACATGTTACAACATATATATGTGTGTGTGTGTGTGTGTGTGTGTTTGTGTTTGTGTGTACAATGTATGTGTAAGTATAAGTAGAAACATATTACAACATGTGTGTGGAGGCCAGAGGACAACTTTTGGGAGTCCATACTTTGATTTCCCTGTGGGTACTGGGCATCAAACTCAGGTGACGAGAACTATGTGTCAATCATTTTAACCTGCTGAGCCATTTGCCAGTCCCATCCTAATCATTATTAATGAGTATATTTTGTGTTATATATTTATAAAACTAAAATATATCAAATAAGATAACAGGCTTACTAAATAATGAACCTAAACTCCTCTGGTGATTGTATAAGTCAGCTTTCTAGTGAGTATTGTATATATTCTACACTAAAGCTTAGCACACTGTTGAGACATGGACTCAGATCTCAGACTGGCCTTATCTCGTCACATAGACAAGGGTGACCTTAACCTTCTCATCATCCCTCTACTTCCTGAGTGCTAAGATTATAGCCTTGGACTAAGGTACCAGGTTTATGAGATGCTAGTCTTTGAAACCAGAGCTTTCAGAATGCTACACAAACACTGTCCCAAATGAGACACATCCTCATCTCAAACAGGAAATATATTTTATCTTGTATTTATTCTCAAAATATATGCATTGTCTATAACTGCAAGTACATATATATTAAAAATGCCTGTATAAACTCTGCGCATAATAACTGAAAGTTGGAAAAAGACCAAATAGCAATAGTGGAGTGGAGAGTATATACACTAGCATGCACACATGATGCATTGTGTTATGAAATTAATACACAAGCAGCTGCAGAGATATAATGTTGTTTAAGAGTGTTTACTGCTATTGCAGAACACTCAGGTTTGGTTACCCAGACCTAAGTTCAGCATCTCACAACAACCTGAAACTCCAGCTTCAGGGAATTTGAACAACTCTTCTGACCTCTAGACAGGTGGCATAAAATTCATCTAGCACATCTAGACACAGGTGGCATACATTCATATATATGTACACAAAAATAATTATTTAAGAATATAATATTGTGAGGTCATTCTAGATATTATGCACAGCACATATCAGTGCTAACATTAGTTACTGTTTCAGATACTGTCTCATATAGCCAATGCTGGTGTGGGAGTCATTATATATCTAAGGATGGCCAGAATCCCCATGGATTTCACCTTGACAATACTGTGTAAAAGAATTCAACATAAACAATGACTATTTCATGATTTTGTTAATCTCAACTTTAAGAGCAGATCAGTGGTAGAAATAACTTTATGAATTCAAAAGGTCTGGGTGGAGAGCTGGGAATATCAAAATGAAGTTATCATGAGGAAAGGTCCAGGAGTCTAGCAACACTTTTTTTATTGACCTTAGTGCTGTGCATACATGTAAAATTGTATAAGATATTTACATGGGAGTTATACATGCTACTCTCTTCACGAGACACTATGCTTATCAAGGTTCCCTAAGGGAACAGAATTGACAAAATGAATGTGTATTATGAAAAGTGATTTATTAGGTTGACTTACATGATACAGGCTGGGTAACTCAACAATGACTGTCTTCAAGCTGAAGAGTCTGAGAGTCCAGTAGCTATGCCTTCCAGTCTGGTGCTCCCTAAATTTGTCCTTCACAGAAGGCTGACCCAGACACACATGTATGGTGATATTTTATTTGTACTGAAATGTGATTTTATTTGTATGTTAATAAATAAAGTTACCTGGGGGTCAGAGCAAATAGCTAGCCATAGCAGAAGCCGGGCAGTGGTGGCACACACCTTTAATCAAGGTCATATACCAGACAGATCTCTGTATGTTCAAGAATACAACCAGCATGGAGACACAAGCCTTTAATCTCAATACCAACCATAGAAGACCTGGAGGTGTATAGACAGGCAGTGACGAGGAGGTCATGTGGTTGGGTTTCCAACCAATGAGAAGGCAGAACAGAAAGTTAATAAAAAGACAGATACACAGGAAGTAGGTCTCTTGCTGAGGGGAAGGACAGCAGTGGCAGGAAGGATAAGGAGGTGGTTTTAAGTCTCAGCTCTCAGCTACTGCTCTGACCTCTTGGGCTTTTAACTCTGCATTTGTCTCTGTGTTTTTTATTTAATAAGACTGTTCACCTACACACATCTCTTAGTTCATTTCAGATCCAATTACATTGACAATGGAGATTAATTATCATAGACAATTTATAAAGTTAATCCCAATTTCACAATTCAAATTTTGGGCTGAAATGATTGTTTAAAAATTGTGTAAGAGGGTGATTCTGAAGAACCTGGTGTATGGCTTTCCATGACCTGCTCTGCAGGGATCATGGGAACAAAAAAAGTAGCTTCACTATAATAGTTTAAAACAATATTATCCACATTTATAATACTATACTGTGTTTCAGATTCCACTCTCATAATTATATTCTTCAAAGGAAATATGTATTCAACTATTTAGTGTATTTTTGCTTAAAAAGTGCTGCTGACGAATGTTATGGGGTTATACAAACACTTCCAGAGTAGATTGAAAACTCATTTTTATTAGATAGAATCCACACCTGATACTCTGAACTAGGCCAAGAACCTATGATTAGGTAGGTCATATGCCTTTAAGGAGAGCATAATACTATTCAACTAAATGTATTCATTATATTTTATTATAGCATTAAATGACTGATTAATTGCTACACCCATAGATCAGTGCATTTTCAACCCTCATAAGAGAAGCTTCTTCTTGCAATAGATGACAACACAGAGATCCACAAATGTTCAATATTCAGAGAATAAAAGATCTTAGAGTGCTCAACCCAAATGGAATATCTATCTCACCTCAGGAACCTTTAGGGAAGAAGAGATGGAAAGACTGTAGTGGCCAGAGATGGTGGATGACTTTAAGGAAATAGTGTTTTCTCAACAGAAAGGAGTACTTACATATATGAACTCACAGTGACTGTGACAGAATACCCAAGACCTACACAAGCTCAAGGTAGTCAAAGTCTCAGCATGGAGCATGGAGGTGGGGGAGGTGGGCATAAGGTCCCATCCCTAGCTGAGGAGCTGTTAGCATTTGATAGCTTCTGGGTGAGGGAGAGTCAGTTTTCCTTAGTGGTGGCCACTCTCCACAGCAGGCCCAAACCCAAGGGTATCAGCCAAAACAAACTGGACCTAATGGTTGGAGAGAGAGAGAGAGAGAGAGAGAGAGAGAGAGAGAGAGAGAGAGAGAGAGAGAGAGAACAAAATTGTTCAGGGTAGGGTAGAGAAATGGGGTAGATCTGAGAGGAGCTGAAGGGAGAGGTGAATGTGAACAAAACACATTATACAAAATTCTCAAAAAATTAATAAAAAATATTTTAAAAAAGTATTGTTGAGTTCTTTTGTCTAATACAGGTAACTATCTAAATGAGTTTCAAATGTACATTTAGACTTCAAAAATAAGAGTGACTGCAGTAACCACTTGGATGTAATTAACATTGCATTAACATCTCTGTTTTTAGTTATAGGTGTGAATGATTTATATGTACATACATATGTGTACACATGTATATAGTGACCAGTAGACAGTGGGTGTCTTTCTCAATTAGTCTCCGAACGCAGGTTTTAACATAAGGTTTCCAATTGGGGTCTCTGCTGGTACCTCTTCCTGAATCTGGAGCTTATTGATTTGGTTTGGAGAGATTTCTAATGGTCCTTCTGTCTCTGCCTTCCCTGTCCTGAGATTACAAACACTGGGATGTCATGCCTGTGTTTTGCCATGAGTTCTGGGAATCTGAACTCAGTTTCTCATGCTTTCATGGCTAGCACTTTATTTGCTGAGTGATCGTCTCACTTCTGGGGGGGGGGTGTCTTTAAATTTTAATGACAGGAAAGTGAACAACTCTTTATGAGGGCTTTGTGTACTTGGCTTGCCATGTTTGGTGTGTAGAGATCACTGGGCCTTAGAGCCTCACAAGGTCATCATTTTCCTTTCTTATTTTAATTGAAAATAGATTCTTCTCTCACACAATACATTCTGTCCACAATTTCCCCTCCCTCTACTCCTCCTAGCTACTCCCTACCACCCCTATCCCTCAGACCCACTTCCAGTTTGTTTCCTCTTCAGAAAAGAGTAAGCCTCCAAGAGACAACAGCCAAACAGGACAAAACAAGGTATGTTAAGACAAGGCAAAAGCCCTCATATTGAGGCTGGACAAGACAACCCAGTAGGAGGAAAAGAGTCACAAGAGCAGGCAAAAAATCAGAGACAGGTCCTGCTCCCACTGTTAGGAGTCCCACAGAAACACCAAGCCAACAACCGTGACATATATGCAGAGGACCTGATTCAGACTCATGAAGGCCCCATGCTCTTTGCTTCAGTCTCTGTGGGCCATGTGAACCCTGTTTAATTGATTCAATGTGCCATGTTATCCTAGTGAGAAGGTATTTTGCAGACTATGGAAAGAGAAATGTGGACACCAACCCAGCTACAAAAACCTTGATCTATAATCAGTCCTAGCTGCAAGATGTGCTAGGCCAATGGTGGTATAGAACTTGCAGGACTGGCCAGTCAAAGTTTGGTTTAACTTGTAGCCCATGACACTAAAGGGATTTCATGTCCTACAGTGCTCAAATGGAAACAGACTGGATACTCCAGATAACTAGACCTAGGGTAGAACCAAACATGACTTGAAAAAAAAAATTGATGAAATGATTCCTAATGATAGTCTGCTATACTCACAGATCGGTGCCTAGTCTAGTCATCATTAGAGAGGTTTCCTCTGGCAGCAAACAGGCAAAGTGCAGAGACCCACATCGAGACGTTATGTATAGAGAGAGTCTAAACTGGAGGTCTTCATCTGGTCCCTCCCCTAGGAGATCAGGGAACTCTGCAGAAGAAGAGAAAGAAAAAAAAAATCATCATTTCATTTGAAGAGCTGTGCTTCCTATGTACATGGCAGGGTTAGAGGCTTTACTTAGAGGTTGATTTGTATTTCTTCACTTTGTTTCCTCATGATGTCCTTGACTGCATTTTAATGGCCTGAATTCTCACTGCACATAGAGTGACAATTCCAACTACAGATCCACAAGTTTACCTTTTCTCCTTGCCATTATCTTTTAATATAGGACAGTTTTTTGTCATTTTGGTTTTTAAGTAAGAGGTATTTATACATTTATTTGTGTATCACTTATGTGATGCTAGGGTTTCTGTACTAGGCAAGCATCCCACAGTGGGTGGCTTATTTGACAACTTACACTTTCCAGAGCCAGTAGTGATTTCTCAAGTATATATGTACATAATATAAGTTTTATGTTTCACATTATATGTTTTATATTACAAAACAACAATATCCCATAAATATATATATATATATATATATTTGACAAACACACACACACACACACACACACACACACACACACACACATATATATATATATATATATATATATATATATATATATATATATATATATAAATGACAGAGAAACAATTAAAGAAACAATGATGTTAAGAAGGGAATAGGAGGAAAAGAAATGGAGACATTTTCTTATCAGAAAATAATAGACAAAAATTGAGTGTGGCCTTGAAAACTGAAATGATGTTTTAGCTGTAGAGCCACAATTTGATATTTATCAGGTATTAAATGCATCAGAGCATGAAGATGAATATAGACAACAATGACAAAAATTAAGAGGTAAATGTGAAAAGTCATAGTTACTACACATTGGCCCTTTCACTTTCTCCGCTTTTCCCTTCCCTCTTCCGTTTTTCCTTCTTTCTCACGCCTACTTTTTTCCTACAAATATGTATGTGCTCACAGTCTCTTGTAGCTAGTTCCACCCTGCTCATTGGACTTCTCCTTGACACTTTAAGAAAGCCTGTGACATTTTTGCTACTGGGTACTAAGTATATCACTCTACATACTGAGAAGCAGTTGCCCCTGAGCTAAATCCCAGCTGAAAATCTCTGACCTGTCAATAATGAATTAATATGTACGTAAAAATTACAGTATTTTGTCACAAAAAAAAACCCACACAAAAATAATACCTATTGATGTTTTTTTCTTAGTCGTATAACTTAGAGATATGAGTATGGATTTTAGGGTGAGACATCTTATATTTAGATCTATGCTTTGGTCCCACCCCTCCCTGAGATTATAGGCTGTTAGTGATTGCTGGGGAGGGAGAGACATTTTTTCTCTTTGGTCTAGCCATTTGTAAACAAACTTTCCCATATGTTCCTGTAAGCAATCCAACTAAAACTCATTGTATCGGAAGAAAAGACTTGAAAGGAGAGGTGGGATTATCTGGGAGGAGGAAGGAATAAGCAGTTGTGGGAGAGGCAGAGAGAGTAAGGTAGTGAATATGATGGAAATACACTAGAAACATGTGAGAAAAAATAGCATTATGAAATCCATTATTGAACATAATTGCAATGTGCTAATAAAAACATTGGAACATCACATAACTACTATGAATTTCAATGGTTCCCTTAAGTGCTTAAGTGTAATAGTGTGAGGAAGTTCCTTCTCCCCCCCTCCCCAATTATGTCATAACAGGAACCTTAGAGTTACTCGCAAATTTTTGGCACCTACAAAGTACTCCATGATGCTGTTATCCATTGGAAGGACCTCTCTCTCAAGAGACCAGGGTGCATTGTGCAATTCCATATTTGCAGAGGGCAGGAGAGCATTTACTCTCCATAGCAACAGTAATAGCTATGGATGCCTGTGTTTTACTGGAGGATTCCCCCATCAAATGTAGGCGAAGTTGGTACAGAAACATTTCTCCCATTTCCTTAATGTGTGAATGGCTCAAATGGATTTTCCTAAGTGAAAAATTTCTACTCTTAAATCCTTTTAAGTGTACCCTCGTTCCCAGAAGACAGTTTGGAAATTGCTCGCAGGCTCTAGTCACACATTTCAGAGTGCAATATTCAGTGAGCCCTGCAGAGTCTACTTAATAATGAACCCTCGTGTGTGGGCAGGAAGCTAATATAGGTGATATATTGATTATAGTCCTGCTGAAATATGAACTTTCCTGTCTAACCGAATGTCCCCAAGTAAGAAATGTTGAATCTGCTTGGGCCAATTAGCAGGTGCATGAATTGAACGTATTCTATTACTCTACAGAGTTAATATTAATAAAAGAATGAGAGACTCTTACTCATTTCTCCTCTTTTGCTTTGCTCTTAGGCAAAGAAATGAGTGGCCAAGGCCCAGTGGCCATTCCTGTGATTAATGGTGATGAGCACTAGCAAGGACAATGGTGAACAGAGTTTGGAGAGGCTTTTGAACCATACTAGAAAAGACCAGAGCTAAAAGTAATGGGACAGAGAAGAAAAGACCTCATTGTTCACACTAACAGCTACTCCCATTATATGTTGTGCATAGGGCACACCAGCACATGTATGCATGGGTGTGGAGGCCAGAGGATAACCTTGGGTGTTGTACCTCAAGGACCATCTACCTTGTGTTTTCGAAACAGGCCCTCTCACTGACCTGTGCTTTCCTAAGTAGGTGAGAACTGGTTGGATAGTAAGACCCAGAGACATACTTGTCTCACTCTGTCAAGTACTAGTATTGCAGGTGTTAACCACCACACCTGGGTCTTTTATATGGGTTGTGGTTGAATTCAGGAATTTTTTGCTTTAATAGCAAACACTTTGCCAAATGAGCCAACTCAGGAATGAATATTTTTTAAATTTAAAAGTTCTTCATGAATCTAGACTGTTAATAGGCCTTCTTCCCTTATGACCAGCTGGTCCATACAAGATAGGTCAACATTAGTACTACTTTGCAGTGATTAGTGGAGGATTGTCTTGGCTGCAATAGTGGATGTATTAATATCAATCCCTTTGTGGGTGGCACCATTCCTTAAGTTTGATCTTGAAGTGAACAAGAAAAGATAAAGCATGTTAGGTACTTAAGTCAAACATGATTTACTTCTTTGTGCTCTTGGTTTTGGTATGATGTGACTAGTTATTTATGTTCTTGCTTCCTTGACCTCTCTGCTCTAATGGACTGTAACATGACCTTCTTAGCTAAAATTAACCTTTTATATCCTGGGTTGCTCTTTGTCAGGGTATTTTATAACAGTGACAGACTGAAACTAGAATAAACAAAAAAGACTATTTGTGTAAATATACTTATCTAGAAGATAATATTTTCTGAATCACCAACTTTAAGGATTCTTTATAGAACTTTTTTGGGGAAAGTTTATAAACTTCACATTACACAGCAGTTTAAAGAAAAAATATAATATCCATTGGGGAATGACCTATCATATAAATTATCTCAGCTTGATTTTGTTGATGCTGTCTCTTTCTTCTTTTGATTTTATGAGGCAAGGTCTTTCTGGGGAGTTCAGACTGGCCTTAAATTCAAAATTCTCCTGTCTGAGCCTTTTAAATGTTGTGATTAAAGATCTGGCTTTATTTAAAGCATGTGGAAATTAGACAGAATTGTTATTGTACTTCCCTTTATCACACAAACAGAAACATGTGTGCTCAGATTTTGTCAGAATTTTAAGTCTACACGCTAAGTCTCTTAGTCCTCCTATTTAGTCCATCAGTAAGGTCTGCACAATTTATTTGAATCTCTCCTAACAATATGTTCTTTATTCTTTCTGGGATCTCTCAATCTTTCAACCTCCCAAACATGGGCTAAGTTCGTAATCCAATGCTTAGCATTTTAGAAGTCATTACCTGCTTGGAGAAATTCTTTTAAATCTGGAATTTCTTAATGTACTTTTCCCAGTGGCAGTTACACTTTGGGTCTTAGAAAATATTCTAGAGAGTTTTCCAATAGCCTTAAGTATTTAGGCATTTCTAATGAATGACAAGTTACCTCAGTTCTATTAAATATGTGAGTCAAATTGTGATGCCTTGATCTGGATGTTCTACATAACATGTTTTTAGACAGAGCTTTTATAACCTATTGATCAGTTATAGCTATAGTCATATACACTTTATGTGGGATTTGAGTCTGTGTACATAAGCAGGTATGGGTGACTGACTACATGTGTATACGTAGAGGAACATGCCTCCCCCCATGTATGTGTGTGCACATAAGTGTATGCAGTGGCATGGACCACCAGGGGAGGTGTTGGATCCCTTGGAGTTGCCAACCTGAATGCCCTGGAATACAATCCTTCTCCTTTGATAGAGCACTATGTCTTCTTAACTGATGAGGTATCTCTCTATTCCCATCCTTTTTTTTTTTTTCTTTTCAGATAGATTTTCTCACAGAGTAGGTTATAATTGCTAGCCAGTGAGCCCCAGGGGTCTACCTGTCTACACCCTGGCAGTGCTGAGATTTTAAGCACACATCACCAGGTCTGGTTTTATTTTTTGTTAACATGAATTCTGTGTATTGGTCTTGGGTCTTTGTACTTTTACTGAGACATCTCCACAGCCCAGGATTTGCATAATTTAAAGTAGGCCAACTTCTTGCATGGGAACCCAATCTGTAACTCACTATGATTTTCCTATTGTTGCTTACTCTGTCCATATCATAGGCACACTGTTGGCTGTTCGTTCCAAGCTGAACTCTGCTGTCTTCAGATTCATTCCATGCAGGTGTCAGTACTTACTGCATGCTTTTTGTCATTTTCAACTTGCTCTGGCTTAATTAACAGCTTTCTACAGCCTTTGATGTGCTACAGAGTCTCCACAGAGTTACACAGTCCCGCTCCTGTCCAGTATATGACAGCACTGTCACCTCTGGTCACAGGACTCAAGAGTACACATGTCACGAAATGGATACCCTACTGAAATTAGCCAAGATGAATGGAAGCCTCTCTCCTATTTTTTTTCTGATAACTATATTAAATGCTTTACATTGAAACTTTCATGTTCAGATCATTTGCATTTGATAAGAATAAATGTATTTTATAACTCAGTTTTTGGGGATGGAACTAGTGTCCTTGTTCTTGCATTGTATAACAAGCACATTACTGATATTTCTCCAGGCTGGAACTTATTTCTTAAGCAAATATCTTACCGATCACCCCTGATACAGAAAATATTTTTCTATAGTTACACTAGACCAATCAACTTTGTCTTAATCTTCCTATTGCAGGGACAAATCTTTCAAGTTTCAGTTTTCCCCTGGAATTTTGGCTTATTCTGGGGCTCAACTTTTATAAACAAAGGCAGAGGTCTATTTTCTTTTTCTGCATTAATTCATTGGTTTTAGTAATTCTGAGTGTGTCCACAAAGGGTTAGTTTGGAAGCTGACTATTCTCCCCTACCTCTCTCCATCCCTAAATATCTGGAATTGAAAATATAAATGCAATATTTAGTACTTGACATGTTTGCACAAGAATATTTTAAGACTCTCACTTTAATTGCAAAATTATATAAAACGTGTCCCTATGAAAATATGCCAGAAGTTATTTAGTTTAATCTAAACAAAATATTATTATTTAATAATACTTACCTACATTTTAAGTACTTAAGTTGACAAAAGCAACCTAAAACAGAAAGGGTTATTTTGGTTCACAGTTGCTTAATGCAGGGAATCTCAAGGCAGCAGGAACTTGAAGTGGCTAATCCTATCACATTCATAGTCAAGAGCAGAGCAATGAATGAATGCATGCATGCTTGTGCTTATCTCACTCCCTCTAAATTAAATATTCTCTCCTTATCCTGGAGAGAATTATGATGAATCTTCCCATGTCAATTAACAAATAAAGGCAACTGCAGTCACCTGTCTTCTAGGTGATTCTAGACTGAGTCATGTTGACAGTTGCTATCACCAAAGAATTCATAGCATGTTGAGAGAGAGAGAGAGAGAGAGAGAGAGAGAGAGAGAGAGAGAATAAGGAAGTGTAAACTTCATAGATGATAGCATTATATTGCAATGTCAAGAGGTTAGACATAGTTAATGCAAAGATTCACAACTAGTCAAAGTGAAGACAATATGTGACTGGAGTGTTAAGCCCTAAAATGGGACATTTATATCATACTCCCACCCCTTTAAGGCTCTGGGAACATTGCAGAAGGGAAGACAGAATGATTGCAAAATCCAGAGGTTGGAGAGAACTTCTGAAAAACTGTTTTCTGGGTATGACAGAACCATTGCAGACTTGAATGCATTAAGACTATAGTTGCTTTCACAAGACCTGTACCAGATCTAGCCAGTTAAAACTCCAACATGGATGAGAAAAGATCCCCAGCAGAGGAACAATGGATAACTGATGGATCCTGGTGGAGAAAGGGTCAGTTTTCTTTAGGAGTATGACCTCCCAGTAGGTTGCTTATGCCTGACAATCATAAATAAACTGGTAGTATTGATTGAAATTAATGGGTTAAATAAAGAATACATGAATGTGGGAAGGAAATGTGAAAAGTCCCTGAGCATATGGACAAGGAGAACTGAAGGTAGGTATGTTCAAAATATGTGGTATACATGAATGATACTCTCAAAGCACACATAAAAAATGTGTTTTATAAAATTGGGTATAAAGTTTATTATCTAAACTTTCAATAATATTTTAGAGCTAGACCCACAAAGACAAGATAAAGGTGATCATGGAAATGGAAAATCATCCCAGTAAGTCCTGATAGTGCAGAAACCCATTCCTATCAGCTTCTTCTGGCAATGTATACTGTAACAAATTTCTAATTCTCTACTCCTTTTGTTAGCTATTAGCATGCAACCTGAAAAAATAAAATTAGTTAGTCTACCAACTGTGCACTTGGGAAGAGAAGAAGTGCTTATCAACATCGTATTCTGAAATCCTAATGTTCAAAAGCAATTAGAATAAATATTGTTATTATTATTTTCATTCATATGGCCACATTTTATTTACAAGAGCTTTCCAGTTGTAAGAGTATAAACACATTTTTAAAAAAATCTCTTTTTCTTCCTGTATAATGTATTAGTATTATTGGCTTTTTTTGTGTGTCGATTAAACATTGGAGACAACTGAGTGGAAGGGAGTTTCAATTACTTTTGGCTTTGGAAGAGTGGTTCCCAGGTAACAAGAGGTATCTTTAAAATTGAGGGGGATGGATTTGTAGACAATCACAGTGAAAGAAAAACAAACAACTTCTGCTTCTGGCAAATTAAGATAAGCTTCACTTCACATTAATAGAATTCTTAAACTCTGAGGCATTCTTTCCCATTAACCAGAGAGGAAGGCACTTGTTTAGATCAAGGGCTTTTGAGAGTGAGTGGGACTGGTTCAAATCCTGACACAGCCACACATTACTTGTGTACCTCTGGTAAATTCCTCACTCTTCTTGAGTCTCCAATAATAGTGATAAGTAATAATCCTATGTTCTTAACTGGTGTTCTAGTTTTATTCCTCTTGCTATGATAAAATAATTTGAAGAGAGTAACTTAGATAGGTGCTTTACTCATAATTTCAGGTCCTAATCCTTCATGGTGGGGAAGTTAAGTCAGGAACTTGAAATAGCTAGTCCCGTCATGTCAGTCAAGAGCAGAGAGAAGTGGAAGCACCCATGCTTTCTTGTGCTCAGCTCCATCTCTCTTTTCCTTGGCTGTTTAGGAACTCCTGCCTAGGGAATGGTTCCACTACCACTAAAATGGACTTCCCACAGAAATTAACTTAATTAAGACAACACTAACTCCCGACATGCTCATAGGCCAACCCAATACAGACAAAACTTCACTCTAATTCTCTTCTCAGGGGATTTTTAGGTTGTATTAAGTTGGCCATTAGATCTACCCATCACAAGTAGCTTATTATGGATGGTACCTTCTTGGTTTTGACCAGTAGTTCTATGGATTATTGTGAAGAGAGAATGAACAGGAACAATGCTATCAATTGTTATCACTTCTAAATGTCTAGTAAGAAGGAATATTTAAAGAGCTGAAAACTGCTCATTTTCTATTTCAGCATGAGAAACTGCCTTTGATTCCCAATACCCACATAAAATGCAGTACATGGAGATTCCTGTCTGTAATCCCAGTGATGCAGAAGTGGACAGGGTGGATCTCTGAGGCTCAGCTGATTGGCTATCAGGACTGAATTAGTGAGCTCCAGGTTCAGTTTTCAGGATCTAGTCACAAAAAATAATGTGGAGAATGATAGAGGAAAATAACTTGACACCCACCTCTGGCCTCCACATGCACATAAACACTTGTGCACCTGCACACATGTGTATATGCACAACACACACACATACAGCTAAAATGTAAAGAATACACAAGTGTCACTGGGTAACCATTAAAAGTCATTTCACCAAGAGGACCTGACAATTTCTTTTTTTTTTTTTTTTTTTTTTTTTGGTTTTTCGAGACAGGGTTTCTCTGTGTAGCTTTGTGCCTTTCCTGGAACTCACTTGGTAGCCCAGGCCAGCC